>NW_027492468.1:0-494601 GCF_021521415.1 Bidens hawaiensis
ATCAAGCATCTGCAAATCACATAGACCAACCATTATCTAAAATTTAGCCTATCAAATATAACATTCTTTTTACTATTTTCTTATATTCAATCTTTTTTTCTTAATTAGGCTCATATAAGCAACAATATAGTTACTATTACGTTGTTCTTAACTATATACATGTTTTGACATAAATTTTATTCAAATTTGAACCGTCTAAATGCACGAAGGTATCACGCTGGTTGGTTAACATAAGTTATAAGTTGGGCTATAGTTATAGAATAGAGAGTGGAAAGTGTTGTGGTTATTTTTTAATAACAAGGACATTCTGTTTTGTTTTTTTTCTTTTAATAAAACTAATAGAAAAAGGTGGAATTTTATTTTGTGTTTTTGGGACACATTTCAATTATAAATACTACCCATCTGACCAGAACTACTACCCCACCTGTATTTTTCTCATTTCAATCTATATCCCTTTTATTGAGCAGTCCTTTAACATTATCTGCCATGATTTCGAGCATTCCCTCCAATTCCGATCCCGATACCAATACCAATACCGATTCCGATGGCGCAACCGAGATTGATTCCTTATCCCGAGATTGCTATCTCCTTACCAACATTATGGAATACCGATTAACAAATTAGGCGGATTCTTAATTTGTCATTGTGTGACACATTTCAATTATAAATACTACCCCCCCCGACCAGAACTACTACCCCCACCCATATTTCTCATTTCAATATATATCCCCTTTTATTGAGCAGTTCCTATAACATTATCTGCCCTGGTTTCGAGCATTTGCTCCAATTCCGATCCCGATACCGATACCGATACCGATTCCAATGGTGCAATCGAGGTTGATCCCTTATCCCGAGATTGTTATCTTCTTACCAACATTATGGATTATCGATTAACAGAAAAGGTGGATTCTTAATTTGTCGTTGTGTGACACATGTCAATTATAAATACTACCCACCCAACCAGAACTACTACCCCACCTATATTTCTCATTTCAGTCTATATCCCCTTTTATTGAACAGCCCTTTAACATTATCTGCCATGGTTTCGAGCATTCCCTCCAATTCCGATCCTGATACCGATACCGATTCTGATGGCGCAATTGAGGTTGATCCCTTATCCCGAGATTGCTATCTCCTTACAACATTATGGAATACTGTACAAAAAATAACCAAGGCCCACTTAACAATTTAAATGAGTTAAGTACCTACCATGCCCAATTCACGTTTTAGGATAGAATGATACTACCATTTCCAACTGTTCTTACTTCTTTTTCCGTGTCGGCTTCATGATGCGGCGAATATCATCTGGGAAATTAAACGCATCATACGATGCCCCAACTTTTCTGTACGCCGCTAAATCGTGAACCATACCGGCATGTTCGGGTGTCTCAGACCTCCCCAGCCACACCGTATCTCCCAATGCCATAAAGGTAGCTACACACAGATCATCCAACTTAGAAACACCTTTATACTCAATAGCCACACAGTATCTCCCAATGCCATAAAGGTAGCTACACACAGATCATCCAACTTAGAAACACCTTTATACTCAATATCTAGTACCACCAAGCGTCTTTGTTTCTGTTTCAAGCTGATAAAACCAATAAACAAAGAGAAGATGATCAAAATTTACTAACATGATATCGCGGATTCTACCCGGGAAATTAAAATCGCTGTAATGAGAGCCGAAAACCCTATAAGCCCCTACGTCATACACAAAAGTAGCGATTCCCGGTGTCGGAAAGGTACCCAAAGATGTCTGACCTACCGCAACCTCATACGCATTCACCGACTTGAAAACGACGCCTTTATACTCAACTTTACTCTCCTTTGATGACGGAGATGGATCCTCCGTCTTCCTTGCATCTGAGGTCTCTGCGTTTGACATCTCCACATTTGACATCCTCACGTTCCAGGATAGAGTGATACTACCATTTGAACCCGTAGATGAGCTAAACACACATCTGAACAAGTTAAAGAGAATGTGATACTACCATTTGTTCTAGTTGGTGTTCTCTCCTTAACCTTGTTTGATATATATTTGTAGTTTGTTAGTTTTCAGTTATGTTTAAGTTTTTTATAATTATTATATGAAATTAATGTATGTGTTCGGTGATAATTAAATTAAATTGGTTTGATATATTAGTGAAAACTTTAGTCAAAATACTTTTAATTTGGCAAAGTGATAATTCCATGATACTAAGATTGTGAGAGACATAAGCATGCCATGCAGAAAGTAGTATTGGACGAGTACACAAGGTAAAACATTTGCAATTAACGATACTATAACCGAACCCTCACTCTCAGGCCATGGTACTAAGTACTAACATAATAATAATAATAATAATAATAATAATAATAATAATAATAATAATAATAATAATAATAATAATAGAAAGGAATGTGTAAATATTTGCACAACAAAATTATTGGTGTGATCACTAGTATTACAAAATTTTTTATGACAATATTTATATATCATCTATAAATTTGGTTATAAAAATGAAAAAATAGTGATTACATCAAAACAAAAGGACAAACGGGTAATAAGCTGTGCCGCTAAATCTTTTTATATATTTGCTCATACTATTGTTTCGAATTAATATTATATATCAAACAAAAATATGTTACTCATTTCATCAGCTAGTTTGAGTAAATTTAGTTTTAACCCATCATCAAATGATACCAACCAAAATGTTGCCTTTTAAATATAATAAAATAATATGATGCCTAGTGTTGGTATTGGTATTGGTATTGGTATTGGTATGAGGATTTTAATGATTATAATGTGCAACAATAATCTTGTTTCTTTAAATATATAAAATGATTTCGATAGTCATGTACACATGCCCTTAATTTTTATTTTATTTGTTTGGGCACATTAGTGGCAATATAGCATAAATCTTTGACCCATCAATAACTATATAGACCAACTCTATGGATTATTCATAATTCTCAAAAAAAAAAAAAAAAAAAAATACTTCCAATTTCTAATAGTTAAGAACAATGTACATGAAGAACTCATGAAGGGAGTTGATATAAGTGGTCCATTTCCGTGAGAGGGGTGTATTACATGGGCATCAACATTAGATTCCCACACACAGAGTGGAAGATCTAAAACATAAATTTAGGGGTAGCGCAAAAACTTTTTAAGAAAAATTTTTTTTTACCCTTTTTGCACATATGGGTGCTCGGTTTCGCATTTCACGCGAGTGGGACCTGGTTTTGCGCCTATGGGGGCCTGGTAACACATTTCGCCCTTTCCCAGCCAGTTACGTGTTGCACGTACTGGCGTTAGATTACATGTTTCGCGTGTACCAGCGTCCGGCAACGCGTTTCGCTCATACAACCACCTTTTTATATGATCCACGGGTCCCGGACCTAGTTTCACGTTATGTGCGTCACCGCGCCTGGCCACCCGTTTAGCGCGTATGAGCACCTGGTTACGCGCTTCGTACCAGCGCACGGTAATCCATTTCATGCCTACCATCAACCAATTATATAAGTTGCGCTTTTAAATTTTAATTAAATGGTAAGCTTTTAATCATCTTTGGCTTTTAAAACTTTAAAATGTAAATATTAAGCTTTTAAAATTTTTTTAAGGGGTAGTGTAATATAATTTTCAGGTGTAACGTAATATATAAAACGTAAAAATTTTCATTTCACCGGAAAAATGAGGGGTAACGGGTGTTACCCCTCCATATAAGCTACATCCGCCCTTAGACACCACACCGTGTCCCTCAAGGGATTGGAGTTTTCACGCGTGAAAGGAGATAAGATAATGCATGATTCGTTTTTTAATAACATCTGTTTTGATAGCACTAGTTACATTGCAACACGTGGGCATGCCTTTGATGAAGTGCATTTCGTTCAAACCTAACTAAAAGAAGGATTTGCCCCATACTAACGCTTTTGACATGCATTTTCTAGACGGCTTCACATGTCATAAAAAGCTAAAATGACATGAACTATCTCTCTTTGAAGCCTAGTCATCACTTGCTGACTGAAACTTCAAACTTTCAAGTAAACTATATATATTAGCCGACTATTCTGATGCGCAGGAGCATTTGGAATCTTTTTAGACAAAATATCAAAACTAGTCCTTTATGTTTGTACGTTTTTTCAATGGTTTTTTTTTGCAAACTTAATAGCAGAAAACATCCTTTTTGTTTAAAACCTATATCACTTTATGTCCTTTTGGCCTGACCCAGTTAACTTTTCTCGTTAAATTCGGTCATGTGCAAGGCACATGAGGTTAGTTTTGTACATTTACATAATTTAATAATTAAAAAAAAGAAGAATAATATTCCATATATATTTAAAAAAATAAATATTCTATATATATATATCTTAAACTCTCTCTCTCTCTCACTTCTTTCTCTCTCTCTCTGACCACCACCAGGTCCACCGCCACCACAGCGTCCGGCGACCACCCACACCACCGGACCACTGCGGCCTGATTATCCATTACCATGGCCGGATTGATGAAACTGGCCTGATTATCTCTATATTCTCTACTCTATCTGCAACTTCCATAACCATGGCCGGATTGATGAAACTGGCCGCCGGAAAACACACACCTCTACCACCGCGGCCTGATTAGATCCGAAAAACGAGCCAGAAAATCCAGCCCCAAAAACCTATCAACCATTTTCCGGTGTTATGGTCAAAACCCACAAACAAAGATCCAAGTCAGGTATTCACCGAAATTTGGTTTTGTTGGGTAGTTTTGGTGTTTTGTGGCTGTCAAATTGATGGATCTGAAACAAGGTTTAATGTTGCCGGTGGCGGTGGCGATTTGATGTCGATTTGTCGATTTGGTGTTTTGCGACACTCGATTTGATGGATTCACCTCAAGGTTTGGTGCTTCCATCGGAAGGGAAGGGGGTGGCGAAGATGGCGGTGGCTGCGGAGTGGTGTGGGGTTGGCCATGGATTCGTTGGTTGGATTTATCTAAGGTTGTGATGCAGAGGCTGAGGTTGTGCGAGGGTTACGTTTTTTGGTTGGGCAACGATGGTGGCTGGAGGTGGTGTTGGAGTGGATGGTGGAGGTGTTAACCGGAGGAGTGGTGGACGGTGGTGGTGTTGGGGTGGATGGTGGAGGTGTTGGCTGGAGGAGTAGTGGTTGAAAGGTGGGAGATGAGGATGAAGATTGATAGATTGTAGAGAGAGAGAGAAAGAAAGAGAGAGAGAGAGAGAAGAGAGAGAGAGATATTATTTTTAAATCTCTTTATGTTTAATTTTAATTATTAAGATAAATTTACAAAATTACCTCATGTGTAATGCACATGACCAGATTTAACGAGAAAACTTAACTGAGTTAGGGTCAAAGGACAAAGCGTGATAGAGTTTTTGAATACAAAGAATGTTTTTTGCCATTAAGTTTGCGAAAGGACAACCATTGAAAAAACGTGCAAACATAAAGGACTAGTTTTAATATTTTGTCAATCTTTTTATTATGCTTTATAGGGATATTGGTTTTTAATACTAGTAACTTTTACATGTTGGATGATAACACTCCCAAACTTTCGATTTTTTATCCATCATTCCCAACTTTTACCTTATTTTTTTGTACCACTCACCGTCTAACGAAACACTAACCTCGTTAATTTATTTTGTTTAACATATACACAAATTTGCCTCCACCTCACACTAGATCAAGCACCACCTCCACCGCCGGCTTCAAATACGCCTCATTCAGCCGCTCCTTCATCGCTGTCTCCCACACCAGAATCAACAGCTCCCTCATCACTAGGGGTGCAAACGAGCCGAACCGAGCCCAAGCTCGATTAGGCTCGAGCTCGGCTTGTTTAACTTACAAAGAGCTCGAGCTCAAGCTCGGCTCGTTTCGAGTTCAATTTTCAAAGCTCGAGCTCGTGAGTAGATTTTCAAGCTCGACCTCGACTCCGTTCGGCTCGTTTCTTATTTATCAATTATTTTTTATATAATTATAATTATTTTCATATACTTTTATCTATTATAGTTTTATGTATAAAGTAACATATATTATTTGGTTATTTTTATTTATTTTTTCATAATTATATACATTAATTAATAATTATTAAATATATATTCTTAAAAATCATATAAATGATAGGCTCGTTTAGGCTCGCGAGCCGGCTCGAGCGCGATAAGTGAAGCTCGGGCTCGTTTATTAAACGAGCTTACTTTTAGGCTCGAGCTTGGGCTCGAGCTTGATTAAGCTCGGCTCGATCGAGCTTTTTAACGAGCCGATCTCGAGCAGCTCGTGAGCAGCTCGGCTCGTTTGCAGCGCTACTCTTCACCCTTTGGCTACTCTTCTAATTCAAGTCATGATAATCCCAGTTTTCATTCCGTTTTCTACTGTTGTTAAACATGGCTGCTTGGTGGGGAAATAAATAATCAACCAAGAACAAAGATTACCACCAGAATCAAGACAAGGGTTTAAAAGACACTTCGATTATCAGTAATAGAAACGATAAAAGGCAGAACAAGAGCTTTGATGACGTGTCTTTTACGTCATCAACTAATTTGTATGACATTTGTTGTCCAAAACACTAATGAGGTTAGTGTTTCGTTAGACGGGTAGTGGTACAAGAAAATACGATGAAAGTTGGGAGTGGTGGGTAACAAATCGAAAGTTGAGAGTGTTATCATCCAGCGGGTGATAGCTGAGATTATTTAAAACTAAGATCCCTACTTTATATTTTATTATTTTATGTTTATCTCATTTACATATATCTCTTTTCGATGTTTAGTTTTTTATTAAGTTTGATATTATAAGAACGTTTCTTGATTCTTGGGTTTAGTTTTATGATCTTTATTAGTCATAAGTTTTGTAAGCCATTGATCGCTGCCAAAATATATCATATTCATTCACCCATTTAGACTTATCTACTTTTTATTTAATATCCGTCGTCTGTTTTAATTATGACTTGCTTTTGATACAGATATAATTGATATTCGTCTGCTATTGTGCCTCCCATCTAAGATATTGAGAGTTTAAATTCTAAAAGATAGAAGTAAAAATGATATATTATATATAAATTTAAAACACATGGTTTGGTGCTGTGGGACTTCTGATTGGTCTATATGGCCCAACTATAAATATTTAAATATAGATAAAAACCGTAAGCCAAACCGTTTTTTACGGCTTGAAAATTTTGAAGCCCGCTGACCAAAAGTTATGTTCTTTTTTTGATATATACTATTCTTTTGGTTTGGTCAGGTTTTTTATATAAATCGTAAACCAGACCGTTCGCTACGGTTTTAAACTGAACAACGAACACCCCTAGCGTTCGATATGTTTGTCTTAACACCGACTCAGTTTGGGTTGAAATTGGGGAGATATACAATTGATGTTATAAGACGGGGATATATGTAAATAGTTTAATTAGTTCTTTAAGGGTAATACATCCATTTAAGTAGTTAATTTTAATGAAATGAGAAGATATGTATATGTGGTTTAGGAAAGGTGATATAACGTTAAATATATATAAATCCTTTGTATATTTTAATTATTATTTTATTAGTTTATGTTCGGTTTTTGTATACTACTAACATATTTGAATTATGTAGGTCCCGGGACTTGTTCGTGGTTAAAGAGGGCGAAAAACGGTCAAAAACGAGCTAAACCGGCGAACCAGAGCATCAGGAAACGAACCAGACCGGACCAGGATCGAACCGGACCGAACCAGGAGTGAACCAGATCGGACCAGGCCGAACCCCCCCCCCCCCTTTGGCCGGAGCGCCACGGGACGGGGAGGGCCAAGCCCGCCGCGCGGTGGTGGCTTTCCAGATCTTTCTTAGTGTATAGATTAGCGTAATTTAGTTAATAATTATTAGACTACTTTTAGCACATCAAAGGGGAACCGGAAATATGTAATTGATATGTAATACAAATGGGAACAGCTTCATTCAAGCGCTTACCATCCTCAAACAGATGGCCAAACCGAGGTAGTTAATCGATTTCTTGAAATATATCTGCGCGCATTTGTTTTTGATGAACCAAAGAAGTGGGAACGATACTTGTACCTGGCAGAATTTTCTTACAATACTGCTCACCATTCTTCGATTAACATGTCTCCATTTCGAGCTCTTTAATGGCAAAGATGTTACTTCTATTCATGACTATGTTTTGGGTAACACGAAAATGGGTTCAATCGATGCCTCTTTGATTGAACATCAATGTCTCCTAACCAAACTTAAGGAATCCATAGAAGTGGCGAAACAAAGAATGGTTAAGTATGCTAACAGAAAGCGTTCGGATAAAGAATTTTATGTTGGTGATTTTGTTTATTTTCGTCTACAATTACCAACAAGCATCGGTTGCTAGTCGTTCAAGTCACAAACTTTCAAGACGTTACTATGGTTCATACAAAATTTTGGAGCGCGTTGGTACATTAGCTTACAAGTTGGAGTTACCAACAGGTTCAAGGATCCATCGGGTTTTTCAGGTCTCTCTTTTGAAACCAATCTGTGGTAGCTAACAAAGGAGATTTGGCCAAATTTTATTCGAATATGGAAATTGCTTACTTGCCTGAAAAAATCATTGATGTGCGTCTAGATAGTGATGGAAATACTCAAATATTGGTCAAGTGGGAGAAGAAACCTTTGGAAGAAGCTACATGGGAAGATAAAGCTACACTCGAAGACCGCTTTCCAAGTTTCACAGCCATCGAGGACAATGCTGATTGTTAAGGGGAGGGAACTGATACGGGCCAGGCCCAGAATACTGCTGATCCAATCCAGCAAGCAAGGCCCAGAATACTGCTGATCCAATCCAGCAAGCAAGGCCCAAGTATGACACCAAGAAGCCTGCCCGTTTCAAAGATTGAAGTTGCTGCACGTTTATTTTCTTTATGTTTTATTTGATTAATAATTCTTGAACTAGTCATTAGCATATTTCTATGTTTGCATGATAGGAAGTAGTGGCTGCCTATTAAGTAAGTAGTGGCATGAAATAAGGGATATATAAATTTTGTTTTGCATTAAGAAATACACAGAAAATTGCCCCAAGTTATCTCTCCTTTCTCTTATTGTTCTTTGGTTTTTGATCCACTCTATGGATTATCATCAACAACCCATAAGCATTCTTTACAGGCCTCATCTGTTTATATCCATGACGTTTACACTTTCAAAGTCAACCCGGGCCCCTGAGTGCTGATTTTGATGGTGATTGTGTTCACATTTTTTATCCTCAGTCTCTTGAAGCTAAAGCGTAAGTTTTGAGGAGTTATTTGCAGCTCAAAAACAGCTTCTCAGCTCGCATAACGGGAATGTAAACCTCCAACTCGACACTGATTGCATGTTATCGTTGAAATGTTTAACAAACATTTCCTCGCAAAAGCCCAAATACAATAGCTGGCACTCTTTAGTCTTTACATCCAACCCATTGCCTAAACCTTCACTGCTAAAGGCCTGTGATTGTGGCCTGTTATGGATGGTTTTGGAATTTGGAACTGCTTGAGACTTGTTTTCCTCACGGATTAGACTGTGTGAGTGATAAGTTAGTGATTCGGGATGCAATGCAGTCTATTGTTAATGAAATAATTGTAGGACATGGTCACTCTTTTATTAAAAATAAAATAAAATAAACGCTAACGATACTCTCGTTAGTAATGGGAAATATACGAGTACAATATCGTTTACAAAATCGAATAAAATAAATAAATATAATGTACAGGTTTTTATATTCCAAATTGATAGGATATGGTGCCTTCATCGGGTACTTCATGTAATAGCTTCGTCTTGTGTCTTCATCACATTTGGTCTTTGACTAAGCATCTTGACTATCATAAAAAGCAAACAAAATATTGACGGTTGTGGCTGAGGATTCGTGTTCAACACGGACCCCTTAAAACAAATTTCGCGCCTCTACTAAGACAATGCGTCTGTCTACCAGGGTACAACAGCCGAAACAGTATGTACTACCGGGGAAGGCTACGCACCCGAGGCTACATCGGATACTTTAGTGTGCTAGAACTTGGTAATATAAAGGTGAAGTTTAGAGAGTTTTCCTCTCCCATATTTCTTCGAAATGAAATATACAAAGGCTTATTTTGATGATCATCATTTTTGTTGCCAGCTTCTCTCTTTTTCTTTAAGCAAATTTATGCAATAAACATGGATGAGTAAAAGGTCTCACTTAATTTGAGACATAAACACTAATAAATCTCATTAAGAGACATAAATAAAACTCTACCCAAGAGTTTATTTTTTAATTCACCATATTAAAAGTTTCATTATTAATTTCACTAAATAAAATATCCATTCATTTACATAAATTTCCAACAATCCCACACATGAATGGATATTAATCAAAACACACATACGATATCCAATGGAACCTCGACAGTTGAGTATTGCAGGATAGGTAGGTGTTAGCTTTGAACCTTCCTTTGTGAAGTATACTTAGTCTCCTAGCGGTTAGCAGACGCAATGTCCTTGAACAAACCCCCATTTGTGTAGACGACAATACGCTTCACACAATACTCTCCCTAGCCGAGCACATCCCCTCAATGTCGTGCCCATTATGGTCCTGGAACACTAGCCTGGTTCTGTGAAAGCTCTAGGAATTGCGCACCCAACAATTTCATTCGAAGCGACCACACTTCTCTTTCACATAGGTGATTATCCATAAATCATTAAAAGCATTAAGGTTATAATGATTTATACAAATCATTAACCATATATTATGCTTAGCCTTACAACATGTCACTGTTATTATAGGAATGGACTAGGAAGTAATTAGACTCCCTTTATAATTTAGGAGGATATATATATTAGCTTATGTGTCAACTTATACATAAGCTATGACCCCACAATGACCACCTTTAGATATATAATTAGTTTGTCCTATTGAACTTAGATCTTGGGATCTACAGTCAACTAAGTTAGGTTTTCCTTTATATACCCTTTTTCATGGGCTTTAGTCTCATTCCACAACTTGATCTCTACTAAACCCTTAGGTTGTTGGATCCATAACATTATCTTTGACTTTGTCTAGTCACTACAGATAACTTGCGTAGTTGAGATCAGTTGTCATGATGTGTTCTTAAGTTATAAGTTAGTTTGCTTATTTTCAACTTTCTAAGACTATAACCACAGTGGCCACCTGAATCTGGTTATAATATTTGTCTTTGTAAGATACACTTATCATTAAGGCAAACACATCTTCATTCTGTACTACGACCTTTTTGTCCTCCATTTAGTCGTGTGTTTGCAATGTTAGATTGAATTACAATAATCCTCGTTGCTAAACCTTCCAAGTTCAAATGCAAGACACCTCCATATTTAAGTGCTATTGGATAACATCATCCAACTTTTGGATGGGGTAGAGAAAGTTTCTTCCTTTCTACACAAGTATGAGAAATCATCTCAATTACCATTTCTATATACCCTAAAAGGGTTGTTTCTTAATTAGCTTCCCCGACATTTCTTGCATTTTGACATAGCTTTCTTAACTTTACTTATGACCATAAATCGGCACTCATGATTTGAACAAGACCACGTCTTTGTATCAGTGAGTTCATCAATGCTTACTAACTAATAAAGTAACACATGTCGTAGTGTTAGCTTCCACCACTTGATAAAGTTTAAGCTAAATTTGTCATAAGGTTGTTAACAAACCATCACAAATCTAGAAGGATTATAAATCACCATCTAGAACATACCTAAAAAGTTAAGGTCTTCTAACGATCCTCATAAGTTATATTATTTTCTTAGATTGAATGAAAACCCTCTTTAAATTTTGTCTATACACAAATTCATTCTTGTGTTTTGAATGTTTCACGTTAATTAGTCTTCACAAAGCACCATAATTAACAAGTACTAGTCTAGCATGCTTTAGACTACAATACTTTAGCATGTGAACAGAAGATGCATCATTCTGGTCCTTCACAGCCATTACAATATCACTTTGAAACACTCCACCCTTTGTTTAGACAAAATTATGAGTTCCCAAACCTTAATATTCAGCAAAGTCTCACAAGTTATTGTATATAGAACATACATAACTTTTTCATTCATTTAAGGAACATAACTATTTTTCCTTTGATCTTCAAGGCTTCACCATTGACTTATGGACTTTGAACATAAGTCTTAATCCAAATCATTTTGATGAATACATTTATTACCAACAAGATGAACGCTACACGTCTACAATCACTATTATGTTGAGATAAAGTCAACTAGATTTATATATTTCATCGTTGTCTTTTGAAACTATTTTTTGAGATACTCTCTCCAAATGAAAGACAAACTTTCACATAGTTCAAACAAAATGGATAAGAGTACAAACATCTATATATTCATTACTTTTGTAAGCACATTATAACAAATCTCTTAATATTTACTTAAATTCAAATAATAGATCTCTTATGATTCATACTCGGTGAATTTCCAAAGATGAATATCCAATGATATAAATATCTCATTAACGTATATTATGTTACAATTCGCATTTAGTGAATCTCCAAGGAGTTAAATACGTCATCAACATATATTAATTCACATTTACTTATTTCCAAGGAGGTAAATATCACATTCTTATGTATTTCATCTTAATAAACTCATCACGTTATTTCATGACCATGATGTTGTTGTACATTTGATGTGTCGTCTTAGACTTTAGTCAACGCAACAACTCACAAGTTGTTTCTTATGCAAAATTCTTTTTGCACTAACCATTTTAAATTATTCTTTTTTTTAACATAAATATTTCATATTAAATAAATTTGTACGTTACAATAAATATTGTTGTATGTGTTTGTAAAATTGCATGTGTTATCCGAAGATATTGAACACAAAATAATAATATAACCGAAAATACAACATAAAGTGTAAAACACTTTAATAATAATAATTTAATGGATAAGTAGACGACATCTAAACATCAAATCTCAAAGTGTTATTATCTTCAACACTTTCATCATCCGACATGAATTATATCAATGATATCATTCTATTTTATGTGTTGAGGTACTCCCTCAAATAAAAATCTATGCATACATATCCCCATATCGTCGTTTCTATTTTGAAACCATACTCTTGAACAAATATGTTCAAAACAATATCAAGTTGTTACATTTACTACACTTAATTAGCGAAGCTTGAATAATCTATCTTGTTCACACAACATAAAGTTGTTATCCGCCATAAAGTATCCTTGAGAACGTTATCTTAGTTTAACATGCACTTAAATTAGCATGAGAAGCGAACCATTTTGAATTATCTAAAATATGCAAAACTTTGTTTAAAAAAACCATTCTAAAACATTTCTTTAGTTTTGCATTATATTAATAATATCCATAAGGGCTTATTAAATTAAAAATCAATACCTAAAATATCAAATGGTTTTATACGGTTTAAATTTAATGCCCATGTACTAAAACGGTTTCTAGCACGCAAGAAAAAAAAACATATTATAATGCACACGTTATAAACTTAAACGTTTACATATAACGTTTTCCAAGGATATAGTCTATAAAAGAAACCATTTCTAATTGTTTATAACGCACATACTAGATAATTAAATGTTTACATAAAACATTTCTGATTAGTATGGTTTGTAAAATAAAATTTTTTTAAACAAACATGTTAGAATTTAAACGACTCTAACGCGCACGTTAGGGGAAAAACTATACATAAATTAGCATGCACGTTATCTTAGTTTAACATGCACTTAAATTAGCATGAGAAGCGAACCATTTTGAATTATCTAAAATATGCAAAACTTTGTTTAAAAAAACCATTCTAAAACATTTCTTTAGTTTTGCATTATATTAATAATATCCATAAGGGCTTATTAAATTAAAAATCAATACCTAAAATATCAAATGGTTTTATACGGTTTAAATTTAATGCCCATGTACTAAAACGGTTTCTAGCACGCAAGAAAAAAAAACATATTATAATGCACACGTTATAAACTTAAACGTTTACATATAACGTTTTCCAAGGATATAGTCTATAAAAGAAACCATTTCTAATTGTTTATAACGCACATACTAGATAATTAAATGTTTACATAAAACAATTCTGATTAGTATGGTTTGTAAAATAAAAATTTTTTAAACAAACATGTTAGAATTTAAACGACTCTAACGCGCACGTTAGGGGAAAAACTATACATACATGAAGCAATACATGTTGAGACAAAACCTTTTAAATTGTTGGTTTTTATAATGTATAGCCCAAAAGTCGCTCCATTAACACCGAGTTAACGCTTGAATTATTGGTAACTTAATGAGAAGAATATGAAAAGACACACGTGGGATCTTTTATGCACTATTTCACCAGAATGCACATGTATGTCTCACTACACTATTTTCTAACACGCCCGTTAATTAATTAACGTTTACACAAAACGTTTAAACACATATATTTATATGTATAATAAATCTCATCTAACACGCATGTTAGATATTTAAACATATGGTCATATGTTGTATACCAATACACCCGGTCTAACCCACAAGTTAGAAAAATAATCGATTACAAAATTGGTTTTAAACGGATGTTTTTTATGCACCATTTCTAACACGATTTTAGAAAACCGCCAATTACAACAATCATTTTAAAATGAATGGTTTACTAAGAACCATTTCTCTTGTTATAATACTCACGATTACAAAAATCGTTTCTAAACCAAACGGCCGAATCAAACATTTCGTTACATAACACAATATGTTTTTTTAAATATAAGATTGTACTCTAATCTTTTAAAATATCCAAAAGGATGTTGTACTACACATGATATTATTTCCCAAAATTATTTCTAAAAGTTTCATGAAATTTTTTTCCAAAAACCTTTTATATCAATTCTTTCGTAAACCCAAAATCCTTATAAATAAGGTTTTAAGATTGTAGCAACAATCTCACGAAATCTGTTTTATGATTGTAAGACATGGGTCACTCTTTTATTAAAAAATAAAATAAACGCTAACGATACTCTCGTTAGTAATGGGAAATATACGAGTACAATATCGTTTACAAAATCGAATAAAATAAATAAATATAATGTACAGGTTTTTATATTCCAAATTGATAGGATATGGTGCCTTCATCGGGTACTTCATGTAATAGCTTTGTCTTGTGTCTTCATCACATTTGGTCTTTGACTAAGCACCTTGACTATCATAAAAAGCAAACAAAATATTGACGGTTGTGGCTAAGGATTCGTGTTCAACACGGGTCCCTTAAAACAGATTTTGTGCCTCTACTTAGACAACGCGTCTGTCTCCCAGGGTACAACAGCCGAAGCAGTATGTACTGCCGGGGAAGGCTACGCACCCGAGGCTACATCGGATACTTTAGTGTGCTAGAACTTGGTAATATAAAGATGATATTTAGAGAGTTTTCCTCTCCCATATTTCTTGGAAATGAAATATACAAAGGCTTATTTTGATGATCATCATTTTTGTTGCCAACTTCTCTCTTTTTCTTTAAGCAAATTTATGCAATAAACATGGATGTGTGAAATGTCTCACTTAATTTGAGACATAAACACTAATAAATCTCATTAAGAGACATAAATAAAACTCTACCCAAGAGTTTATTTTTTAATTCACCATACTAAAAGTTTCATTATTAATTTCACTAAATAAAATATCCATTCATTTACATAAATTTCCAACAATCCCTCACATGAATGGATATTAATCAAAACACATAATATAACCCGTTTTCAAATTGCCCGGCCGGGTTTGTCGGTTTGCGGTCCGATCGGAACCGGTGAACCGCCGGCCGGACCTGCAAAACCCTTTTTTCCCTATTAAAATAGGGAGTTGCAGCGAGTCCACGGGTTCTTCCATGATCAATGTGTTTAAAGGAAACATCCAAAGCCATCCCACCAACTTCAACTATCTCCTTTAATACGAAAATTACTTATATATATATATTATAAAAGCAAATTGAATTGAAAATGGACATTTATGGCAGTTGGAGGCTACAAAGAATTAGATTTTTTGGAATCTCACAAACCCTTTAATGCTACTTTCCTACTTAAAATCAATATAATACAAGGTATGGAGAAAGTGGTAAACAAATGGAAATTAACCTTATATTATTATTATTTTTTTATAAACAAAAATTATATATTATTTATGACGTCATCCGGGTCACACACCGGTCCGCCTCTCCCGGGTCCGACCTTTGACCCGGTAAGGTGTCCGGGTCGATGTCCGGGCCGGGTCTGAAAACATTGGGGAAAACTTAGCAAAATATATATATATATATATAGGGTAGGGTTATGGTAAAAATAGATTGTTTTCTAGGAATGCTAAGAATAACAATAGACCATTGGATCAAGGCATCTAAGAGATGAGATTAAAAGTTATCAAAAAACCAAATAGTGTTTTAAAATAACTCATATAATATAGTTTGTCAGGGGGCAAAATCGTCCAAAATGTGTTTTAATCCACTAACTCCCTCCGATAATTAAGGCTAGGATCATAAATAAAAAATCATCAGAACATGTTATACAGATCTCCAAAATCATCATCACTTTCGTTGCCACCACATCCTCTCCTTCACCTTCTATTTTCGGCGACGGGCTTAATCTCAACCAACATCGGTTCCGGCGTCGGCGGCATAAGCGGAAACAAATTTCAATTTACGGGAATACTAACAAACACAACCGGAGTTGGTAACGTAAAACATAGATCTAGAATCAAGTACCGTATCGACGACCGTGAAGCCATGACGTTAGTACCAGAGCCGCCTTCGTCGTCGGAACGCTGTAATCATCGCCATTGGTTATTAATAGTGTTACGTGAGGATTGATTTTGCATTTGAGCTTTGATTTTGGTGAGAAATTGATTAAAGTGTTTTTTAGGATCAGTTTCACATTTAAGCTTTGATTAATTGGTTATTAAAGGTGTTTTTGTGATGATCAGTTTTGCAAGTTTTCTTTTTATTACAGGGTTTGTGTGTTTGATGATGTAATCATTTTAGTTCATAGTGTATTCTATGATATTGTTTATAGTGTGTTTGTAACAAGTTATGAACTTAGGCGACGAAAATCTTAAATATTAGATATGAACTAAAAACACTATGACAAACTAAGACACTGTGATATCATGATGAATTGGTATTAAAAAAGAAAGAAGAACGTTAAGGAAATAATCTTAAAGTTGTATGAATTATTATTAAATGATGGTTTTCAATCCAATTATATCTAAAAGAAAATTACCTTGCTACCCTTCCCTATAAATTTGAAGTAATGCCACATGTTAATAGAATATTGGTTCTTATCATTCTTATTAAACTATTTATTTTTATTTAAACACTTTTCTATATATATATATATATATAATTAAGTTCATGTGAGAAATGATCTTAGTATGAGAAATGTGAGAAATCATTTCATCCAGTTAAAAATTTTCTTTTTATTTTTTCTTTTAATTAATTACAAGGGGTATTAGTCAAATTTGTTTGCTTTATTTTTTAGAATCTATAACTATATAAATGGTAACCGATTGAAAGTTATACATCAGTTATTTGTTTAATTTAATGGTTTTTATTTGATCTTTTCAATAAATTCTTGTTAACCAAGAATCGTTTTTGCAATTCTTACTCAATATTCATTTATATATCTACGCATTGTAAAAAAATCCAGATAATCTTCGTTACAGCCATATTAATTTGATTTCATCTCAAAAAATATATAAAATAAACATCATAAACATACTATAATAATATATTTTTAACGGCTATAAAAATGCATTAATTAAACTAAACCGTCATAAAATAAAAACCTACACAGGTCACAATATTAACCTATACATACAAAAAAGTTCATGTTATCGCCTAGATTGATCACAATGTTTACATACACGTACAAAACTAGTTCATATTAATTACACTTACGCAGATCGTAATACTAATCTACACATATAAAACTAGTTCATGTTATCACCTACCCATCTGTATTTACCTACACATATCACAATATTAACCTAAACAAACAAAACTAGTTCATAATATCATACACACAAAATAGTTCGGTTTGTTTACAACCCTATTAACATGTAACCTTTCCTATACCAAAAATACATATACCGTGGTAATTTAATATATCCTACATAAGCATTAATCCTACGACACAAATAAAAAATCTAAATAAACATATAATCCTTCCTACATGAAATTAAATAACCCATACACAATGATATTTGAATATATCCTACATAAGTATTAATTATGCTACAGAAGATATATGTTACAACAGCATGGTAACTATATTGTTTAATCACCCAAACACTACGACAATACACAAGCTAGCGTATTTTGTTTCATTTACGCAGGAAAAGTCATCTACATTTACCTCAATACAACCTAGTCATCTACATTTCTACACTTACCTCACCCAAACTTTCTTGTAAATGTAAGTTATTAATAATTCCATAATTCGCAATTTCCAAGTTATTATCGTGGCCATAAAAGAAGTTCGATCACCTTAAACACCAAACCAAAAAAATAATCCTACACAATACTTATTGTATGGTTTGTGTAGGGCTGACACATATATGTAGGGTTTACACAGTAATGCTGGTTTTGTCTAGGCTTCTAACATTAGTGTAGGATATAATAACTAAATGTAGGTTTAATCAGTTAGTGTACGATTACTACATTATTACAACTTACAACACCTTGTGTAGCTATCACATACATAACTAATGTATGGTTTGTGTAGGGATAAAAGGTGTACGTGTATTCTGAAAATTAATTTGTGTAAAATTAAAACTAATTCAGGTAAGATCGTTTTTATTTTTTTTATAATACATCAATATAGTTTTATTTACGGAAGGTGTGTATTATTTGGAATGTTTAGAAGTTAATAATTACGACATTGGTCAACAATTGTGGAATTTTTTAAGATATAATCATTTCAGTAGTTAATATAAATAATAAAATACCAACATACCTTTGTGCTCTTAAATGCATTAAATTGGATCATCACAATATTATAAGATTTCCATCTTGTTTGTAGGTCATAGATCAAAAACAATCAAGGGTTGTAATTAATTTCTCACACTTCTTGCACTAATTTTATTTTTCTCGTGAACCATCCTCTATATATATATATATATATATATATATATATATATATTTATTTATTTCTTATTATTTCCCTTTAAACTAAATCTGACTAATGAACACACTTTGCAGAATTCAAACCATGATTAATAACTTTTGCTAAAATCAGATCGACTAATCATTCAGACGATTAAGAAATTTAAAACGAGTTAGTCATACAGTCAGACGAGATGCAGCGGATATCATCTAGGAAATTCTTACTTCTTTTTTCTTTTCTCGTGTCAGCTTCATGATGCGGCGGATATCATTTGAGAAATTAAACGCATCATACGATGCCCCAACTTTTCTGTATGCCGCTTAATCGTGAACCATACCAGCATGTTCAGGTGTCTTATACCTCCCCAGCCACACAGTATCTCCCAATGTCATAAAGGTAGCTACATACATATCACCCAACTTTAGAAACACCTTTATACTCAATATCTAGTACCACCATGCGACTTTGTTCCTGTTTCAAGCTGATAAAACCAATAAACAAAGAGAAGATGATCAAAATTTACTAACATGGCATATGACCAGGGTGTGCATGAAACCAAATTAACGAACCATAGCTAAACTAACCAGTGAAACAGAACCATACCAAAAATCGGTATAATGATTTAAACTATAATTATATCATAATTAGTATTAGTGGCTGGAGTAACAAACATTAAAAACAAAATAAGGAAAGTTAACCCAGTCTTTTTTCGTGTGAGAGTCATGATATCATTCTACCCGGGAAATTAAAACTGTCGTAATGAGAGCCAAAAATCCTATAAGCCCCTACTTCATCAACTAAAGCAGCGAACTCCGGTGTCGGAAGGTACCCAAAGATGTCTGACATACCGCAACCTCATACGCATTCACTGACTTGAGAACGACGCCTTTATACGGGGACGGATCTTCCATATTCCTTGCATTTGAGGACTCCGCGTCTAACATCTCCGCATCTGACATCGCCGGCTGTATTATGAGATCTAGATTTTGTTACCTTAGGGATATTATATAGGGAGTTTAAAATATTATTATTAGGTCAGGGACTGTGTGTGTTGATGAATAATAATAAATAATACTAATAAAAAGGAGATAAAATTATTCAAGTATTAAATAAATAATACAAATTAATAGTTGGTGAGAGTTTTGATAAAAATCTTAATCTTACCTTAAACTAGGTTTATCCCTCGTATTATGGGGATGTGTTTTACATTTTTCTTTTTTAAATATGTATATTTTGGATTTTAATTTTCTTTATTGTAAGAAAGCTAATAATATACTTAAAGTTTGATGATTAAAGAATTTCACAAATAAATGATATGTTATAACATATTTAAAAACTATCTGGGTTTACTAACCTATGACCTGTTTATTTTTTTACTATAAAATTTTTTCTTAATTATAAATAATATTTTACAGAATTTTCATATCAAAAAGGGAAGTGATATTAATTTTTAGAATATCCCTATTTTATAGGATTTTCATATCAAATATTTGGTAAAAATAATTTTTAATTAATGAGATGTTATAATCCGTTTAAGAGTTATCTGTGTTTGGTGAGACCCATGCCCGTGAATTCGGGCCAATTGCATGAGAAGTCTCCATTTACAAATAACGCAATCTGATGGGTTGAGAGAATTTAAGAGCAACCGGAGAGCTTTTAAAGGTTTCATTTATATATATTATAGATTATAGATATATATAAACGAAACCATACTAAATTCTTTTAAGCCAGGGCCGTCTCTGAAAATGCTCGAGTCCCTAGTGACCTTGTGCGGGTAAAAAGGATGAACCCCTTATATCCTATATAAAAGAAATCAGTAATAGGACGATAATTGTGATTAATTTGCCATTGTGCAAGTAGAAAAAATAAGGTTTTTCAACCCTCGTTCTGGTTCAATTGTTGACGTTGTTTAGCTTGCCACTTTGCTGTTGTGTTCATTAATCATGTAAGGCTAAATTGTGACTCTCCTAATTTTTTAACATGAGGAGAGGCCTTCCAATACATGGCGGAATAAAAAAACTTTTATTAGAGAGTCAAAATTAAAATTTTGTTTATACTCGTAATCATCTGTTGGCTACTTTTTTTAATAGGCGCACTACATACACAAAAATAGACGTCGACTTCTTTTATTATAAAAGACGTATTTTGATTTGTTATTATAAATCAGAGAATTTGATAGATGAAATTTTTAAAACTTATAATAGTCATTTAGAAAAAGACTTATCTGTACAATAAAAAAAAAGTTAATCAGATTAATTAAAAAAAATAAAGAACAAAAAACTTATTAAAAAAGCAATGTTCAATGAACTAAATTAAATAAACAAATAAACATGGGTTATGGCTTAAGTTTTAGAAAAGGCCCAACTACTCATGAAATCAACCCACAGTCACTATGTCATCTTCTTTAGTTAACTGTACGTATGATTGGGAAAATATTGCTCTTATTTTTCACTCAGATGCTCTATCTCTATTCTCTACTAACAACAACTTGAGAGGGTCAATTATATAAAAACCTCAACTTCTCCGGTAAGCTTTCACCGCAGGCACCATTCTGTTAAACCTTCAAGAAAATTTGTTTGAGCCCCTCGAGAAGATGGGCCCTGAGCGGTGGCACACCCTGCACATCCTCATATTCGACCATGTCTTAAGCCACCAGATTGCTTTATATTTAGATGAAAGCTTCTCATGCATTTGACCCGAATTCACGTGTATGAGTCTCACCAAACCTATATAGCCCTTAAACGGGTTATATCATCTCATTATATTAAAATTATTCTCATCAAATATTTGTTATGAAAAATCCTATAAAATAGTGATATACTAAAAACTAATATCCGAGAAAAAAGATATTATTTATAATTAATAAACAATTTTATAGGAAAAAAAAGTGTATCATGAGTCTTACCAAACCCAAATAGCTTTTAAACCGTGTTATAACAGTTTATTTATTTGTGAAACCCTTTTATCATCAAATCCTAAGTATATTATTAACTTCCTTACAATAAACAAAATTAAAATTCTAAAAATATAAATATTATGAGCGAATAATATAAAACAACCGTTGGTGAGAGTTTTGATAAAAAAAAATTATATAAACAATTGTTATTATGTAGTAACTAGGAAAATTCCTTACAAAACTTTCGATAATGTAGTAACTAGGAAAATTCCTTACAAAACTTTCGATAATGTATTGGTATGTTTATAATTAGGTTATTGACCCGTGTACTAAACGGACGGAAATATTAAAATCGTCGATTAAACACATATATTAAACATATTTTTTAAAATGTTTTTGAGACAACAATATGATTTATAATTACAAGTCATATTCAAACAAAACATAATATTGAAAGGCATAAACTTACAAAACATTTATGCTACGGTTTGTAAAAAAATAATGTGCTTTATCTTTTTGATAAAAACTGGGGTATTACATAATATTTCTATCGGTGCCTAATCGGATTGTTACGGTAACGCTGCAGTATTCTTATCTTGACCTCTTTTAGATAATGCATTTTGCTGACATTCAACACCTTTTTCATCATCATCATCATCATCATCATCATCGTACTCAGTATATCCCACGAATAGCAATGCTATGGTAGGGTCTGAGGAGGGTAAGATGTAGACAGCCTTACCTCTATCCCATAGGGATAGAGAGGCTGCTTCCGGTGAGACCCCCGGCTCGATAATAGTTTTGAATCAAGCCTTGGACATAAGACACATAACACTCAATCATCGGGACACCGGCTGATTGGTGCATGTGCCATTGTCTTTCGGCTATCAACGCCACCACATGATGCCTGATTAAACCTTCCGCCACTTTTAACGTTATTTTCACGTGATTAGTAAAATAACGTCAAAATTAGTGCAATTTTACTTTTGTCCACCCAAGGGTTCACACATATATACATTATATGTGCGCACCGTAAGCAGGGCGTAATTCAACACCTTTTTCAATCTGAAATAATAAGCAGACAGCAACAGATACATGAGTTCCAGCTAATAACATTTAGATAGGGTAACACATCAAAATATACATATTGTTTTATCTCAAAACTTAACATTTTTACCCGAAAGTGTTATAAAAAAGCTTCACTTCTATAGTAATTAGTACGTCAAACATGACTACGGGAAAACTAAAACACTAAGGATGTAATTTATTAACTAACCACCATGTGTTTGCAAGTTGGCAGGTTCAACCCAATACGAACCTAGAAAATTGGCACGGACCGGAACACGATCCGAGACTGAAAATCGTGTCAGGTTTATGAATCAAAGCACGACACTCTAATTCGCCAGGTGATCTGAGCACGCCTCTTTTTACACAAGAGTTTTTTACATTTCTAATGTTTACGTATTAATACTCGAAACTCATATTTTTGTAACAATAAATAGAGAGTATGATGGGTACTTTAGTAATTTTATTAGATCAGATGACCCTAATGCTGCTATAAGACTATATAAATGTTGACCACTGTACGAATCAAAACTAAAGAAATGTGATTGTAAGTTTTGAAGCCTCCCATAAAGTTAAAATGATACATCTATTAGGCAGAATAAGAACCAATTGCAAGCGTTATCCATAAAAAATAAGTTGAATACTATAACCAACAAAGATGATAAAATTGTTGAAGCAAGACCTATATTTACAATCGGTGTTTGACAACCAGTTCCACCAGAGAAAGGAGCCAAAGGCCCCAGAATAGCAAACTTCATAGAGTACCAAAGTTTTCATTTCATGATAATATTACTACAACTGATATTATTATGATACCAAATTATTCATATTTACCCTCAAAATTTAAAAACAAAAAATAAAATAGATTACTAAAAACCCCTCTTATATTTAAAACACATCCCCTTGGTTAGAACCCCCTAACTACAACATTTCAACACCTTTATAAACAACACATGACACAAAAACAAAACAAACCGTTACAAAGAATAATAACCATAAGTACCTTAAGCTGGGTTAACAAACGCAGACGTTCAAGTGTTCAAGCGAAAGTTGCCATCTTCTGCAAATGCAACATCAAGCAAGTACATTAGCATTCAGACTGATGGTTTACCAGATACAAAGTATTTGCCTCTTGTTACCATAATGATCCCGATCATTTTCAACCCTTCGGCCAAGAGCACATAAAAGAAGACCGTTGATAGTGTATACCTTTATCGAAGAACCGGATTCAAAAGCCTTTATATCCGTAACATCCATTTCAATATCTGGTCAATGTAAATAAAACCATAAACAAAAACCCAACCTGATAGTTAATCATCATCATCATCATCATCATCATCCACTTTTCTTAAACCTCTACTTCTATACATAATTTGAGGTTAAACATACTAAATTGCAACTATACTAATTCCTGCTTTCCATTCACAGTTTAAATAAACATATCAATTTTCTTTATTTAGATGTGTCAAAAATTGGGTTCCAATATGTAGAAACATAGATATTACATCAATATAGCAGGTAGGCGGGCAACAAGCTGCGCCGCCACCCCTTTCTGAATTGCAAACCCTAACCTGCTAAAGACATACCCCTGCCCCTTTGGAGTCGACACATTGCTATGCACAACCTGTTGGACCCTGGTTAGAAAACGGATAGCTTCCAGTGCCAAGGAGCCAAATGTATCAAAAGCCAGAGGGACAAAAACATGTTGGTTCTCTTCGCAGGCTTTAGCATGTTTCTTCACCTTCTTCGTTTCAGCCCTTTTCATTGCTTGCCCAGCTACAAACCCATTATCCCTCAAACCAGCTAAGGGAGATACCCCTGTGAGGTCAACACAAGCGTGTTTTCCCCCGGCCCAACCAAAGACGAGCAAATCTGCCGGTCGTAGAGTGGATCTCCCTTCCGTGGGGTCTGTAAGGAAGTTTACGGGGGCTTCCTTTTTAGCTGATATCCCAGCTCGCCTTAAGATGTCCCAAAGAACGTCCCGCACCCAATCATGTCGGTATTTGAACCCAGGAATCTCCTTGCAATGAACCGCATGCTCTTCGAATTTATCCAGGCAGGCCTTACGGCAGATCGGACATGTTTCGTCTTCTGGGTACATTGGGACCATCAAACGGTACTTAAGAATGGCCCTATACTCGACCGCAGACATGCTTTGGCCCAAGCCATCAATCGGGATAACGGTCAGAAAATCTTGGGCATGAGGACCTTGTAAGCATTCAAAAACCGCCTTCTGTCGGGGGGACAATCCAAAAACTTCTCCCAGGCTCTGAGCGATTTTTCCAAAAAGGGCATTCGCCAAAGTTTTTTGAGGCTTTGGTGGGGCGGTGTCCATATTAGAGAAACCGCCAATGTCAAAGTCTGGGAGAGCGCCATTTAGGCGTTCCAGGGCCTGCACGTAGTCTGGGTCCAGGTCGACAACTCCGCTATTCCTTAAGATGTGATTCTGTAGCTTCCAAGACTGAGCCCTCGACGCTACAAAAGCGTAAACCCCAACATCATGAGCCGAAAGAAGGCCTAAACCCCCTAAGCGCATCGGTAAAGATGCAAGTCGCCACTGAAGATCACCAAAGAACGGGCCTCCACATACAACTATGTCTTCGATGGCTTCTCGTAGCCCCTTATCAAAACAGGATACCGCATCATCCATCATATGGGGGTGGCATGTTCGTAACCCAAAAAGCAACTTAGCAACCCCCATGCAAGACCTAAGCATGAGGAGTTCGCTCTGGAGATCCCTAAGGCAAGGTAAGAGTTCCATAAGATCAACCGCACGAGATGCTCTCCGCCTCGCCAACTCCTTAATAAAGTAGGGATCTCGACTAACAGCCCCTCCAAGGAGCTTTACCCCTCTCTCTGGTCTACCAATCCCACTAGGGAAGAGCCCATCTTTGACTTTCACCCCATTACACGTTGGCCAAAAAACCTCGGTTTTCTTAATATTAAGTTGCAGCCCCAATGATGGCTCTTCCGAGTTGATAATGTCTAGGGCTTTAGCGACTTCGTTGGCACCACCAATAATAGTCCCATCATCCAAGTACCAAGCATGAAATGGGAGGTTACAGTCATTTTTTACCCGGAGAACAAGAGGGTGTAATGCTAAGGCAAAGAGGAGGGGCCCAAGGGGGTCTCCCTGCTGAACCCCAGTAGTAGCCCCTATACAGTCATCATCAACGTACAACCTAGCCGGCTGGGCATAAAGGAACTGGACCCATAGATAGATAGACGGGCAATGATGATGAACCTCTCGGAGAAAGGCTGTGCGGTCGACCATATTGAAGGCGTTGGAGAAGTCCACGGTAAGCATAGCTAAAGAGCCGTCCGCGTGAAAGGAGTTAAAAAACCGGTTCGCGTTGTGAAGCACCGCCTCTGCCCCATTAGGGGTCCCCACCCCAAACTGAACGTCCCCTAAATACTGAGTCATTTCCTTCCCAACCATCTTCATAGCCACTTTAGAAACCAACCTACGCCAGATAGCCCCCACAGCAATGGGCCGAATTCCATTATCCGGCTTTAATAAAGGGGTAAGGGGGGCCGAAGCAATAAACTCAGCGAGCACCTTGGGGCACAGACCTCCTAGCCATAAGTTGACGACTTCAGTGATGGCTGAGAGCAGACCCATGGAAGTCACTGATCCCTCACCACTAAGAGCGTCCAACAAGTGTTGCGCCCGCATCATGTCTCTCCCGCATGAGGTCCCTTTAGGAAATGATCGGATACATCTAAGCACACAGTCCCCATCCACAGAGAGAGTAGGCAGGACGATAGAGCTAGAAGGCAAGGACGGAGGCGGCACCACTGGGTGTTTATCAATGAGGGCTTTCATGGTTGAATCTCCGAGAGGGGCAACCCCACTTGAGCATAATACCTTGACTGCAGCTGTGAAATGACCATCCCTGACTTTCCTGAGACATTGTTTAATATTAAGGCTGTTTTCAGAACCCTCCTCCCCTCCGACCTCTCTTTTAGAAAAAGTGCTCCCCCCCACCTTATCAAAGAGTGAAAGAACCAAGTCAGCAAAACCAGATCCATCTTTCCACACCGCAAGTGCTTGCTGAATGCTACTACATTGCAAAGACTTTCGATTCCCTGCCCTGCGTTCCTGCCTAGTGGAAGGTTTCACCACCCTTAAAGTACAACACGGCAACAATAGTAATTTGACCCAATTCTCAATCGAGCCTGGTGAATCCACTACCTTGCGTAAAGCGCATGCCAAAGTCTGAGCAAACGCCAAACGACGACTTGGGGGGATGCTCTTAACCGTTTGAATGGGAAGGGAGAAAACCTGTTCCAAAAGGGATACATCCCCAACCACTCCTACAGATGGACTTGGGTCCCTATCCACAGACACACGATTAGGTTTCTGGATCCCAATAATGAATTCTCCAGCATCTCCAGAATCCACAGAAAAAGAATAGACACCATCAGCATGCTTGCACCCCCTGCTAAGGGCATGCAACGTCATGCACCTCCCACATAACCATTTATCCCCCTCCCGAAGGGCTTCCCCAACATCTATAAAAAGGTCCAAATCCTTAGAGATAGCGTCTTTTAAAAGGTTCTTCCGAGTATCTGTTTTGAAATGGGTACTTTGCATGTGCTCAATTAGGCGGAAAAACCCCGAGGACCCAGGTCTACCATCCTTACACTCGTGGAAATGCTTAAAGGGGTATGGCCTTAAACCGTAAGTGGAGCTAGGACCAAGCCCTCCTGTATTTACGTTTCGAATTCTTTTTATGGTAGCCATGTACACACGAGAACAGAAATAAACAAATCACAAAAGACACCGGACCCCTAAAGACCCCGACTCGAGATGAGTTAGAGCAAGAAACAGAGACCAAACCCCTCACACTCGATGGAGGGGAGCAACTACGGGTTGCTCACCCCCATCTAGCACCCCACAACAACCGCTAAGGCATAAGAGGAGGAAGGTATAACTCCAAAACAAAGCAAAATGGGTAGAACTCCAACTCAAAATACCCCCTTAAGCACCCAAAAGGAAAATAGAAAGAACAAGAGTGAAAAATCAAGAAGTAATTTACAGTTCATACAACTTCAACAATAATTAGGGCCTCCAAACAAAGTAATTTACTTCATTTGGCATCAAATTTATCCTCTTCTAGCAGTTTCTCAGTCTATTTTTTAAATGTACCCGTTGTGAATGATTCGGAACTGTCCTCCCTCAGAAGCTGGTTTTATTTTCTGACCTTGAAGATTTCAGCTCTTAAGTGAACCCAATTGTTGGGTTTTGAGTCACTTTGATTGTGGATGTTGCAAAATTGGTTTAGACTTTGATTGTTCTGCCCCTTCACTGGTAGGGGTGTCAATCGTGTCAGGTTGGCGGGTTATCGGGTTAATAGGTTTCGGGTTGGCGGGTTGGCGTGTCGAGATTCTTCAACCCTAACCCAACCCATATATTTATTCGTGTCGGGTCGTGTTGACCCATTTAAATTCGTGTCGTGTTCGGGTTGTGTTTCGGGTCAACCCATTTTACATTCATTTACGAATATGATTAATATCTAGTGCTTAATATTAACCTAGACAATCAATTACTCTTATTCATATAAAGCATTTTAACAATTTTGTGATAGATCTAATTGTTTTTGTCAATTTATCTCTCATTTTCAATTAACAAACTTAGGTTCACATATTTTGCTTAAGATAAGAATAAATGAGTGGAGATAATAAGAGAATAGATGGTTACGACTAATAAAATATAAATAATGGAAGTGAAGAGTGGACAAAAATATTTAAAAAGTAATTAATTTAATTTATAAAAATTAATAGATATATGAAAAATTATAAATCAAAGTATTTAACTTTAAAATTTAACACTTCTTATTTCTAAAATCAAAATATTAACTTCTATAAAATTTTTAAACGCGGGTGGGGTGAAACGTACCACCCTCGAGCTCTCACCAGCTCCCGATCCTGCACCTGCCCATTCCCTTCTTGATCTCCGAATCAACTGATGTACCTCTTCTTCATAGTCTGACTCGCTGTCATCATCAGTTCTCTTTCTTTTCCCTTGAACCCGTTCTTGGTTAACTAGAATTCGTCTCGCTACAGCCACATCATCTTCTGAATCAGAGTCAGCCACCGTTGTAGCTGGTCAACCCATTTTTTGACGGGTCGGGTTCGGGTTGACCCATTTTTTAGATGGGTCGGGTTCGGGTTGACCTATTTAAGAAAACCAGTCGTGTCAGCTGACCCAAAACCTATATTTTTTCGTGTCGGGTTTCGGGTCATGTCAGGAATTGACAGCCTTATTCACTTGGGTGGGTGTGTTGTGTCTGGTTCCAAGATTTTGGAATTGGAATTCAATTCATTGTTTAATATTTTTTTTTGTATTGGTTTACATTTTAGTTTAACGATAAATTCTTGTTAGAAGGATAAACTAGCAAGAATTCCAATTCTAAAAGACTGTCTTATGTTTGAGCTAAACAAACGAAGCCATGAAAGCAGTTTGTAGAATGTTTTTTCAAAAAGTGTCGAGGATAGATTGAATCAATTTTGGGATTATAACCTAAAGTTTACAACATTTCATTACCGCATGTCAGATGTCGCTCGTCATTTAACACGAGACCAACAAATGATAAGCTGATTCTATACGTGAATCACAATTTGTGTAGTTCGTCTAACTCGTAAACCTCTTTTTTGAATGTACCCACCATGAACGATGTAGAAGTGTTCTCCCTTCAGAACTAGTTATATTTTCCACCTAGAAGTTCATGATCAAGGTTGAGATTTGTTGTAATTCAATAGACTCCCTTGTGTTGCTCAAATGTTTTTTTTCCCCTTTTTTTACATGTAACATGTCTTGATATTCTTGTTTCGTTTAAGCAACTTGTCACACACCTTACAATGTTAAATTGCAGGAGTTTAAAATATATTGAGAAATTGTTCCTTGAGTGAAACCAATCAAGTCCAATTGCCTTGCAATAATAGAATGTTATCTCAACCTAATTTGCCCCTCAAAAGGGTGGATATGTGAGGCTAATTGTTGCTAGAGACGACTCTACACTCGTGATATTTTTTGAAACTATGGTATTACCTTTTCTCATAGAGGTATCGAGTCAAGTGTGAACATTGTAATGTAATAAACTTATTGCCTAGACCCAAAATACAATTTAATATCACTTTAAATTTCAGACGCCATTTAGTCAATAGCGTCATATTGGTCGCCTTTATGCTTCTCATCTCGTACTCGTCCATTTCTTTAGTCGTCGTTATTCTTTCCCATGAGACCCATCGGACTTTTTTTTCTTAAAGGTTACCACTTCCCATAAGAAAATTTTTCACGTGACGCTACACACACAATCTTTTGAAGTAGTATCTTACTTGTTTGGTTAGGGACAAACTATAAGGACTATTAGTGTAATTAACTTTAAGTGCAATGATCATGTGTAAAATACTTGTTACATTACCCAGAGCACCATTTTATGTTTTTCTTTTTTCTTTAATTTCTATTTTCAAACTTATTATTAAGGTCTTTCATTAAAAAAATAAATAAATAATAATAATTAAAGCATACTTATTCATACCTTATTGATCTCGTAGTATGATGTCCATTATTACAAATGTAAGGTTATGGGTTCAATTCATTGTAATTACAAAATAAAAATGAAATTTTATTGTTAAAAAAAGTTAAAACATACCTTAATTGTTTACATGAAATATTTTAAAAATGCCACGAAATAAATGTTCCAAGTCATAGATCTATTTAAATTGTGAACACTTCTTACTTCTTATAGATTAGTAATAGAGAAATAAGTCATAAATGATATGAAAAGTATTTGGAAGTAATAACCATTTTTATATAATAAGCACAAAATACAAGCAATGCCTATTTAACTCGTGTTTAAAGTTGGAAGTGACAAGACTTTTACCATGTAGACATTGTAGGTTGCGTGTCGAGCAAAGAAACATGTGCGTATAGAAGGCAACTTACGGTGGGTTTTCGTAAACTAAAAATTACTAAATTCAAATGTCACAATATGAAAATTCAATGAGTTTATTAGCACCTGGTGATTTGAGACCTCTTCATTATTCATAAAACAACTTTCGTTATGTTAAAAAAAAAAGGAGAGAGGGGGGGGGGGGGGGGGGATTATTATGAAAACTTGTGGTTGCATAAGGTGAGAAACGAGCTTCTTTATGAAGGAAGATGTTTCTCTTCTTTACGAAGAAAGAGGTTATTGTTGGTAAGGCGATTGAAGACGTTAAGTCTTTTGGAGTTTCTAGTGACAAAAAATATATATTTCTTTAAAGCTTTAAGTTGGAAAGAATATTTGGGTTTTTTTTTTTTTTTCATTTTAGGCTTTACAATCTTACACGTTCTTATTGTAGCTGTAGTTCGGGTGCTATCTAATCCCAGCAGTGGAGAAAGACGAGAGTTCATCTGGGTGGCCCGAAATCTATTTTAAATAACCTCTGTTAAACAAAAATTCTTAGCCATCTTTTAGCTTTTATTCTGCTTTTGTTATTGTTTACTCTGTTTTGTAATGTAATTTCATTTCAGTATAGATTCTGGATATCAGTTATCAATGATGCATAAATGGGGTCGTTAATATATAACAGTTATAAGGATTTTTGTTTTACCTTACAACCATCCAAGTCAATGGGGCTGTTGGTAGTCTTGTAATGATTCCATTAACATGTTATCTTTGAATCGGTTATAAATAAAATGTGTTTTGTTCACCAAAAATACAAATCTTAATGATTCATGAAGTCTCTTAATGGGTAAGTTTTAGATAACATGCTGAATGATTCAGATACTATTTTTTAATCGGCGAGATCTCTTAACGAGTCAGTATATAATTGTCAACCCCCCCCCCCCATCTATTTCAAATGGCTTTTGAAGATTTTGTAAATGAATTAAACAAATAACATCGATTTTATCATATTTAGATTTAAAAAAAGGGTTAGGCTAAACGTACTCAACGTAAGCCCCTTCCCCCCATGAACTTTTATTTCCTTTAACAATTTTATTTGACATATTACTCAATCTAACATTATTTATATGTTAAAATATCAAGTATCACATAAACTAAGTATTTATTCTCAATTCACAAAATTTGTGTAGTTTATTAAATAAATACACTATTTTTTAATTATTATATAAAATTTGTTTAAAAAAATTGCAAACTCTGTCTAATAACTAATTATAAAAACACTCTCTAAAAAAACAAAACACTTAAAGAAAAAAAAACTTATTTTTAAATAGTAAGAAAATGTTAACTTTAAATCAGAAAAAAAAATGCCTTTCTTTATTAAAAAAACAAAATAAAAGGTATTTTAAAAAATGCGTTTTAAAAATAATTCTAATAAAAGATAACAAAATGACAAAAAAGAAATACCAAAGGTGCGAATCATATTATTATAAAACTTAAGAAATGGGATATGTTTAGTAAAAATGAGTGAAATGGGTACGTTTAAAAACACCCTTAAAAGAAACACTATTCTAGATAATTTCTGTTGTGTTGGTTTTTTAGTGTTGTTTAATTCATAAAGTATACAAAGACATTGTATTTTATTATGTGAAGTCATCGGATCCAAAAATTCTGACATCAACTTGATAAGCAACCAGCATCGTAAAAACCAAAAAGCGTCTCGTACATAAATACTATTAACGTTTTATACTATTCATTATCTTATGTAATAAAGTATACAAAGAATTATTGCATCGCATGATATTAAATGAAAAAACACTAAAGAACTTCTGCATATAATATGACGAGTGACGACTATTAAAGTTGTTTTAAAGACTTATTTTGCCTTTTAAATAATCATACTTCATACTAAACTAATAAGCATTCAAAATCACTCATAGTATTTAAATTGAAAACACGATAACTTTAAACGTACACATAACGTAAAAAAAATTAACTGCTTAGATGTTAAATTCTTTGACTAAATTTCTAAACATAAAAGAATAGTGGATTAATCTCAATTTATTTACCGACTAAACAGATTGTATTAAAATTTGGATTTCAATTCTTCTTAACGAAACGTACCATTTGTTTTTAAATTTATAAATCAACATGAGTTGCACATTAAAACTTATATTCCTCAACTAAAGCTCTAGCCTCCAGAGATATTATAATAATTAATAAACATGAGCCCACTTTGCCAACCTTATGTTTCTTCACATGGACATCATATAAATATACTAGCTTTAGAGTCCGTGTTACACACGAGATAATTCAAATTATAAAATTATAAGTAAAACAAATAATTACATGACGTATATAAAAAAAATGTATTACATCTATGCTTGTATCTATATAATGTGTACATAAATTGATTTTATTTATATCACAAAATGGTTTTTTTTAAATAAACTTAATAAAAAAATGTTCGTGCAAAATCGTTCCCGAGAATGCTTTTTTCTATTGAAAATTCATTCTCGGTGCCATATATGTATAATTGAAAGAATTTTGGTTATGAACCAATTTCGAAAATAAGACTTCTCATACGATAGTAGTTCTAACCACTCAACTAAATACAAAAGAGTCGTTACCTTTATTGATATATTTATCAATTTACCACCTATCAAAAGAAAATAGGATATTAAATTGTAACAATAGATGTTCTTAAAAAACAATGTTTTTCTGAGCTATACCATAAAAAAGATTTTGATAAGTTTCAGAGGGCTTGTCGACTTTGTCATAATGACAACATAAAAAACAACATGTTAACCCATTCAATTTTGTGAATATTTTGTTTCATTTGAGCATAGTTTTGCATGACATGCTTCTCATACAACGTTCTGATCACCACTGACATAAATATTTAAAATTTGATAAAAGTTAGAAACATTGATAGGCATGGGGGTGGCATATCGAAAGTGTTCGCAATCTTTTCTTAAGTTTTAATAGTTAAGGGAAAAATAGTCAATTTGTCAAATCCTGAACCTTTTGATTATTTCAAAAAATGCCCTTAAAAATAAACTTGAAACCCGAATCATGTTTAAAATTCTAACTTTCATACTTTTGACATTTTAAAGTCAACACTTTGAACCCATAACAAATTTGACGATAAATCTATTTTGCATTCTCAAACTTTTAAAAATACTCAAAATTTTCATTTTTGACCCGTAACAAAATTTGACCTAAATGTAGTTAACTTGTACCAAACAATCTATTTACCAACTTTTGACCCATAAAATCAAATTTAACTTCCACAAAAAACCCAAAACAATTTTCATTTGAGAAACATGATTTGTTGTTGATTTTTGGAATTCACCAAGTAATTTTGAAATATATAAGAAAATAATATGTTAATATTTATATTTATAAAAATATATAGATATTATATAAATATAGTGTAAAAGGAAAATGAATAATTATTGATTTATTACATATATTAGGGTATATTAGTTTTGGAGGGAAAAAAATTGTGAGAATTAACCAAAACATGATAAGTGTCTCCATTTATTTTACTTTATTAGAATAGGTAGATATCATGTGGCTTTTCTAGCGCTGATTTTCTTTTATTTGTTTATGTGTTTGAGTAAAAGAGTTCATTGTATTATATGTATCGTATACAAATATATAATATAGAAACAATTAATAGAACTAAGAGCATTTCCATCCAACCCCTTATATTATGTGAGGGGTGTTTTTATAATTTAGAGAGTAATTCAGATGTTGTGAGTGAAGAGCTTTTATATTTTAGAAAAAGTAGTGATTTTTCTGTATATTTGAAAAGTTACTATTCATCCCCTATAGTTTTTTAATATATTTTGAAAGTGGTTGTGAGTGAAGTAAAGAGAAAAGGTAATGATAAAAGATATAAAAGTATTATTTAATTGAAATAGAGAGAGAAAATAAAGTAAGTTTTAGTGTAATTTTTTATTTGAATATAGGGGATGGGATAAGAATGCTCTAAGTATTTTGTTGCAACTGTAAAAACAAACTTGAACTATTTGTTTTTGACAGAATTACAGAAATTGTTCTTTATTTTTCATCCAAATTTCACTCGTTGTCCCTAATCTTCAAAATTGATATTTTTTGTCCTTTACGTTTCAAAATCCTTTAGCGTTTGTCCTTTTCGCCTAACTCAGTTAAAAATCTTTGTTAAATCAGGTCATGTGCTTTGCACATGAGAGCAAATTGGTCATTTTACCAATTAAATTAAAAAAATGTTTTAATAAATAAATAAAACAATAAAAAAAAACTAAAAATATATATTTAATACTCTATTTCTCCTTTTTCCTCCTCCACTACCAATCTCCGGCAGCCACCACCATCAATGAATCCACCCAAGCCCCGCCGTAAACCCACCGCCGCCACCGTAGAAAACGGCGACTCCGGTTACAGTCCATTGCAGGTCCGTCGATGGTGGTCGTCGATGACCTCCGTTCACTTCTCTCCAGCGTCGAATCGCTTAAATCGTCGAATCCCACCTTGTCTCCCCCCTCCACCCACCCATTGTGGTGGTCTTGAAGATTTGAACGGACGGTTTTACGGCGAAACCCAGCGGTTGGCAGGGGCTGGGCAGCGGCAGTGGTGGTTGTAGCTCCAAATCGGTTATGATGGTGGGGTCACGGACGCAGATCTGGGTGACTGCCACTATTCCGGCCGAACTCCACGTTTCCGGCGATATGAGAAGTGATAACTAATCTTCTTCTTCCCTGTTGGAAACCCATGGCTCTTATGGTCCGATCTACCTTTCTTGTTTCGGATCGGTGTAGTTGTGGTGTTATCGAATGATGTTTGGCGTGTGGCACGACGGATCTGTGGTGGAGTTGGGTAACGGAGGTCGGTGGGGTGGTCATGTTCAGAAGGTTACTGGTAGATCCGAAGACGGTGGTGGCGGCTCGCCGGAGAAGACGGTGGTGGTGGCCCACTAGAGATGAGCTATGGTGGTGGGAGAGGTGAGTTGGGGTTAAGTTAAATAATATTTAAATAACTATTATAATTATATTGTTTATATTATAAAATGTTTTTTTAAATAAACGACAGAATTACAAATTTTGTCCTTTAAAAAAAGCCAAATTACGGTTCGTGTCCTTTTCTAAGTTTCCTTGCAGGCGGTGTACTTTAAACTTTTTTTTTCTACACGTTATGTCCTTTACGCTAACTGGGTTAGAAAAACTCAGTTAAATGCCCTCACATGAGGCGCATGTGAGGGCATTTTTGTCTTTTCGTCTACCCTGCAACTTCTTCTTCCTCTTTCCCTGTGTTTCTTTAATCTCCCTTTCCATCCACCACCAACAGCCATGAACACCACCACCACCACCACCAAAAAACCACAACCATCCGATCTCCAACCGCCATCTCCGCAAACACCACCATTTCTACCTCCCATTCCCTTCTCCGTATGGTTTTCTTCATCCAGCAAACCTCCACCGCCATTAAATCGAAGAGCCAAGATTCACCATCTTCCTTTCTCTTTTGCATTCCTCCATCTTCGATTTGACCGAAAGACAGTGAATGGGTTTCGATAGGGTTCCGATTTGGCCAAAATAAGAAGAATGGACTTCGATTAGGCTTTTTATTTGGCCGGAATACCGTGAATGGACTTCGATTAGGGTTTCGATTGGTCGTGACTGCCTTCCTCTGATAAAATTAAAGTGACGAGAGTAATGGGGGTTGTCGGGGAGAGAAAGAGAGAGAGAAATGGTGGATGGGTCAACTTTGGTGGTGGGCTATGCGGCGGCGGCGGTGGCTGCGTTGGTGTCTTGCCGTAGATGATGCTACGGTGGCAGTGGACAAACTCAAAGGGGAGATAATCTGTTGCAAAATATGATAAGGAATAGATGAATAGGTATGATTTGCGATAACTGAATGGGGTTGAGATAATCCATTTCAAGGTGAGCTGGGATTTTGAAATTAGGGTTGAGATAATCAGTAACAAATATGGTGGGTGGTGGTGATTGAGAAGAAAGAATGGTTTGAGATCGGATGGTTGTGGTTTTTTGGTGGTGGTGGTGGTGGTGTTCATGGCTGTTGGTGGTGGATGGAAAGGGAGATTAAAGAAACATAGGGAAAGAGACAAAAATGCCCTCACATGCGCCTCACGTGAGGGCATTTAACTGAGTTTTTCTAACCCAGTTAGCATAAAGGACATAACGTGTAGAAAAAAAAAGTTTAAAGTACACCGCCTGCAAGGAAACTTAGAAAAGGACACGAACCGTAATTTGGCTTTTTTTAAAAGACAAAATTTGTAATTCTGTCTAAATAAACAGGTAAAATGATCAACTTGTCCTCATGTGCAATGCACATGACAAGACTTAACAAGAAAATCTAACCGGGTTAGGCGAAAAGGACAAACGCTGAAGGATTTTGAAACGTATAGGACAAAAAAGATCAATTTTAAAGATTAGGGACAACGAGTGAAATTTGAGTGATAGATAAAGGACAATTTCTGTAATTCTGTGTTTGTTTTTTATAATTCTAAAAGCATATTAGACAAACTATTATTTTTTGTTTTCTTTAAAACAAATAATTTAGAATGTTGTAATTCTCTTCATTTATATTTAATTAAAAAGTAGTATTTATATTGATGCAGAAGACAAACGGTTAATATGATTCACCATTAATCCTTTTAAAAAAACGCATGGAACATAGAGATGCTTATAAAATTTGGGATATTCATATAAATTGAAAGCGTGGACCTTTTGGGCATTGAAAAAACGAGAATACACTTCAAATTGATGTTTCGACTGTTTTCTTAAACATCATAAGTTCAAACAAAACCAAACCCAAACATATATATTTTAAAAAATAATAATAATAACATATGGAAATTATTTTGCTTTCAGATGAATCTAATACCTTTTGTCATGTGAGATTCTTAAGCAACCTAACAGTACCATTCTCAATTTCTCATTATACGTGGTTCTTATTTATTTTAATAAACTAAATACGTCCTTAAAATAGGTTACACGAAAATGTAATTGCAGGGTTATCCTATCACTAAATTTCATCTAAACAACTTATGAAGTTAACATTGGTGCATTTTCTAATGCATGTTAAAGTTATTTTATTATAACTAAACCCTAATATAATTAAGGTTAATCTGTTAATTGTTTAACTAACTTATGTTCCTTAACTATGTTGTGACATTAATATTTCCTTTTACAGTTATTTAAGGCTGAATATAAACAAAAAAAGTAAAAAAAAAAAGGTAAAATTATGGAAAAGCGAGTCAGCTTATTGAGCCATGAGCTAACTTAGGTTGAATACGAGTCAAGTCCGAGCTTAATTTTCAGCTCCATCGTGAGTTAATGTTGGTTTAGCTCAATCCAACTATATCGTTGAGCAGTACTTAAGAGTTGTATCCTTTGGTGACTTGGTCATGCGCACACATTTTCCTTTAACCTACGTGATACACGAATTTCTTTTGATAATTACACTTGCAACATAATTTCCTAGAAGTTAGCTATATCAAAACATACATGTCAATATGTCATTGTCAGCAAGTAATTAATCAAACAATGGACTACGTTTATACTTTAGTGTCATGGATATTTATTTTCCTCGAAACAACATGTTATGTGATGACAACAATTATTAAAGTATGAACACTTAATGTATGTGTGTTTTGATGCAGTTTAAGCCACGTGCACGTGAAAGTACAATAACGTGAGAACATATATGGTGGCGGCATAGTAGTAGCAACCTAAATCATTTTAAACGTGTTTTCCTGTGTTGTGAGTGTTGTTTTCCACTTTCTATTTTTGCATGTGTTTCGTATTAATTAATTGTTGTGTTATTTATTTATAATATATATATCGTCTTATCCTTTGCTTCATTTCCGATATCTTATTACGAAAACTACAACACACGCCTCTCTCTCTCTCACACACACAAATACATACAGCCTCTTTCTCTCTCTAAATATGAGAAGAAACTGTCATTTGGAACTCCGCCTTGTGCCGCCGCAGTCGCCGTTCATATTTTCCGATCACCACCACCACCGTAAAGAGGAATCCAGCTAAAGATGTTTGCCGGCGGCTTGTGTCATGAAGTTTTAATTTTAAACTTTTAAATTTGAGAAAAAAACAGTTTTCTTTTTAAATATGAGTTTAGGGACGTGCATAAAACTGAAAAAAAGTATTCGAAAAACCGAAATGATTGAAAACACCAAACCGAAAAGGTCGAACCAAAATAAAAACCGATGGTTTGGTTCTTTGTTTTTTGAAAGCTGAACTTACGGTTCGGTTTTGGTTTTAGATGAAATAAAAACCGAAAAAAATACAATCGAATTTATAAATTTTTATTATTTTATTTGAAGTATTTTATTAGGGTTTAATAAATATCTAACTCAATTATTTTAGGCAAGATGTATAATAATCACCTATAATTATTAATTAACAAAATGATTGGCTCAAATTCATTATTTTGGGACTTTTTTTTCTAAATTTTTCAAACTTAAATGACAAAATCTAAATAAACCAAACTCAAACCAGAACCCAAAAACTGAAACTAAACGGGTTTTAAAAATTCAAAACACAAAAGTTTTAGTTTTTGTTTTTTCACCAAACTCAAACCAGAACCCAAAAACTAAAACTAAACAGGTTTTAAAATTTCAAAACACAAAAGTTTTAGTTTTTGTTTTTTCACCAAACTCTAACCAGAACCCAAAAACTGAAACTAAACGGGTTTTAAAAATTCAAAACACAAAAGTTTTAGGTTTTTTATTTTTTTCGTTTTTATCCCAAAACCACATCAAACCGAACTGTACACTCTAATACCTGAGTTCGGTTTAAAAACCAGTTTGTAGTTATAACTTGAGAATATATTAATAACAAGCTAAATATAAATTGAAATTAAGCGTCAATTTTCTAATAAGCTGTTATTCTGTCACTTATAATATTTTATCAATGAGACCTTATGCGTTTTTTTTCCTTTTGAACGGCCAACAAACGCACTTTATTAAAAAGAGAAATCGTTACAAACAAGGAACTCACAACGACAAGCCAAACCAAGACCACCAAAATACAAATTTTTCAAAGAAACCAACCCCCCTCGATCCCCCACCTGACAATTATATATAAAACGTTATGTGTTAATCTAACTATATTAAATTACTGATTTATTAGTTTTTTTTATTTTTAGTGAGGAAATAAATAAGGTGGGTGAAGATTTAAAGGAGAAGCAAAACCAGCAGATGACCAATATTTATGACGGAAAAGTTAGCATATGTGATGTTACGGAGCTTCAGGTAATTACAACATATACTTTATACGTAGGAAACGTTAAGTTTGGTCTAGAGATGACAATATTAAACTTGAAAGTAAATATACTTTTTATACAGTTTTTAAAATAGCTTTCGTAATTACTTTATTACATGATCAATTTTGTATTTACTTTTTATTATAAAAAGTTCTTATGCAGATTGTTTCAATAAATAAATAATTTTTAAGTAAGTACATTCAATAGCTTTTAAAAGTAGTTACAAATTATTAATTGGTATACTGTGATATTAGTACTGTTTCTTTTGACTTAAATATTGTAGATTTATATATTAGAGCTAATTAAAGATCTCTTTAAGTTAAACAATCTAACAATTAAGCAATATGTGTATTTTTTTTGCAGGCAATGAGTATTATAAAGGTAGCAAGTGAAGAGATAGGTGATAATTGGGGAAGAACGTCACCATGTTCGCCATTAACGTCGCCTTTAATAGGTGGTCAGGGTGGGCTTTGTATGAAGAGGTCTACAAAGGTTCCTTCAAAAGAGAAAGAACAGAATTCAATCAACATCTCCAATTACTAGCGTTGTACGCCCAACTTCCAATGAATGATTTTTGTGCCCGTACCGTGTTAGCTCATGAGTCATGTGACATATATATCATGTATTAGTTGGTTTTATTGCTTTATGATAAATAAATTTGTGTTTATATTTAGAAGATGATGAAGAGAAATAATGTAGGCATAAGGACTGTAAATGATTCAAACACATGGTAGATCGACTATACTTAAGTGAAACTATAAATTCATTTAAAATAAATAAATAGGCTATAAAAGATCCGAGTCTTATTTGATATGATTATTTAATTAAATAGATTTGTATTTTGTTTCTTAAGGTACAACGGTCCAAACAACATACACAAATTAAAAGTTTACCGTAAAAGACTAGTATCTATCTTCTTAATCTGTTGAAATTGGGCATATGCTGATGCGATATCTTTGTTCATTAGTTAACCCATATTGGGTTTCTTATGTCCTTCCACTCACATTTGATAGAATTAAGATCACTATAAATTTCAATTAGTATGTCTTACTTTAAGATTTGATATTTCAATGTTTAGACGCATCTATAATTGTTAAGTTTTCATCAATAAAAAGGTAAAACCAAAAACATATAAGCGTAATAAATGCTTATAATTGTGTGTGTTAAACAACGATGAGAATCCTAATCTTTTGTTAGTATTTTAATAATTTTAAAGATCAATCAAAAAGACATAAAAGTCTCAACGAAATCTAACTGGTTGTGCCACGCGTTAGAAAAAGCAATGGCTACCTTTTCAAGTATCAACATTCTCCTTTGAAATATGTTTAGCATTCTAGTTGTCATTGGACCTAGCGTCTTTGAATATGACGACAATACACCTAAAACAAAACTCCCATTTACGAACCCAAATCGTCATTTCATGGTACTATGTGAGCTCTTGGCCTCGTTCTCTTAGGTGGAGAAAAGAGAGTGAGCATATGAAATTCCAGACGAGAAAATATTTTTTTCTTAACTTAACACGCTCATTTATCATTAAAATCAAAACGATTACAATAAAGTAGCAGGCAAACGGGCAACAAGCTGCGCCTGAATGATGTCAACCATTGTGTATAATCTTATTCCTTTTTAAATGAAAAAATGTGTTTCAATCAAGTAGATTTTGGAAATTATTAAAAGTTGTAACTTAGCTTTGTATAATTATTATCAGGCGTTTAAGTGAACCTAGCCACTTGTGACCTATTCGAGGTTGGCTTATCAAAACTTGAATTCAGTCAAACTTAAACTAGCTTAAACCTAAAAGTAAGCTTGTATGGTAAATGAGCCAAAGCTCGGATATACTTTCGAGCCTAAAGAACTATCTATTTATAAAAGCAAAACTATTTTTATTTAATATAATAAACAAATTGCATAAAACAAATAATTAGTAATGATATACCTAAATGGCTAAATGATATACACGCACGTGATCGAGTTAATTAGTGTAAGAAGTATACGAAGTGATATTTGGCCTTGATACTAATCAATACTAATCAATGGTTCATAGGATAAGGGGTGTGACAAGTGTGCACAATAAACGAATAAAATGGCTGGAAAGGCAGGATAAAGCCTCCAATCGATGAGTTTTGTCTAGCTTCTATCAATTTTAACTTAAATATTTTTTACATGCTTTATTAGTAGAATACCATAAAATTAAGAATTTAATTATCTTGAGCTGAAATATAGCATCACATAAAATTAAGAATTTAGTTCTCTTAAGCTGAAATATAGTATCGCTTGTTGATTATATCCTTGAGACATTGGTAAAACATAAACCCTAACACGTTAATTCAATCATAAATAAGAAATTAGACATCATAGTAATATAACTTACATGTAGAAATCGAGATCATTAAGAAGGATGATGATGCCATAATGACTCCTGATTCGGTTCCATTATGATGTCACTGATTGATGGAGATCTTAGAGTGAAAGTTATTGGTATGTATTTTAATTCTCTGTTGTTGTTATGTGACATCTAAGGAAAACCCTAATATATATATATATGGGTATGTCCATTAAATAGCCCATATATCTTATGGGCCCAATTAGGTTATTTGACTAATTATAATATTTAAATGGTAATGAGGCCACATTATATGGGTTTTTCCAACATTCTCCCACTTAATTGAATAACAATTTATGATGAGTAGTTCGGTAAATTAGTGGCCAAGTTAACTCATCAAGTTGTGCATTAAAACTATAGTAGATAGTTACAATCGTTCGAGTTGCTGATAACTCGAGATCCCCAACAGTCATACTATAGTCTCAACATACAACATTTAAAACTTAGTGTCAAATAACGGGAATAAACCCTTTAAGGTAATTAATTAATTTGCATAAATTCTGTCTATAGATCATATGTGCACATAAACTTTATTATAGACAAAAACAAAGCATTCGAGGAAATCATAATAATTCATACACACCATATGCTATTATACAATGTCTCTACTTATACCCATTCGGGTTATAAGTTATCAGATACTTATGGGCGGGAGACCTTAAGTTATCGGATCCTTATAGCATATTTATAGTGTTAATGTAATCGATACAAAGGTTATTCTCCTCTACTCGTTCACGTACGACTACGAACAAGTACTTTGCATCAAAGCATAATGCAGCGCCACTCGAACTTTTACTGTTCGAGAAACTAATGGCAACTGACTTATTAAAGTATATCGTCAATTTTCATGATATGGAGTTAAACAATTTTGAGTCCACTTATCAAATTTTCAAACAATATTCCATGGCACGTTGCATTGTATACTACAACATATTCAGCCATCATTATGGAGATTGTTAGCTGTTGCTTATGACTCCTCCATGACATTAGTCCGCCTATCGACATAAAGAGACCCCAAATCTGATTTCTTATCATCTTTGCTTTTAGCAAAGTAAGAATTATAAGAGTCAATTACTTCCAAATTATCAATTATTTTTATATCAAGTTCTATTGTTCTTTATAGATATCGCAATACTTTATTTATTGTCTTGCAATGATCTAGACCATAATTAGATTGATAACGGTCTAACATTCCAACAATAAATGTGATAACTTGACGAAAACAAACTTAACTATACATCACGCTTCCAACTACTAAACCATAATGTAACAGTTTCATTCACTCCTTCTAAACCTCTACTTTCGGACATTTAAAATGAAACGAAAATACCTCCTTTAGTTACTGGAGCTACTAATGGAAAGCAACACTGAATGCTATATCGTGCAAGAACACGATTAACATAAGCCTTTTGAGACCGACCTAATGTCTCATAGATACGATCTCGGTTTATTTTGATGTCTAATACATAAGGAGCTTCTAGGAGATCTATCATGTCAAAATTACGCGAGAATGATTGCTTTGACCCATGCAATAAAGCTAAGCTATTACTTGCCAGAAAAATATCTTCCGTGTACATGACAAGTATAGTAAAATTGCTTCCACTCATTTTGTGGTAGGTGAATTGATCCACTTGGTTTTCATAAAGCATGTATTCTTCATAATTTCATCAAACTTTAAGTACCATTGACGGTATATCTATTTTAGCCCATATTTGGATTTCTATAGCTTACAGACTACATGTTCCTTACCCTCAGGATTAAATCCCTTAGTTTGAGTTATGAACACGTCTTTATGCAAGTCAACATTTAGGAGAGTAATTCTTGACATCAATCTAATGCAGCCTTAAGTCATAATTTGCTACTAATGTCATACCGATACTCAAGGAAACCTTCTATAATACAGATGAGAAGGTTACCTAATAATACTCTCTTTTGGGTATAGCCTTTAGCAGTCAATCTTGCTTTATAATTTTCGACGTTTTCGTTCGGGACTAATTTTGTTTTGTAAACCCATTTACACCCTCGGGTAATTTGACCAACTCCCAAAGGTCATTCTTATTCATGGAATCAAGCTCATCAATCATAGATATATTCCATTCACAAGACTGACCACTACTAATGGCTTTATTATAAGAGGCTTGATATTTATAACTTTCCTAAATTCAAATCATCTTCATTAAGGTAGGTTACATAAGCATCAAAGTTAGAATGCCTTTTAGACTTGTATGACCCTCAAGTTGATTTTCAGGTTCTTGTTCATTAATAGGTTCAGGTTTTTACTCTTGTGTGTTTGAGGTGCCTTAACTCTCAAGAATATTTGAAGCATTATTTCTGAGGAAACATTAGGTGGTGCAGTGTTATGTACAAGATGTGTAATATGAGGTAAAGTTGAAGAGCCCATCCCCCCTCCTCTTGCACTTCTTGGAAATCAAAGACTTCACTTTCACTGCTCCCACTAATCTTGGAGTTCTCTAGAAACTCAACATCACGAGTTTCTACTATGCGAGTAGTATACATAGGGTAATAGAATTTAAATCCCTTAGAATGTTTGGGATATCCTATAGAGTAACAACTGGCAGCCCTCAAGTCAAGTTCTTGTTATAGAGTATTATAAAGTTTAGCTTTGGCAAGACAACCCCATACTTTCATATATCGTAAGCTTGGCTTCCTTCTTGTCCTAATCTCAAAATGATTTTTAGGGACAAAATATATGAACATTGTCTTCAAGGCCTCAGTCCATAAAAAGTTTGGATGATTTAAGTTTGCTAACATACTTCCAACCATATCGTCAAGGGTTCTAATTCTTCTCTAGAAACTCAATATTACAAGTTTCTACTATGCGAGTAGTATACGTAGGGTAATAGAATTTAAATCCCTTAAAATGTTTGGGATATCCTATTAAGTAACAACTGACAGTCCTCATATCAAGTTCTTGTTATAGAGTATTATAAAGTTTAGCTTTGGTAAGACAACCCCATACTTTCTTATATCGTAAGCTTGGCTTCCTTCTTGTCCTAATCTCTAAAGGATTTTTAGGGACAAAATATATGAACAATTGTCTTTAAGGCCTCAGTCCATAAAAAGTTAGGACGATTTGAGTTTGCTAACATACTTCCAACCATATCATCAAGGGTTCTAATTCTTCTCTCAGCGTTGGCGTTATGCTGAGAAGTACCCATAGTGGTAAATTCGTATGTTGGCCATAATACTTACCTCGTCTATCTGATCAGTTTACCTTTATCTTATGCTTAAGTTGAATTTTAACTTTAGACATAAAGGTTTTAAATATGTCAGATGATTCATTTTGTTTTTCTCTTTAACTAAATACAAGTACGCGTAAATTATAGAGATTTTAATCAAGACAAGCAAAAACAAGAATTTAAGAGTTTAACTAATAGTGACTTTGTTACGCCCATGCAAAACTTCATAACCATCATTTTCTAACTTTGGTAGTGATACTAAATTAAGGTATCATAAAGTGTAATACAATGACAAGTTTTTTGTAATAAATTGCATGGTTCCTACGACATCATTAAGTTCGTCACCGACTCTCGTTCCAAAATTGCTCTGGTTTCTTTTTAGTTTTTGGATTGTAAGAAATCCCTTTCTTAGTTAGCCCCACCGTGAATTTTGACAATCCCATCGCATGCCTCCTTTATTATGGCACAATTAACATATGATTATCCCTTAGAAACATTACGGTCGAGAATAGTACTTGATTTAGATTTATGAACCCTAAAACTTTCCTCTTTGAATTTCCCCTACTTCTTATGCGAGTTACTAGTAGCGACATAAGCAACTTCGATTTTTCTAGTTTTCAATCGCTTTTCCTTTTGCACACATATTGCTTATCAACTCACTCGGTGACTATTTGTCTTTTATGATTGTTATAGTTGATCTTAGAAGCATCAAAATGTGCAGGAAGAGAAGTTATGATAAAAGGCGCTAGAAAACATTTACCGATCTCCATGTCTAATCCATTTAACTTATGGTACGAGTTGCTCATCATCATAATGTGCTTACGCACACCACTAACTCGTGCTCGCATGCGCTTCAGAAGATACCTTAAGCTATACCTTTTTTTTTAATCCAATAAACTTCATCATTCTTTAAATCAGGTATAGCTCCCTTAATAGCACTTAAGATGGAATTATTGATGATCATAAAAGACATTATGCTCGACTACTCCCATTTAGCTACAGTACTTTAAGCAGTAAGAGCTACGAGAGTGTCGTGTCTTTACGCATAATCAAGATCCATCGTTCCAAGAGTGATTTTAACCATGTTCGTCTAAGTGGTAAAGTTCAATTGCATGCTAGGACTTAAAGTAAATACTAGATTGATATATATAGAAGACTTGATTAAGCTAAATTAGGGGTGATAAACTTGGCGGACAAAACAATATATTGAAGATAAAGTCAATTATGACACCAACATAAATGACTGACTTAAGGTTCTATTTGAACTTTGGCTATGACCAAGATTCAAATATTATGAAAATACATAAGGAGTAAGGTTCTACTTGAACGTTGGCTTCGCGTTGGCTATGACCAAAGTTCAAATATAATGAACGCACATAAATAAAGTAAGGGCTCATAAATATAACACATCACCTTTGGGCAGAAATGAAATGCCTATGTAAATAATGCCAATAGTTCATCATGTATACCTCAAAACAAGTAGCCGTTTGGTTTATTTTGTTTTGACAAAACACATAATTGCATAAAATGGTTTCATTAAACTTCAACTCCAAATTAAATGATATCTCGTTGGTTCAATCAGTTAATCATTCATTAAAGTTACCATTAAAATTCTAACTTGCGCGAAACTTGTGCGAAAGTAATGATTTTAAACATAAATAAATTTACGTGCAAAATAATAATATTCAAAATAATTGGCATTTTTAAGTTCGTTTACCCGAAAGCTTGTGGCATTCGGGAATTAGACCATTCGTGAGTTCGATCAAACGAAAGCTTTGGCCATTCGTAATCTCGACTCACATGAAAGTTCGGTCAATTGAAGGTTAAGCCACAAAGTTTTATTTGTTTAAACGAACTAAGCCATTTGAATATGCAAGAGAAAGTTGGTGAGTTTATTTAAGTGGATGTTTGTTCATGAATTTATTCCACAAAACTGGTGTGGATAAATTTCTTTATTTATAGCAACACAAAAAAAAAACAATAATAATAACAATAATAATAATACTATTATTATGTACGATAATTTAATTTAGGCCAGTGCAACTTTGTTGAATTATTATTCTTCACATGTTCAATCGAAACAAACTCTAGGAGAAAGTAATTAGGCCATACGAAAGTCTTTACTAGTTTTGGACTTTGAAAACTATTTTAGAAAATAATAATAGATTTGACTTTCATATGATGCCCACAAACCAAACAAGAATATCCTGTCATAATTTAATTCACAAACTTAATTCATGGTAAACTGGTAAAGGGTAAATCATGTGCATGTTTCGTTATAAATTAATGCTGATAATTATTTCATATGCAGTATAATTTAAACTTCTTATAATTCCAGTAAAACAAAATCCATTTATAAATCATAATTCAGAAAACTTACCCAAATTGAAAGTTTTAATTGATTCTTTTTCAAATCACATCCAGAATTATATTTTGCATATTCCACCGACTTCAAAAGAGTTTATCAAAAGATTTCTTCATATTATTTATCAAACGAATTCTTTTGTTGTTCGTGTAAACCAAAATTTTATCAAATACACACCAAAAAGTTTCAGTTTACAGAAAACAACGTTCAGAAGATTTATATCAAAACCCAAATTTATTAAATTTCCATAAATCAATTCATCCATGGTTAAGAAAACGAATTTCATAATTAGATCGATATAATCAACATACGCTCTGATACCACATGTTGATTATATCCTTGAGACATGGGTAAAACATAAACCCTAACACGTTGATCCAATCATAAATAAGAAATTAGACATCATAGTAACATAACCAAAATTTTATGTGCTTAGTATCTGATATAGTAAATTAAAAATTACACTGAGTATTTATCTTGGCTTCCTTTTTTATTAAACATAAACCCTAACATAACCAAAATATAACCAATATATGCCCTCTTTAAGTGACTTTAATAAGAAGACAAATTTCTAGGGTTGTTTAGAAATTTAGGTTATATTTTTATTTACCACAATTTAATATCTCTGTATTTTTTTATATAGGTTGATGACATAACATAAAGATTGAAGAGGATGGTTAATTCAGCCGGCTTAGTCAGTTAAACATGTGAAACAGGTAGGAGTTAATATAGGAGGTGTAAGCGGTTTTTGTTTGATAAATAAGAAAACGTGTTGCATGTGTTTTTTCTTTTAATCTATTATTTTAAATTCATCTTTCAAAATGTTCTTCTATTTGTATTCTCCTTCACAACAAGCATCAATATAGGGCTCCTCCATGTGCCACCATATCACGAGTACCATGACCCCACCATCACCATCTAGATGAACCACCGTTTCTAGAAACTTATCTTTAGCTTCTATGAAGTTCATTAAACTTCATTTATGTATTTAGTAAACCCCAATTTTGTATTGAATTCCATTATATATTTCAAACTAAATTACACTGAGTATTTATCTTGGCTTCCTTTTTTATTAAAATCAGTATGAACAGTTGATATTATATCTTAGAAAGGCTAACTTGAGTATCGGGAATATTCCCAAACATTGTTTGGAAAAAGAAAGTATACAATTTGGTTCGATAGGTATGTTTGGAGGGTAACCTTCTATACATTGGAAAATATATCTTAATTTCTTTTATGTCTTGGCTTTTATCTTTTATTAAAGATTTGTGTGTTCAATACCATAGATAGAAAACACATATTTGTTTCTTTATGGGAAATCCAAATCTTCAAAACTTGATAGTGTAATGAACATGTTGAATTATTGTTGTGACTTAAGATAGGCCAAGTAAGTTTTTTTAAGGACATACATATATGTGACATATTAAGAAAAATTCTCAAAATAGTCCTTTTTAGAGAGAATGTCTAAAGTAGCCCTTTTTCCTTAGAATTTTTTAGAGAGAGAATGCCCAGACGTATTAGAAAAAGATAATAAAGTTGAGGGAGCAGTCCAAATCTTTAAAGAAAGTTAGGGAGGAGAACAGATTTTGGCAAATATTGAAGGTAAAGTCCAAATAATTAGAAATATTGGAGCAAAAGTTCAAATTTTTCTTAAACCTTTTATCTCAAAATACCGTCTTGAGAGAATGTTTTTTTATGTTTCCAACCTTTTCCGTCCATATTTTCAAATTATTAAAAAAATAAGATTTTTAAATCTCGTATTGAGAGACGAGATTCTACCACCACCACCACCCATCTTTCGCCATCTACCACCACCCCCACCCACCGTCCTCCACCACCCCCACCCCCACCACCCACCCACCGTCTGCCACTACCATCGATCACCACCCACCACCATCTTCCGCCACCACCATCCATCACCACCACCCACCATCCTCCACCACCACCGTCGGGGATACCTTTGCATCCTCTCTCTCTCTCATAACATTCAACCTCGCCGGCGCTGTTGCCTGAGTCAGAAAGCTTGCTTCTACTGCATGCATGTGTCACCTTCATCAATGATCTTTCTTGTTCTCTAATTCTGTACCCCACCATCACATTTTTCAAACTTGCATGTTTAATATTCCTTCTGCTAGCTGTCGCCGGTGAACAGTAAACAGCAACCACTACCACCAGGAACAATGGCTCCGGTGATGCTCACTTCTACCACCTCTAACCATAATAATAATAATAATAATAATAATAATAATAATAATAATAATAATAATAATACTCGTGCAAATGGTATCGGAACCACGAAAACATTATCGAAGACTAACTCGGGGTCCGAAGTGGATGACTCAGCCATGCAACTGACTGAGTTGACCGGGCAGTTGGGTAACGAGTCGGGGTTAGACGCCGGGGTGAGTAGAGGGTGGTGGTGGAGGACGGTGGGTGGTGGTGATGGATGGTGGTGGCGGACGATGATGGTGGGTGGTGATCGATGGTAGTGGCGGACGGTGGGTGGGTGGTGGGGGTGGTGGAGGACGGTGGGTGGTGGTGGCGGTGGTGGTGGTAGAAGGCAAAAGGTGGGTGGTGGTGGTGGTGGTGGTGGTAGAATCTCGTCTCTCAAGACGAGCTTTAAAAATCTCTTTTTCCAAGAATTTGAAAATATGGACGGAAAAGGTAGGAAACATAAAAAACATTCTCTCAAGACGGTATTTTGAGATAAAATGTTTATGAAAAATTTGAACTTTTGCTCCAATATTTCTAATTATTTGGACTTTACCTTCAATATTTTTTCCTAAATCTGGTCTCCTCATTAAATTTCTTTAAAGATTTGGACTGCTCCGTCAACTTTATTATCTTTTCCCAATGCGTCTGGAGAGTTCAAATTCTAAAAAATTCTGAGAAAAAAAGGGCTATTTTTGGAATTTTGCCGACACATTATCTTAATGAACAATGAACAAGTAAGATTACAACGCATCACAAACTTTTGATCGTTATTACCACCTATTAATAGTTTAATTAAAGTTTAATCATTAACCATCTCTTCTAACATTATTAAAGAAAAATACATAAAAAAAATTTGTTTAATTTAGATGATAAACATGTTGAATTGTTGTGACTTAAGTTAGGCCAAAAAAGTTTTAAAAAACATGTATATGACATATAATCATGTATATGACGTATAATTATCTTAATGAACAAGTGAGATCACAAGACGTCACAAAATCTTGATCGTTATTACAACCGATTAATAGTTTAATTAAAGTTTAATCATTAAAAATCTCTTATAACATTATTAAAGAAAAATACATAAACAAAATTTGTTTAATTCAGAACATACGCATGCGTAGGTTATATGCAGACATACATGTATAGGTAAATGTTTACAAAAATTTATGATCATCTTAGTTTAATGGTTTCTTCTTCTTCTTATTATTATTAATTTTTTTTATATATTAAAACGGAAAAAGAGCAACTTGCAAGTTACAAGGAGCCCGAAAGTTGGAGATACAATGACATTAACATGAAACTACGACAAATTAGCCAAAGCGCATTACAAGGGGAAATTAATAAAGTTGAACATGCACCAATCCTTTCAATCAACATTTGATCTTTGACTCTTATTCATCACCCATATATAAGAATTTGCCATGATATCAATCACCACCTTTTCCACCGAAACCGGCTTGTTCTTGAAAATTATGACGTTCCTCGTTCTGCAAATCAACCAACACGTTACCAAAGAAATTGCATGTATTAGCAAACACTCTTCATAGCCTCTCTTAAGCTTCTTAGGGTACTCTAGAAGATCTTTAACTGATTCAAAGATTGAGAAACCCAATAATTTGACCCAATTGTGGGCAATAGACCAAATCCACTTCGCGATACTACAATGCAAACATTTGTATAATGTGGGCAATCCACTTCACGAGTTTAATGGTTTTGTAGTTATATAATATAGACATTTGTATATAAGAAAAACTTTTTGTAAAAATAGAAATCATTGATAGAAAAACTAAACAATCTAGGTTTGTTTGTTTTTTCTCCCAACAATTTAGTCTTTTATAATAAGCCTTTCCAGTTATATGTATATATAAATACTTATATATGCATATAAATAAATAAAATAACGGGACAATTAGTTAAATGTAAACAAGTTACATATTTACATTCAAACTCAATTCGTTTACACCCTTCACCATCATGACTATTACAAGTTATGAAATGAACCACAAAGTCTACCAACTTAATGTCTTTAAAGTGGGGTTAAGCTCCCTTCATACCACTTGTAAACGCCGTCATTCAAGACTTTTACATCACTCTATTCAAGCGTTTTGTGAACAAACATGTAATATTATTATATTTAACTCCACTTAAAGGGTGTTTGGGATTGAGTTTGAAAAATGCTTACTGGCTTATTGGCTTTTTCAAGAAGCCAATAAGTAAAAAAGGTGTTTGGCAAATGTAAAAGTCCTTTTTGTTTTGGCTTTTTGATTAGCTTGAAAAAGCACTTTTCCAAGGGGCTTTTCAAAAATGTTTTTGGCTTTTTGATTGGATGTTTACTAATCTACCCATCATTTACTCTTTTTGGTCATTTTATGTAAATAAGCTAAGCCAAACGTTTTTTTAAAAGTGCTTATGGCTTTTCCAATCATATAAGCTAATCCAAACACTTTTTTAAAAACTTCTTTTCAAAAAACCAGAAGCCAATAAGCACTTTTGAGAAAAAACACTTTTAGAGTTAAATAAGCAATCCCAAACACCCTCTTAGTAATAACATTGTCATATCATAATACGTCTAGTCAATGAGACGTGTCGTAACTTACTATTACACTTTATGACGTGACATTTTTCAATATTTAATTTACCATATACTATACACATGGTGAGGGTGGACACCTATATATGTCCTCCTAAAGTGACTTTTAACAAGAAAACAAATTTCAAGAGCTTGTTCAGAAAAATAAATTTTAGTTTTTCTTTAACATAAGTAATTCTATTTATATTTATTCGGAAAAAAAAAGATTGAAGAGATCAATTCACCCGAGTCGAGTGACCCGACAGCTTATACATGCGAAAATTGAAATAGGAATGACCTGCATATACAAGAAAACGTGTTTGTTTTATTATTTTATCTTCACCTTTTGCAATGTCCTTTTTTTTGTATTCCTCTTCACAACAATTTCAATTTTCTTTAATATTGTTCTGAAAATTTCATTTGTTTTCTTGGTAAAAATTAATTTTGTATTAAATTTGATACATATTTATTTTAAACATTGCACGTCGGTATTCGTTAATCGCTATCAAGTATCTAAACGTACACCATTTGGCCCGAAAGGCTACAACTTTAGTCACTAACACAGCCGGATATTAAAAGCAAGTGTTAAGACGAGATAGAAAGGTGATAACAATATTGAACTAAACGATTGTATTAACGATCTTCCAACATTACATGTATCCTCCTCAATCTAACACCTAAACGAGTGTGACTTGATCGATCTAAAGAGGTTTGGTCCATGGACAAGGTTGAGATCTGTTGTATCAAAATCCTTGACACGAGTATTTTACAGAAATGGGGTCGACTCCATTTGCATTCGAGCTCTATATGCTATCTTCTAATTCATCAGGTACATGTAATTTCTCCATGGCAGCCTGTAGAAAATAAAATCATATAATAAAACCTCCTAAACAATTTATCTAAAGTACTATTTTAATATAAATCAAAACAAATTTGCCACGTCAGCAATTAAATGCGAAAGAGAAGAGAAGAGAAGAGAAGTTGACCTTGATGGTAGCTACATCAGTTGCAGAAGGCTTCAAATCCAAAGCTAGACCGAAATGAAGCATAGCCTTGTCATACATAAGGCGGCGTTTATATATTTTTCCCATTAACGCGTAAACACTGCTTTCACGAGGAGCATATTCTTTAAGTTCTTCTAGAACAGCCAAAGCACCATCAAAATCCTCCAAACTCACAAGAATATTAGCTTTCTGATACATCGGTAACGGGTTCTTCTTATCTGCTATTATAGCCTTCTCCATCACTGCTAATGCTTCTTCATTTCTCTGAAAATTTATTTCAGTATTAGTTTCTTGTCAAATAATTAATTAGTTAATTGGTGCGTATAATAATCAAACCTTTAATGCATGCAAGGAGGTCCCGAGATAAGACATTATAACAGATGAACACGGGTTTATATTTAACGCCTTACGAAAATGATGCTCCGAAAATTCATACTTCTCTTGCCGAAGATATATCATTGCAAGACCATACCATGCATTATAATGTCTTGCATCGATCTGAAGGGCATTTTGGTAACTTTTGATTCCATTTTCATAATCCTCCAACGCAACATATCTGTAATAAAAGAGACAACCCCATATACAGATTACCAAACTAGAAATATTATACATTTATGCCCAAGTATAAGAAATTATGATGAAATTCATACTCGTGACCACAAAGGGTGTGAGCATAGGTGAATCTTGAATTTAGCTGCACTGCCCGTTGGAAGTTTTTTAGAGCGGTTTCATGGTCTTTCTGCATGCTATAGCAATTTCCCATTGCACACCTGTAACATTTGTTTGAAAAAATGTAAATTGCAGCAAAAATAATAATTCTAGAGGTTGGTTAAAAAAAACTTAAAAGTAGTTACCATGATTGTGGGGCTAAGCGGTCTGTTGATATTAGCTCCTGTGCTAAATAACTCAACTTCATATCCTCCTTCAGGTGCTATAACATATAAGACCAAATATTAATCAAACCAACGGTGTGAAGTTTAGGTAAGTAAAGAAAAACTTACATATAGAACGGTGGAATATATGTCCATTCCTTCTAAGCTATAAGGAGAAGCCAACCGAGCACCTCTAAAGGCGCGCTCAGATTCTATGTAATCAACCAGTTCAAAATGAGCTTTTCCAACCTGCATAAATCAATATTCGATTAATATTAACTTAAATCTTGTTTAAGGTAAGTTGAAAACACACACACACACACACATATATATACACACACACACACATACCTGAGAGAGTACCCAGCTTGTGTTATAATGCTTAAGAGGAAGTTGCAGAAATACATCAAGTGCGTCCTGTTTTTTTAAAAGGGAATAATTAGCAAAGTAAATCACTAGAGAATTACTAAAAGTCAGTTTACAAATTACTATACCTTACACCTGTATAGGCAAGAAAGTCTGTAACCTTCACCAAGGATTTTCAAAAGGGACAGTACTTCTAAGGCACCATTGGCAACTTTCGACACACTCGTGGACGCTCGGCTCATTGAACCATCATGTTCGCAAGATCTAGTATCGAGTGATGGGAAGGAACCAGAAGTGGTTGATACAGTATTCAAACGTGAGTCATCAACCACTGAAAAACCAAGATTGTGGTTTAGACGAGTGAGGAAACAAATAATATGATTAACAACAAAGAAACAAAACTGACCTTCATTAACAGTTTCAGTAGACAAAGATTGTCCTTTTCTAACTGTCACAGAACGAGACGCTGCAGAGCCCAACTTGGAAGAAGTATGATTTTTAGAAGAGTGATTTGTTCCATTTCCAGCAGTTACAGGGACCCCACTTGTATTTGTCACGGGCCCACCTTCTCCAGCAAGTCTTGTGCTTCTTCTAGGACCAGAATCAGAGAATAACCTTCCAGATATCTTGAAAAAAAAACACAAAACACGCTAAACAGATAGCATAAAATAAAACACCACAAATTTAATAGATTATGCAAGTTAACAACCTTTCTTAGCTTGCCCTCATCCACAAACTTTCTTCTAGGAGGTTGGAGGGTGGATTTGACAGTTGATCTTGGGGACACGTCAGCACTAACAGAACTTGACAGTTGACCATTTGGGATCACGTTTCTACATAATGGTGGTGGGGCCACACCTGACAACTACAAAAATACAACAAAACAGTAATATTAAGATGATATGTTAGCATGAACATCATTATTGATGCGTTGAGTAGGTATACCTGGGTGGCCATTGGGGAAGGAGTATTATAAAATGATATATTAGAATGAACACCGTTGCTGGGCTGGCTAGCAGTTGTACTACCAGAAAAAACTGCTCCATTATGATTTAAGGAATTATCCTTAATGTTATTGGCATTCAAATGCCTTAACTGCCTGGTACTAACATTTTCAGGCATTTGTTGTCTACCAGAAACTGCAATATGATCATCACTGGATGCCTGCAACTGAGGTCCCGCATCATGATGACTCATGTATTGTTTCTGAATGCATTCAGAAGCAGATTCCCCAAACACTGTTGTTGCTTCTCCAGCAGTTCCTGAAACATAACACAAAAGATGAAGCTTTATACTGTAACAGTAGAACTGATTTTAATACAAATCAAACTTAGTACTATGCAAAACCGCTTTAGAAAGATGTGGTATACCTAATCTGCACAACTCCTCATATGCAGCCCATAACAAGGGATCTAATGATAAAGCTTGGTTAAACTGCTGAGCTGCACTTTTCAATCTATCTGTGTATCTGAAGGACATTACGGGCCCATTAGTTTAGAAATCTTAATAAATGTGAAGCTGAAACGCACTACACATAAAATATTACAAGAGAACATATGAGTTAGAACATATAAAAGATCAGGAAAATTAATAATTTAATATAGGTGTTAGGCGGGCAGGGTTCCAGCAACAACTTTTCTGTCCATTCTATTGAAGTTTAGAAAAAGCTATTGTACAATATATAATTATAAAAACTGCATTATTGAAGAGAAATCAACTTTGTTTCAACACAGCAATTTAGGAGGTTAAGCATTTGAATACAATATATGTGACAGCCAACCCATTTGACCAGCTCGACCTCTTTCTTTTATAGCTAGGTTTATCTATATCAACTATTTTTATCAAGTATCAAAATGCAACCCGAATTGACCGTTTTAAGTATAAACAAATTAAAGTTGCTACCCTTTCATATCAACTTACAACGCCCGCGGCCGTCTATCTTCAAATTCAGTAATAAATACAAGACAGATTAAAAATAACCCGTTCACATCCTTAAATAACTAGCCTTATCAAAGAGATAACCAAAAATAAAAAGGACCATTTAAAGAAATTTATGGTAATGTACCTGTATATGAGGCCAAGAAGATAATGACCAGCTGCGCCATTTGGGACCTGGAAAGAATAAAGAACTACAGTAAGCAAGTGCTACTTTTATCTGTGACTACTTGTTATTTCATTTAACATCATCATCTTTATATAATCTTAGTGAAAAACTGCAAATGAAAACATTTACATGTATTGTACCATGTCTAATGGAAATACAAAAAATCACTGCATTACCTCTGCCATAGGCTCATTAGAAGGGCATAATGCCATTTCGGCTTCATTGAGAAGATCCATTTGATAACATGATATTGCAAACAAGTATCGGGACTGAGGCATTTGTGTTCCTTAATATTAAAATTGAAAAAAAAAACAGATTAAAAACAATAAGATCCCTTCATTGAATGGTTGTTATAACCCCATAAATTAATCGAGACTGCAGAGTAACTAAATTAGAGTAAAGTGTCCATGACTTGTATTTGAACCTATGAACCTTAACACTTCTACCATAGGCCTTAAAACTCACCCCATCTTCCCCAACCTCATGTATCCGTCTTAACTCACCCCATCTTCCCCAACCTCATGTTAATTTTCTGAAACAGGAGCCATATAACAAAAGTGAATTAAGAATTCGGTTGCGGTATTGCAATTAAAAAAAATTTGATTTTGGTTAAATTTTATCAGTTTTAAGAAGCGAACGAAAATCACAATCCCATCATCGAAAGCAAGCCCGATGTGCTATCATTATCAAATACCAAAAGCACAATAGAATCAACTTCCAATGTCAATTAGACCCTGAAATAATCTAGATTTTAATAACTGAAAAACTAACAGAGTTGAACTAACTTGATTCTGATTCTTAAATATTGATCGTAACTTATCTTCAAGAAATAACATAAGTGGATAAAACAACAGAATCCAACTATTTTGATTCTTTTTAATCAGAATGATCCGAATTTCAACATATAAGAATCAAATTCAACTTTATTCAACCACCCTCATTTTTCAGTTTTCAACATCCATACTATTTCAAGGTCTAGCTGAAACTATAAAGTTGTTTTTATTGTTCGTTTGGTTTTCAATGATGATAGAACAGTCGGATTTCTTTTCGATAATGATATAACAGTGGGCTTGCTTTTCAATAATGACAGAACAATGGGCTTGTTATTGTAGCTTTACAATTTGTGATTTCCTAAAAAAGAGGAACGCCTTTCCAACAATTAGAGTTTATTCACCTGTTTAGAGCATTATAACAATAATTCTATGGATTTTTAGTTTGTATTTGAAAGATTGCTTTAAACTACACAGAGAATAGTATAAGAATTATAACTTGCCCTTCGGTTTTATGCACAATTGTGCATCAATTTGCTTTCTAAAATAACAATAAAGTTTTCCATAGTTCATAGGGAGTACAAAAGAGCTCTGTTCAGATACCAAGGCCTTAGAATGTAAAAAAGAAAAAGAAAAAGTGACCATCTCAAAAGGAATAAATCAAACGAATTCAGCCCATAGTTAGCATTTTGCATTTTCAAAGGCCCAACTTAAATCTCATTATCATGAAACCTTCAAACAATCCATCTACATGCATCTAAACTGACCTAAAGTCTAATTTATAATAATATGGCAATGACAAGATATTACTATAGACAAGTTAAAAAAACCAGGTTGCACATACCTTTCAAAATATGGTAAGCTGAGTAAGCTTGATTGCTTTGTAAGTAACATGCAGCTAACAATTGCAAGTTTGTCTGCATTTAACAAAATTACCAATAAACTAATAACTTGAAAGAAACTGAGATGCTACAATTAGTGCATTGCAAAATGAAGCTATGAAAAAACTATAGTTGACTATTCAAATAAGAGTGGTTAATCAGAATCTACTTGCTTTGACAAAGTCTTCGGTTTCACTTATGCAGATAATATCTTTCAGGAAACAAAAAATTAAAAGATTTATGCAAATTATTTCTATCAGGTATTCTCCATTATAATCTTTTCATGAAGTAATAAGTAGATCATCTAATAACAATGTCTACTTACATAAGTTTAAGACAATATAAAGACATAAAAACTAGCAATACACTTCAACAATCAGAATATATCAATTCTCCAAAGACAATGATTAGTTTAAACCTAATAAGAAAAAACATACCTCAGAGGGGAACTCAGAACAGAGCCGCTCACATATGAAAATAGCATTGCGGTATAGTAGATGCCGCAAACTGTTCTGCACACACTCGATTAACACACCTTCCATAATATCCACAAACCTATATTGCAGAACTTGTCACTGGATGTCTGGAAAAATCAAATATGTGTTATTCACAAAACCACAAAACACTTGAAAACTCAAAACTATTCAAACGTATAAAGCAAACATAATCTCATAGACTCATATCAAACAAATTAGCACTCAAATACACAGCTACGAATTCTAGACGATCAAACTAAAACCAAGTGCTCATAAAAATTACAGAACATTGAACAAATTACCAATCGAAAGTGCAAAACTACTAATTCAACAAACACGACGAATCAAAACCCTAGAAACAAGTCCTACATCCAGCTACCAAATCCACATTAACAATCAAACAATTAAACTACACTATATAACCAAAACACCTACAAAAACCTCTTAACAGAAACCTAACATCTCAAACGAGCACGAATATACATATATAATATATAGCTCTAACGAACATGAAAAACTCTCATCTCACATGATTAACTAATATCCTATACGTATAATTCAAACATTCAATTACAAATTAAACCACAACTGAATACCTATACGATTCGAAACTGATAACGGAGGTAACGGACTGTGAAGGTGAGATTGCCGGACTAACTTCCGATTAAAGTAAAGAGGTTGTTGTTGTTATTATTATCACTGGAATCGGAGGCATTCAAAGTATAGAGTACGGAACGGAGTGAGGTTTAAACTGCTGTTGCGAGATGCGATGCCGGAATCGGTGTGAAAATGAACGAGAGAGGATTTGAATTTGCGATTGAATCAACGAGACGCCGTAAGAGGGGGGTTTTGGGGATTTTGAATTACGAAAGTAAATATTTAACCTAACGGTAAATCGTTGATTTATGAGGGCTTCTAGCGTCATGTATGGAAAAGGAGGGGTGTTTTGTTTATTTGTGGAGATGATTGAGGACTAATTATGGAATTCCCTTGTTTTCATTAAACCCAAAACGATTACAATAAAATGCCAGACAAACGGGCAATAAGTTGCGCCGCTAATTATGTAAAGTTTTAAAGTTTGATACCAGGATCGAATTTATTTGGCAACAAGAATTTTTTTTAGCTTATTTAGGGTGTGTTTAGGATTGCTTATTTAAGTGAAAGAGACTTTTTGTTAAAAGGAGTTATTAACTTAGGAATTTTTTAAAACAAGTTTTTAAAAAAATGTTTGCATTATGTGTTGGAGAAAACCAAAATGACTAAAAAGGACATTTTTTTAAAAGGAGTGTAAAGAGTTTTGAGGACTATAGAAGTGTAATAGGTAAATATTAAGTTAATAAGTTGCATATTCCTAACTTTTCAAAACCCCTTTATTTTGCCTTCTCCATATATTAAAATTCATAAGGGCTTATGGTTTGCCGAACACCTTATACAACTTATTAACTTTTTAAAAAGTTTATAAGTTATAAGTTGATGAAAATAAGAAATCCCGAACACCCTCTTAGTTGATATATTCGATATAACTTTATCATAAACTATTTTAGCCGGTATAGTGTATTTTTTGTTTTTAAAATATATCATAGGTATTATCACATGCAAAGATGCGAGAATGAAAAGAAACTAAGAAGAGATACTTCAATTCAGTCTAGTTTTATGTGAATTGGGAAGTCGTTTAGGATATGCTTGTTAAAAGCGTTGTATGGGGCGAAACCTTCTTTTAGTTTGGTTTGAACGAAACAGACTTCATAAAAGACATGCCCACGTGTTGCTTTGTAATTGGTTCCATCAAATAACAAACGTTATTTAATTTAAGAGGCATTTACATATATTCTCTCATTAACTTCATTTATTACATATATCCCCAATCCAAAACTTAAAATTGCATATATCCCCTTTCTTAAACATAAAAATATCAAATTTACCCATTTTGATTTATTTTATTAAATATAAATCATATAATGACAACTCTACCCTTTATTTATTTAAAACTCAAAATTTACAAATTAAAAAATTTGCCAATATCCAGTTATCTGCACAAGATGGATAACTTACAACGAAATTAAAGTTCAAAAAAACAAAAATCTACATAAGGTGAACCGTAACCTGCATGCCTACCATCGTTATCTCATGCATTTATTAGACGATTACCACCGGCATATAATTGATTCTGTCTAATCTAACCGGCATCAGGAGGCTTTAGTTTCAATGGAGAACATTGAGCTTGGCGGCGGAACCCTATGCACCGTTCTCGTCTTCTTCAGTCTTGTCGTCCCGCCATCGTCACAACACCACCATCATCGGAAATTATTTAACGCCATCTATGTTATTGATCCGCCGCTGCTGCCGGAAACATGGCAGAGTCGTCTGTCTACTCGTCTTTTGTCTTGTGTCACCGGAAACGAAGGCCAACAAATGAAAACCTAGATACCAAGAAAGTTGATTGTCTTGGTTAATGAGAAACAAAATTCAGAAAAGGTTTAGGTTTTTATTAATCTAAAATTCTTAGTGGAGTTTAAAGGGCATTTATGTCATAATGTGTAATTTTATAATGAAGGGGATATGTGTAATTTTAAGTTTTGGTTTGAGTATATATATGTAATTAATGAAGTTAATGAGGGGATGTATATATAATCTCCCTTAATTTAAAAATAAATCTCCTTTCACATCTGAAAATTCAAGCCATCCATCGCTTTTCCACACTTGAGGGATGGTGTGGTGTTTCATGAGTTCATGTCCATTGTTCTTAGCTATTAGAAATTGGAGGATTTTTTTTTTTTTTGAGAAATAAGAATAAATCCATAGAGTTGGTCTATTTAATTATTGATGGGCCAAGGATTCATGCAATATTGTCACTAATGGGCCTAAACAAAATAAATAAAAAGAACATAAAACCATCCAAATCATTTTATTTTAAAGAAACTAGATTGCCATTGAACATTAATTAAATCGTGAAAGCACTCTAAAAACACTGCTAAGGGCATTATTATAGCAACTTAGATTATGCATTGTAAGCAGCCACATCAGCACACGACACCGCGTTAAAGAAAGAGCGAGAAAAAGAGACGAGACTATCGGCACATCAATCAATCATCATTTCTCTAATTCTTTCTTTTTTTTCTTTATTTTTTTTAATTTATATTATTTAATTCTAGTTAACCCACAACGTAATAGTTAAAGTTCATTCTACGTGAAAATAGCGTGACGATGCGTTATGAACTTTTTAGTTAACCCAAATACACACAACCTTAGCAAAAGCAAAAATAAATATATTTGCTTGATATTTATCGATTTTAACTTGTAAGTATAATAACCATAGCGTATAAAACAAAATAATAAATAAAAACTATATAATCAAACTAAAATGAATTAATGAGATAAAAACTATAACACATCAAACTAAATAATACAAAAAACAAGTGCAATCAAATTCAAAATCGGTTTGGGATTTCCACTCAAATTACTAGAAGTAATAAGTTCCATAGTTTTATTTGTTATTATTCCGGAACAACGCTATCACCAAATATATTAATGGTGGTCACACCAGTAATTTTGTTGTGTAAATGTTTACACATTCCTTTTTATAATTCTGTTAGTACTTGGTACCATAGCTGAGAGTGAGGCTTCGGTTTGTACTGTTAGCTGCAACTATTGTACCTTATGTACTCATCCAATGCTACCTTCTGCATGGCATGCCTCTTATGTCTCCCACAAGGTTATCACTTATTAATCTGATTAACATCATGCAATTCTCACCTTGCCAAATATATTAAACCAATTAACCAAACATATACATTGATTAACAAATTTCTCATAATTATAAAAACTTAAAACTTGCAAGCGGTAAGTATTTTCATAACATAACTGAAAACTAACAAATTACATATGATCATTAGCTTGAACTACAAGTAATTAGATATTAATGGTAACTCTTAACCTATATATCATGCTATATATGTTATTGAAAATAGCATTACTAGTAAGCTAAACGGTACGTGTTCGGATTAAAGCCAAAGAGCACCCGCCTCCTTGAGAAGAGGGACGAGCGTGCCATTGATATGACACTCAATGAGCATTTCAATCGCACCAAGAAACTTGCCGCCAATAAAAACGGCGGGGACAGGCTGCTGCTGCTCTTTCCCCGCCGCCAGGCGGTACAGTAAAGCATGAATCTCCATACCCACCGCCTCTTTATCCAATTCGACAACCGTAGGCCCCACACCAAGCCCAAGGAGAAGTTGCTTGGCCACATGGCCCATACAACAGCCACTAACCGAAAACACCACCACCGCGTTCCCGTTAGCCAAGTGGTGCACCCGCTCGTAAACCGCCTCGAGTTTAGCCTCCATTGTCGCAACCCCGGTGGTTCGGTCCACTACAACACTTGTTGATTCATTTGTTGGCATATTTTCTAGAGAAATAAATGTGAGCTATAACAAAGTTGCAATTTAATTGGATATGGACAAGGGGTGAATTTATAGGGGTTTTGGAACCAAGTGAAAGGAGATATGATTGTGACTATTGGAAGGTACATTCTGTTTATTATACAGCTTTAAAAGCATGCTTATAGCCCAGGAGAAATTGTACACATCATACCCTAACTAATTTTGTAACAGTATATGTGTGTCATTGATTTACCATCATGGAAGGAGTTTTTGGAGGTACAACCTCTGATGCAGGTTGTACAGGTACACATCATGGTGCAGATGGTACAACTATCTGTGTGATAAAAAGTTAAAAACCACAAATTTGTGTCACTGCATGAAACTTGTGTTGGGGTAATACCGTAATAGTAGTCTCCTCTTTGGTCAAAGGATCACTTTTTATTTATGACAAGGTTGTATAACTTCTTAGCTTGTCTGTTCAAATATTACATGACTAAATTTAAAATTGATTTCGTGTCAAGGATTTTAAAAAAGAAAAAGAAAAACGTGAATAAAATTAGATGAACTCCTAGAGTGTTACAAATATGGGATATGCAAACTAACAAAAATAGTGTGGCTTTTCATGACAAGAAATGAAGATTGCTTATGAGTCATATTTCTACAAAAATAACATTGCCAACAAGAGGCATTTTATTGGGAGACACTATGGTGCTGTTTGTATTTTCAGAGATAAAATGTCTGCAGTTTGTGGACCACATCCGCAAACATCTGTAGAAGAAGAAGTTGACCAAACATCTGCAGTCTGTAAGAAGAAGGCTGTTTGTTTTTTAACGTATGTAGATTGCTAAAATAAACTGGTGGGTTGTATACGTACTATGGTAGTGGGTGGTGGTGGTGGTGGTGGTGGTGCTAGATGGTGATAGTGGTAGTGGACTGGTGGTGGCGGGCGATGGGTAGTGGGTGGTGGTGGATGGTGGCGATGGTGGTGGTGGAAGGCAGTGGTAGGTGGTGGACAATGGTGATAGACGACGGTGGCGGCCGACGGTGGTAGTGGGTGGTGGATGATGGTAGTGGCGCACAGCGAGTGGGTGGTGGGGGTGGACGGTGGTGGTGGGGTGGTGGATGGTGGCAGTGGTGGGTGGTGGATGTTGGTTGTGGCAAACGGTGGGTGGTGGACAGTGGGTAGGATGTGATGTTTTAATCCTTTGAGGATCTTAGAAAATTTCAGAAATGGATGAGCCAAGTCTGCACCAAGAAGAGCTTGCGCAGACGTTTTTTAATGAAACGCATTCGAGAAAACAAACCGTTTAATGGCAATGTTTGCGTGTGGCCTGTGCAGCGCAGACAAAAGAGCCTATGCAAACCTTTTTCAAAAAAACAGACAACACCTATATTATGTGGCATTAGTGCATAAACTTTATGATTAAGTTATTAAATTACCAAAATCAGTCTATTTTGATGAGGTGAAAGATATTATTGAATGCCTAGCAAACATAAAAACAATTAAGAGGAATGCCAGGCAATTCAACTTATTTAGCACTCACATGTTGGATGATTTGAAAATAAGTGAATATTATTATTTTAATAATTGTCTACTTTTGATGTCCAAAGTATGACAAGTGGTGAATAATATCAAATGGAACTCGTATTTATGGGAAGCATAAGAGCAAAAGATCATGCTTTGAGTAGAACAAATTGTTAAGTTTAATTTTGTGAATTTTTGTTTTTCGATTGGTTACATGTTTTTGAGCTTGTGTTTTGTAGTTTTTGAACTTTTTTCTTTGTACGTCTGAATTACCAGTTTCTTGTAAGTTGTCTTTTTTCTTGTCCTTTTAATAATTTGGACATTTCAAAAATAAAAAAAAAAATTTGCAATGCACCCAATTTAATTCTACACTGTTTACAAATTTATTTTATGTTAGTTTGTCTCAAAATAGCTATTTACTTTTAGTAATAGCTGATTATTATTTACTTGTGTTCCTAGTTTACTCTAAATGGCTAAACACATACATTTCTCATGAACAAATATGTACCTAAGGTTAAGTTCTGGTTGATTATATGCATTCCAATATTTCATACTTCATAGAGTAACATAATAAAAGTTGTACGTAATGATTATAAAAAATATAACATCAAATTCATATTCTCATCCTTGCCTCGACTGATGCATATATATATCAACAATAAACCTTAACAACTCGGTACACTTTAAGTGAATTGTCATTTTCAAATATTTGACAAGAAAGGTGAACAATTTGGTTTGTTAAGAATATATTTATTAGGGTCAAGTTATTCTTAAAAAAAAGACAAAAATAAGAAGAATGAGAATGATTTATAGTCATACAAAAAAACTCTTCAAAAAAAATTAAAAATAAATAAATAAAAAATCATAACTCAAAATTTAATAGAAAAGCAAAAAAAATAAAAACACAAAAATGTTTCCACCGTCTTTCTCGTTCTTAAAAAAAACTCGAAAAAAACACAATGTTGAATGAAAAAGACCATTGTGTCTTTTAGATTATCATTGTGTTTTGTGTTTATTTTCGTCATTAATTGTGTCTTTTTTCCTTTACATTGTGTCTTTTTTTCTTGATATTGTGTTATATTAGTAAACATTGTGTTATATTTTGTTCGACATTTTGTTAAATTTTGCGATTTATTGTGTCTTTTGTTCATTTTTGTCATTGTGTTTTTTCGGGGGGTTTTTTTTTGAACGAGAATGATGAGAGAAATATTTTTGTTTTTTTTTATTTTTTTTATTTATATTTTAAGTTATGATTTTTAATTAATTTTTTGAAATATTTTTTGAAGGGTTTTTTGTGTGGCACAAATTCTTCTCATCCTTCTTATTTTTGTCTCCCTTTGTATTTTAACTTTTCTTTATTAATATATATGTTTAAATTATCGGCTTTCCCAATACCCTAGCCCTAGTATATCGGATTATCGGCTTTGACATGGTGTCAAGGTGTGTGTAAGATATATGTCGTCCATCCTCTTTACTCTTTAGGTTGAAGATTCAAGTTTCATGGTAGACAATGGTGTAGATATATTTAAAAATAATATTAGAGATAAAATTAGAGAGTCGTGTTTCACTTTAGTTGGAAATTCAATTTTATTATTTGTAGCACACTGCCAATCAACTATATATCCGGTGTTTTGTTATTATAATACAAATTATATGCTAACAACGAAATTTCAATAAGCAAATTTCAAAAAACAAATTATACAACATATTTGAAGTTAAATTCAGTATTAACTAACTTATTTTCATACATTTAAATTAAAGTTTTATATTAATTCGGGGGTGGAGGAAATAACCGAAGTGAGTAAGTGACTTCAAGTTTGAGTTTGCCCTAAAGAATGATAATAGAAGCTCTATTAAAGTTATATTTTCGTAGGTCTTGTATTAAAATAGGCTCTATTAAACTCAATATAAGTATACAACTTACACATTAATATATATTAATTAATGCATGTGTGTTAGTGTATAAAGATGATAAGAAAAGAATGTGAGTATTGGGAACCAAGTCCGACAGTTCTCGTCCACGCGCCGTCCGAGCCAGAAGACCATGACACTGAACTGAACTGAACTGCAATCCCAACAGAAAAGAGTAATCGGATCCGTTGAATACGACTGACCCTACCCTGACCCTGCATGTGTACCACATGGTTTAAGGACTAAGAGGCGTGATCACGTACGGTCTGTTTTTCTACGCCATCCGAACCACAACTACGTACGTACAGTACGTTCTTCTTGTTTTACAAAAGCAACATGCATACATACTGTTGTTTGTTTGTTTGTTTTTGACCGTTGGTATTTGGTGGTGAAGACCGACCGACCAACCGACAGATCACCGGTTTCAACGCCGCCGGTATACAGTTGCAGTCTGGTTTTTGTTCGCCTCTCCTTTTGAGGTTGTTTCAACGAAAGCGTTTCATTGTTTAATAATAACCTATATATTTAGTCTTGTATGTTAGGGTAAAACTAATGATTAAAGCATTATTTAATTGCACAATAATTAAACCATAAAATTTAACAAATATAAAATGTTCATATTTATATATATATGTATATATACACGGGAGGTTCAAATGAAAACCACTCTCCAACTTAAAAAATATAATAACCACTATTAATCAATCATAAAATTTAGTTATTTTTTCCTTTTATTTATTTATAAAGGGTACCAAGGTAAATTGTACGTTGCCCCTTAATTTTTGGAATGGTTAAATCTCTCTTCAAATTTAAAAATTAGTCACCAGTTTAACCTGTTCAAGAATATTAATAAATGAAAACTTAAATGTAAATCGCATCAGTAGTAAATGTATTGCAAAGAGATTCTAGAAAGAAAGAAAAAAAAAAGATACTCCATATGTAATAAGTTTCAAAAATATAATATGTAATAAGTGTCGATCAAGGTTTGTATTTAGCATTAGAATTTTTTCTTGGAAAAAAAAGAAATTATTTAATTCCCGTACACAGTTATTAGAATCAATCAAAAACATATATATCATTAAAATCAAATAATTGTTTTTAAACCTTTGTGTTGCACACCTGCTCTATCTCACTACTTTTTTTTTTGTTTAATTGGTTGTAAACTTTTTAATTTCGTTGGGTTCATAATTTTAGGATTCTTATTTTAATTTACTGAATAATAAACCATAGAACGATTACATGGTTAGATGAATTAGCGACGCTAATTAAGGAAGTTAATAGTATACATATATGTATTCATGTAGGATACATATGTGTTTCAATGATATATACCTACTAACAAGTTTTAATTCTACACATAATACATGTATGTATCCTACTAATATATACCCAAGTTAAAGATTTTTTTTCCCTTTTCTTGTATTAATTCTTTGAAAACATATCTGACAAAATACATATATGTATCCTTGAGTTTGATAAATTATGTGTAACATTAAAACTCCAATATCCTTAATGAATTTTTAGGTTATTTATAATTGTGTAAGATAACAAGTTTATTTAATTTGTTCCTATGTTACTTATGTTTTTATCTTTATTTACGTGCTCTTCATCTTCATATTGGGAGAGAAAAAAAAGAAAATGTGATGGAAAAAAGGTTTAAGTAAATGTAGGAATTAGTTAATAAAAAGTGGTGATCTCCAGATTCATTTTTTTTCCCACTTTACCCTTTTCACCTTATTAAAACCATAAAATCTTTTGTTTAATTATTAAAATGTCATTTTTAATATCCACCATTGATTAAGTAATATCAATGGTCATGATGAGTTTTTTTAGTTTTCAAAAAAACATTGGTTTTCAATTGATAACCATGTTGAGTTTTAAAAACTTAAGAACTCATTTCTTAACCACAGATTTAATTAAATTGATTGAAATATGTGGTTAAGATTAAATTTGACTAAAATAATCAAAGGAGGAGATAGAATAAATATGTAAATGATTATACTAACTTTTACGTTCATTACACATGTATAAAAAGTCGACTCGGTGCGTAAAAAATTATGTAATTTTTTACGTATATGTAACTAATTGCGCATGTGTAAAAAAATTCAAAAAAAAAATCGTTATGTTGAGTTCTTTTGAGTTTTTAAAATTCGAAGGGTTCTAATTTGAAATCTCCCTATATATATACATATATATATATATATATATATACATATATATTTGAAATCTCCCTATACATATATATATATAGAGGAAATATAGAATGAAAACCCACTTGAGTTGTGAAAACCTTATGTAACATCATTTTTTTTGTTTTTTTTTGTTACACACGTAATATATGTTGTAACATTTAATACAAAATATCGAAAACTAAAAAAAATTTGTTTTGCTATTTTTTAACATTTTTTTACTAATTTTTATATATGTTTTCAGGAGAGAGAAAAAAGCTATATTTATATTTACATTTTTTATTCACTTTAATTGTGAACCACAAAATTTAAACTTTGATTAAAAACATGTGGTTGAAAATGGGTTTCTAGAGTTTTCACAACTCAAGTGGGTTTTATTTTAACCTTACCATATATATATATATATATATATATATATATACACACATATATATATACATATATATATATATATATACACACATATATATATACATATATATATATATATATATAAACGGCAAAGAATCTCACGTGTGAATCTACTCTTTAAGGGGCTATGTCCAAGATCGACTCCTCGACCGCGTGAGACTATACCTCCTGATGCCTAGGAAACGGATGGAATCCGTAAACCCTCCCCCCTGTCGATTCAAACTCGGGATTAAAACCCTAATTTGTCTACTCACCCAAATGTCTATGGAAATAGTTAAAGTGGGAATCAAACCTACATCTTCGTTGTGGAGGGCAGACCAATTAACCACTTCATCAAACGTACTTTTGTAAGCAAATAAAAAAAAAGTTTGTTTGTGGAGCAAATGATATAATATATATCTTTGTTCGAATGCTCGTAGATCATAATTGTTTCCTATATATTTTCATTGTTTGTAGATTGTATGCTACAACCTACAAGGCCTTTTTTAGTTTTATTTTCGAAATAGATAGTTCAAGCGTCCTAACGATGACACTAGGATGATAAGAAATTTCCCCTACTTGACGATGAGGGTTTGAATTCTACAATGTTTAAGTTGTATGATTTAATTAATAAGATAGATAATTAAGGTGTTTGAAAAAGGTAGTTCAAACAACATGACACGTACAATGGATGCGGTTGTAAAATGTAAACATGACTCAGGTAGCATGGTTGAGAAATAATGAAACAAGGTTAAGATCATAAAATAAAAGCTAACAAAAAAAAATACATATCATATAACATTTAACTATTTTAGGGGAAGGATTTAACTATGACATATTTAATTATTTAACTACCAGAGAGTACCATTCCTACGAGATGGAATAAATTCGTGTCTAGGAAGGTTCACATCATGATTTGGAGCTTGCTTCTAGATCGTCTCTCGACTAGATTTAATTTAAGTAGTAAAGGTTTTGATATTCCTTCAATATTATGCCCAATTTGTTTAAATTCGGTGGAAGTTTTGGATCACATTTTTGGAGGGTGTCACCTTGCTTCAAAGATTTGGAATGCTATCGGTCGTTGGTTAGAGGTGTCTCTTCCGGGTGATAAAAGGCCTAAAAGTATTTTAGAATGGTTGGATTCTTCAGGATGGGTGAAAAAGAAAAAAGATGTTATTAAGGTGATTATCTATACGGCATGGTGGACTATTTGGAGAGCTCAGAATGAAATTATTTTTGGTCAACCCAATGATAACAAAGACACTCTATTTGATTCGATTGTTTCAGTTTCGTATTTGTGGTTATCATCTCGTAATTGTAAGTTTCATTTGAACTGGGTGGCGTGGCTCAAAAACTCGTTACTTAGCATGTAATTTTTGTCTTGTCCCAGTTTGGTTTTTCTTTCCGTGTGTGGTTTTTATTTCAAGTTTGCCTTTCAAAAAAAAATATTTATAAAATTTTAATAAAGTTTATTGTTTTGATAAATACGGACTTAGGGTTTATCATATCTAAGGCTGAGGGGTGTGGAGCGCGACAGGGGGCGCGTGAGCCCATCCGCTCGCGCCCCGGGGCGCGAGCACCACACCACCGAGGCGCGAGAGGGGCGCGAGCGCGGAAAAAGAGGCAGGCGCAAGAGGGGTAGCGGCTGGGAATACGCGTGAAGGATTCTTGGGTTGCGTAAATAGAGCCGTTGGGCTCTTTGTTTATTAAAAAAAAAATTGTTTTTCTCTATAAAACCAATATCACATACCAATATCACATACCATCAACCCATTTTAACCATATCAAACACAACTTCAATCTCCAAACTCATATATAATATCCCAAACTCCTTTATAAAACCCAAAATTTTTTCCTATATATAACCCATTTCATATAAAAATCCAAAAACAACCCATCGTCCCATTTTTTTTTTTTTAAATAATGTCGTCGTACTCGTCTGATTCCGACTCCTCCGAAGAGGATGATTTGCTTCTTCATGTAGGGGGAGTTTTGACCGCAACCGTGGTCAATCTCTTGCAAAATCAAGCCCATCAACCCCGACTCCCGAGGGTTAGAGCACCACCTCGTGATCGTGATCGATCGGGTGCTAACGATACTTTGATGAGGCATTATTTTAGCACTCAACCGGTACACGCGGAGTCGGATTTTCGAACTCGTTTTCGAATGAGCAGGCAATTGTTCACGCGTATAGCGAGTGATTTAGAGGCACGGTATCCCTTTTTTCAACAAAGGGAGGATGCTAGGGGTCTTCCCGGTTTTACCCCTCTTCAAAAATGCACGGCTGTTATCCGTCAATTAGCGTACGACATCTCGTCGGACGCTTTGGATGAGTATTTACAGATGTCGAAAAGGGTTGCACGTGAATCCCTTCATTTTTTCTGCCAAGGTAAAAAACATTAATTTTACTTTTTATTAAATATTTATTACATTTTGTAATATATATTGTACGTAGGAGTCATATCGACTTACGCTCGGAGATATCTGCGTAAACCTATAACGTATGACATCCAACGCATATATGAGGTGCACGCAGAAAAACATGGTTTTCCTGGGATGCTAGGTAGCATCGATTGTACGCATGTTGGATGGGCTATGTGTCCAACGGCCTGGCGAGGTCAGTTCCACCGTGGTGATCATGAAGGGCCGACCCTCATACTTGAGGCGGCGGTGTCACAGGATCTTTGGTTTTGGCATGCTTTTTTTGGTGTTGCTGGGTCAAATAACGACCTTAATGTTATCGATCAGTCACATTTGATCAACGACCTTATCGACGGGGTTGAACCACCTCAATCTTTTCTTGCAAATGGAGAACTCTTCAAGTACGGGTACTATCTGGTCGATGGTATTTACAACGAATGGGCTGTGTTAGTTCAAGCTTTTACAGATCCAATCGCCGACAAACGGAAGTATTTTACGAAGAAGCAAGAGTCTGCTAGAAAAGATATTGAAAGAGCTTTTGGAGCTATAAAAAAACAATATTATGTTCTGGCGAACCCGATACGTTATTGGACTCGGGAGAGGATAATGGACGTCGTCTACACGTGTCTTATCCTACACAACATGACGTTAGAAGACGAGGGCAAAGCTATATGCCAAAACTACCAAGGTGACATTCCGCCACAACCGTCCACAATCAGTGATCAACAAAAACTTCATAACATAGCAAATATCAAGAGCCGTGAAATACACGGGGAGCTTCGACATGAGTTGGTTGAACATTTGTGGGCGAGGCGACCAGATGATCTTGTATTAGATTAGTTTTATTATTAAATATTATTGTTTGTTTAATTTTTAGTATGTTTTTTTTTTATTATGAATTTTCAAAAAAATGTGTGTTTTTTTTAAATAATTTCTTGTTTTTTTAATAATACGTTTTTTAATACATTTATAAAAAAATAAAAAAATAAACCGCTCGCGCCCCCTCTCGCGCCCCTCCACACCAGGGCCAGGGGCGCGAGCACCACAACCAACACCCATCTTATCAAGTTTCTCTCTCTGCCACACGTCACAATATTATTGGCTGGAGCCCCCACTCGCGCCCCCTCTCGCGCCCCCCCACACCCCTCAGCCTAAATGACTAGTAGGGCGTGGATTTCTGGCATGTCATAAAAATTAATCAGAAATCACAGGTTTAAGTTAATGTATTATGAGTTTGGGTTGACTTTGGCCGTGTCGAGTCAACCTCATGAGTTGACGTGTTGATTTGTTTAACATTTTAACGTTTTGTTTATTTGTTTATGTATTGTGTTCTAAGCAATGATTAGCTATTTTATCCTAATAGCTAAAAGGAAAAGAGAAATAAGCATCAACTTTGGCAAACCAAACATAATTATTCTATGCACATCTATATATTTAGTTATAATTTAGATTTTTTAGTATGTTAAACAGATCATGTTTTTTTCTAGTGAATATTCGTGTCGTGTTTGAGTTCATATATCTAACACAATTATTGGGTTCACTTAAATTAAGTGCCATTAACTGCATACTATATCTCTATATCCATGTGATTTAGTTTTTTTTTGAAATGTTGTATATGTGTTTTATTTCTCTTCATGTAATGTTTATAACATTTGCATACTACATGCTGTATTGGTACTGTGCTTTCACAAAAAATGATAGGATATAATGAACCAAATATAAATGTCATGCGTACAAAAGTTAGAGATGTTAACAACTCTCATGAAACAAATCGATGAAACCGCAACTCATCGGGAGCTAAAACCGAACACACGAATTAATTCCTTTGGCTAGCTCCTCACGATATAGTGATCCGATCTCTCCTAAATCTCACAATTCCATCAAATAAATAACGAAAAAACTGAAAAACTACACGAAAACAAGCGTTCAATGGTTTGGTAACGTAAGTGTACCAAACGGACCCACACGATGTCGAATCTCGTTGTGCAAGAAACGCTGACTGGACATAAGCGGATGCCGCATGCTTTACTAGCACGTTTTTAATCGAAATGTTTGATGAATTTATAAACTGGTTATCATCGTTATGCGTCACAATGCAACTTGATGACGAACGTGTTAATACATCTTTTAAGCTTGTATACCCTCCGCGATAATGAATATCTGGATCGTCTTTGCTTATGCTTGAACCGGCTGGTATTAACTTTCGGATTTCTGTATCCATACCAACAAAGATGAAATTTGAAATTAGGGTTGTTAGGTCTTGAGATTCATCGGTTTACAAGAGAGATTGTTGCATGTTTGATTGTTTTTTGTACGGCCTGACTAAATTTATGTGTGATACTCCCTCAATGTCGGATCCTTAAGGAATCAAGTAACTTATTATGATTATACAATGTTTGTGGTATTTAAAAGGGGTAATGTACTTGTACTCCAGGGCTGTTATGAAATAAATTGGTTTAAAAGGGCATCTATTTTAGATAAATTTGATAATATTAAATTTAGAGTACATTTCGCAACTTTAATCTCGTTTTTAAATTTATTGCAAATGGGTATCTCACTGTTATAAACTTGCAATTTTAGTATGTTTTTCTAACCCCGTCTATTTTGTCCGTTAAGCCAAGGGCAAATTAGTAATTTCGATTATTTTATTTATTTTCTCTTTTAAGCTAAGTGTCATTTTCATACATGTGATTTGTTTAATTACGCAACTTTAGTACATATTTTTCATACCAAAAGAGACGAGGTTAGAAAAAAGTAATTTGCTCCTAACTTAACAGATAAAAGAGACAGGATTAGAAAAAAGAGACGGGTTAGAAAATGACACTTAGCTCAAAATAGAAAATAAATAAAATAATCAAAATTACTAATTTGCCCCTGTGTTAACAGATAAAAGAGATGGGGTTAGAAAAAGTACTAAAGTTGCAAGTTTTAAAAAAGTGAGGCAGCCATTTACAATAAATTAAAAAACGGTATTAAAGTTGCGTAATTAGACAAACCACATATACTAAAATGACACTTAACTTTAAAATGTATTGCTTCTAAATTGTGATGCTAAAATTTGAGGAAAAGGAAAAAAGAAAACCAATAATGCACATTTGAGCTTGTTACAACATGCGATTAATTAGCGTGTCATGTTACAAAAATATGAATTTTGTTCGGGTCAATACTAGCTCTAATTAAAATGGGTTCGCATTCTAATGGATCGTTTTAGAAAAAACGCTATGTTTTCTTTAATGACAGCTAGTGACGATGAATGGGAGGCGTTATATTTTATGGCGGCCCAGTGACGATGAATGGGAGACGTTATATTTTAGGAATTACTTTTTCGCTAATGTTCTTGGGATATAATGCAGTTTAGTTTTAGAAATTTATTAATTTTCAAACACAATACATTTGCCAACCACTGTATCAAAATATTTGTTAAGAAATGGCAAGTTTATTATTTAATGTGTTATACTATATTAACTGGCTTATAAAAAAATATGTCAATAGATTGGGAAAAAAAATTACTATTAGAAAACATAACAAAACAACAGATAATAGATTGAAAAAATCATCAGGCTGTTCTCATAACAACAAAACATTAATTTGTTTGTATTTGTAGTTTTAAATTTTATTATATTTATTCAATTTAAATTGTATACATTGATTCAGTTGTACAGTTTCAATATACCATAAACACTTTATTTTAAAATAATTTAACCCAGTTTTATGAATGAATCTCTATACTATATTTATAATCAAACTAGTGTTAACCCGGCGCGTTGCGCCGCGGAGGTTGGTAAAACCCGCACGGTGATAAAATACAAGCTTTGTCGGTTCAAAACGTTGAGGCGATAGTTTGTCGCGAAATAGATTGGTTTCGGTTACATGCGTTATGATACCAGAACTAAAACAAAAAATAAAAACCAAAAAGTATATGAAAATGGAGGTGGACCAATGGGTTGCCGTTGTTGGTAAAACTTAGGCATTGATTAGACCCGAGCGTTGCCGAACTTGGACGTTAAGGCGGTGAGTTTACGCAAATTCGGTAGGTTTCCGTCACGTCGTTATTGTACCAGAACTAAAACAAAAAATAAAAAACCAAAAAGTATATGAAAATGGAGGTGGACCAATGGGTTGCCGTTGTCGGTAAAACTTAGGCATTGATTAGACCCGAGCGTTGCCGAACTTGGACGTTAAGGCGGTGAGTTTATGCAAATTCGGTAGGTTTCCGTCACGTCGTTATTGTACCAGAACTAAAAAAATAATAATAAACAATCAAATACAATTAGCATTCGGTCGGTTTAGTTATATTCGTCACGGTACCAGAATTAAAACAAAATGCGGTGAGTCTACGTGAATTCGGCTGGCTTACATCACGTTCACTATGATACCAAAACTATAAAATAATTGATATTCGATCGGTCGGTTTTCGTTACAGTACCGAAAGTAAAACGAAAAAAAATGCCTTGACTAATATAGTGCCGCCAAGTGGCCAATGAGAAGCTTGGCGGCGCCAAAGTTGAAAATTGTATTATATAATAATTTACAGCGAGAATGTGGAACTAAAATGTCTTCAGGCTTCACCGGCTAAGGAGGCCCAATACTAAAGTGTCGTTTAACTAATATGATCAGGCTAAAAAGCCCAATCAAACCTTAAAAAGAATTTAGAAAACCTAACATATTTGTAATTGTGACCAATTGACAAACAGGTTAGGTTTTGATCAACCGAAGTCAAAATTGTTTATTGCCTGAACCAGTTGGTTTTGAAGCCGCATTCCAAGTGAAAAAGAATTGGTTCATTTTGAAACCTGTTTTTATCTGGTTTGGTTTGATTTTAACCAGTTACAAACAAGTTTTAAGTGAAGAGTCCTTAATCTGATATTAAACCGACGGTTCAGTCTGGTTTCAAAGTGGTTTCTCTCAAACTTGGTTCTAGAACGGTTTGGTTTCAGTTTAAGAACCGGGTTATCACGTTTCTAACACAGTAAATGCCATAAATTTAATTTTGGAGCCTTTCCAGGGAAAAAAAGTAAATCAATAAAACAAAATGACTTTTCTTAGTTCTTTTAGGTTTACATGTTTATATTTTAAATAATTATATAGATGCGATATATAAAATTTTTAGTAAATCATAAATGAACTCCAACAAAAAGTTCAAGTTTATTTTGGTGGTAAACCCTTGTCCTCTAAACCTTTTACCTTGTTAAGATCTTGAATTTGATTCTGGCTAGACCCGTTATTTTGGTAATTTTTTGTGTTTTAGAACTAACGATATTTTGTTAGGATTTAAAAATAAGGTTTCGTAGTTGTTTTAGCTTTCCTTGAAATTAATCTATGTTATTCGAGCATGTCAAACCGGGAAACCATTTGATGAGATCAAGAGATTAAGAGTTGGACCCTTTTGAAGATAATGTTAGTAATAACCGTACACGTTTAGGATACTAATTAGAGGTCATGAAGACATCATGGTTAAGTTTGTTGTTCTTTGATTACAAATTCTTTCTGTACAAACACAAGAATACAAGGCACATGGTGCCGCTAAGAAAAGTTTGTTAAAGCTAGCTACGAAGTTGTTTTTGTTAGTGTGTTGTAACCATTTTTTGTTATGTAGTTAGCGGCATTTATCTTTTCATTATATGCTTTATGATAGTGTGTTTTTCCATGTTCTCCGATCTGACCGCCCCGACCCGATTGAAATTTTAGCGTTTGATTGTAAGAAATCTGACCAACGAAGAAAGGGGAAAGAGAACCCGTAGATAGAAAATCCTGGATCCACAAATGTATAAATAGAAAACTTAAATACTCAAAAATTTAGATAAAACCATTTGAATATTGAATAACTTTTGAACCTACTCAATTGTGAACATAATTATTCATTTTTAAAGCCAGTCTTCGAGGAAGTTACAATCAAGTAAAATATATTAGATATTTATATCATATAACTCTACATATATACTTTCTTTGTAAATTGCAGTTTACGTTATTGTGATTTACGGGCAGGATCAATTTGCGTCCATCCCTCTAATGGTTTCAGTATATTCCGTTAATAATTTAACGAAATAAAGGCATTTCTGTCTTATTACCCTTCCCATGAAAGCCCACATTTTAAACCCCTCAACTATTCTCACTCAAATCATTTGTGTCCTAGTGCTTCACCCCCATCTCCATCTCTGCCATCTCACCTCGTCCATTGCACCTCCACCATTGCTCCATCCTAAACTCGAGTTTTGCAAATTTTTCAATCAATCTTATTTTCCCTTTAATTAGATACTTAGTCTTGAGAAGCTATGCCATTACCCGCCATCACCACCACCACCACCCCATGTCGCCTATTAAATAACAGTTCAGTTTTGTTATAACAAATTGTAAACTATTTTGTCAAAGCTATCACAGTTTAAAACTATTTTAAGATATTTCAAACATATTATACTTTTTACGCTTTCACAAATTATAATTACAAACTTACAATACAACCATTTTCTGAATCTCTTTTCTTAATAAATTCCGATTATTATAAAAACGCCAAATACCCAAGGTCTAAAGAATATAGTATATTATAAAAGTCGTGACATATATAGAAAAAAGTTTGTATATCATTTGGATTCTTTCATTTATATAGAAAAAGTTAATTATACACCATTGCCATTTATATCTCTTTTCGGCCCAAACCAATCTAAAGATGCTATTTCATATCATTGGATAAGGAAAGCTTTCTTTTTGCCCCACCACTTTGGGGAAGGCCTAATTATTATAATTAATAAAATGGGTCCATGGGTAATATATTCGAATCAACGTGACCCGTTTTCTAGCCCGATTCATCGGGGCCCTATATAACTTTAAAATGATCAAACCGAATATTTCAGGACACATATATCGTAATGTAATTAATCTTTTTAGAATAAGGCACATATACAGACAAAAACATTTTTTATATTTTAGGTTTATTGTATTTAATATAATGCAATATAAGTGAAAAAAATAAAATAAAATAGTATTATATTCTTTTCTAAAATAAGACTTGAACGTTATGTTCCCGAGTCACATTTAAGAGGTGAGAATAAATAATTCAGAAGAATGCCGGCAAAATTGTGTTCCACATTCTTTTTTAAGGAAAGAAATAGAGAGAAAATGAGTTAGGCTTGTTTCCTTCGTTTAAAATCGTTCCAAGTTGGAAAGATTTGAAAGGAACGAATTTTTTGACATAAAATTTTCCTTTCTTTCATTTCCTCCATTTCAAATCTTTCAGCTCCTTTACTTTTTCTCATTAATTCATTTTTATGTTTTCCTTTCGTTTATTTAACTTGGGAATAGGGGAATGAAAGTTTGGATGAGCAGAAGTGAGGAAGGGTCATAAGGGCTATTTATATCTAGAGGTCGAGTTGACTCGTGAACAAATTTACAAGCTTGGTATAGGTTCATTTATTATTTATTATTCCCTGTCTCTCTTTATATAACCAGCAGTGTAAGATTTAAAATGTTGATTGTCGTTAGAAAATAAAAAGAGTACGTTGTTTCAAAGAAATTGAATATATGTTAATAATACTTACAAAAAATACTGTATATTAAAAAAAATAAAAAGAAAAGCATGGGTGTATATGCCTTGAACACTTGAAAATTGAAATGGGATCTAGATTATATCATGATTAGCATTTTGAAAAAAAGAATAGAGAAAGAATGATGAAGAATCTTTGAAGGTATATAGTGCTTGAAGAAGTTAAGATTTTTTTCTTTCTTATTCTTATTTTAACATTGTATGATTCTTTTTTTTAATGGTAGGCTAACTTTCATGGCAATAATAATATCTTTCATACAAAAAACCCTTTCAAACCAAAGGTTTTTAGACACAATATCATCTTTTTTGTAATGGTTAAGAATATAGAATAAGATTCTTTCTATTATTAATAACTACTTTCTTATAAAAGTTTTTATATGTTCACAAGAGATTGCTTCAAAAAACTTGTTAAGATTGAAAATCATAAGATGAGTTTCTATATAATATAAGAGTACCAAATTACGTTTAAGCACATGCACATCCTGCCCTTTTTCATGTTAGCGTCGTCTTTACAAAAAAGAAAGTGTGAACCGCATCAAGCCAGTTAGTTATACATATCTAACACCAAGATAATTATTATTTGCTAAGCTTAATAATTTATATTGCTAGTTAGTTATACATATCATTTGTTCCTTTTGGTCATCAAATGATCATGAGCAACTTTGTAATTTATATTGCTAACATAGACAATTTTATTGAATGAAAGCTCAATGTTATAATTTTTTGTTATATCAAAATCAACACTAAGAGTAAAAGGAGACAATGAAAAAAGATTTAATGATCTCTTTTAAAGAGGGGATGAAATTTAAAAAAGAAAAGAAAAGGTATTAACATTTTTCTTTTATGTAATGAAGTCACATGTTAAAAAGGAACAAATGATGAAAGCACTAATTTATTGGAACGTATACAAATTTTCTGTTGGGCCATGTGGGCTTTCTAGCTTTCACAAATTTGGTGAATCTTTTTATATAAAATATATAATCTTTACTAAACGTGACACATTTATCATGAAATAATTCCACATGTTACAAGGAAAGATTATAAAAATGCAAGTAAATATTTTAGTGGTAATATTTTTGTTAATACGTGTAGTTGTTTTAAATGAATGAATATGATTTACATTTGAACTAACAATAGATGGTATTTTACAAAATTTTAAGCTGTTAATACTTAATACCATCGAGTAACAACCTAATAATTTAAATGTTATAAGAAAATTATATTAAAATAAACAAGGTAGTGATTAAAATCAGGCTCACCATGTAAAATTTAAGCAATTCTCTTATGCTTATGTTTATATAAAAATAAAATAAAGGTTGAGCAAATTTATGTTTAAGGGGATAACATCTTGAGTTAACGTTTGCTTTTGGTCGATTATCTGCTATATATAACCTTTCAGCTAAAGGAATGAGCATTCCTTTCATCCTACGTCCGATGTGTTTGAATTCGGTTAAGGTTTTAGATCATATGTTTGGTGGATGCAACATTGCATCTAAGATTCGGAATTATATAAGTTAATGGCTAGAGGTGGATTTCCCCCTAATATGAAACGAAAAACGTTATGGACCTGTTGGACTCAGCTAGTTGGGTGAAGAAGAAAAGGTGGTTGAGGTGATTGTGGTGGATTATATGTAATTAGGGTTGTAACCGAACCGAACGTTCGGTGAACTAGTCGTGAACTATTCGGGTGCAAGTTCGTTTATGTTCGTTCTTTTAATATATGAACGAACATAAACAAGAAATTTCGTTTGGTTAACTAAATGAATGAATCCCGTGTTCATACAGTTGATTTCGTGAATATTCGATAACGCGTTCGTTTATATCCAATCCGAAAACCGAATTGGGAATTCGGATTCGGTTAATATTCAACCTGAAAACCGAATTCAAGATTCATATCGGTTTTCTTGGTTACGGACACAGTTCGGTCTACGGTTTTTATTCGGTTATTTTTCACACCCCTACGCGTACGTGGCCCAATTTAAGAGAAAGTATGCATTAATCACTTGCACTTTTGTGTGCTTCAAATACTTGTACAACTTTGATCTATGTTATTGCTCATAATAACTAGCAAATTGCATATATTGTAATTTTCTTTTACAAATATTATTAACTCCTTCGTTATGTTTTGGACGATGAGTTAAAATTAATCGAGTATGACGAGTCCAAAATAAATATTGGGTCATAAGAGAAAGTTTGGCCTCAAATATCGTTAACGTTGTCTAAACATTTTAGCTGTGAATGATTGAAAGATTACGTAATTAAGTGTGTCTGAGTGAAAGAATTTACAAGGTGAGTTAAGTGCTTAGAAGTAATCACCCCGAGTATTGTTACATCAGTCATAAGGTCGTAGTTACAAGGCAATTGCAGAGAAAAACTAAATTGTTGGTTGGTATTAGATGGAGATGTTACAAAAAAAAAAATTAATGTTTGCAAGTACACAACACTTGCACTGCATTCTTGGGTTTAAAATACAAAGAAAAGAAACGATAAAATTGGATAGGGAAAGAAAAGAAAAGAAATTATATATTTAAAAGACATTCTCGAGTTAAAATAAAATAATAAAAAAGAAAGTATTAATTGCATTCTTGAGTTAGATAGGAAGGAAAAGATAGGAAAAAGATTGTAACTTTACAATCATGTCCTCATTATTGAGTTAAATAGTAAGGAAAAGATAGGGTAAACTACTAATATTGTATATGACTATAAACTTTCCTTCCGAATCAGGCCATATTTGGCAGGAAAGTTTTGTAGGAAAAAAACCTTAACTTTTCTTTCCATTCTCTTTCTTTTCTTTTAATGAAAACACTCAAGAATAAAAAAGAAAAATTTTCTTATCTTTTGTTTTCCAAACCTTTAAATAAAAAACTTAAGAATGCAACGTAGTTTTGGTGAAGTAGATACAAATTAAATGACTATGATAACTTGACAGCACATAGTCATCCACTAAAATAAACAATTTCATTTTTCATCTACAACGACTGGCATAAATTGATAAATGCTTACGCTGTATTTACGGATTGTGATCTACTCAAAACACGGTTGACTTAAAGCTAAAATAGAAAGTGAGATTTTGAATATATAATAAGATCATCTATATCCACAAACAAGTCGTCCGGATTGATTGATCGTGATAGCATTACAATAAAGATAAAACAAAGACAAAATAGCAAAAGACGTCCTTTATGTTTGATCGGTTTTTCAGTAGACGTTCTTTCGCAAAAGAAATAGCAGAAAACATCCTTTACATTTAAAATCTTTATCACATTATGTCCTTTAACCCTAACTCAGTTAAATTTTCTCGTTAAATATTTTTGTAAATCTACACATTTACCTTATAATTAAAAATAAAAACATAGATATTTAAATTAAAAGGCTTCTTTGTCTACCTTCTTTAATCCATTAGTCTACCACCATCACCACCACCGGGCACCGGCCAACCACCACTAAAACCACTTGTCTGGACACGAAATTTAGGGCTTCCATTTGAAAACACAGCCAAGACATACATAAATAAACATATGCATCATTTACCCCTAAATAGTTATGAATTAAACTCTTGATTAGCATATGAAAACATAGATTTAGGGCTAGATCGTGCACCGTTATATCGGCCAATGAAAGAGACTATTCCGATCTATCCTATGACAGCGAAGAACAATATGTTTGCGGTGGCGTGAGGTCGGATTTCAGCAGCCGCTGCCACCACCACCGGGTTTCTGTAGATATAGTCGGATTTCAGCAGATTATCCACTCATCAAAAGAATGGAGCTTTCGTGGTTCGTTTCTCAGGAAACCACAAGCAACGAATCTTGACAGTTGTCTTCTGTTCGCCGCCATCCTCGCCGTCTCTCTCTCTCTCTAAAAGTCCCTCAAATAGCAAGTCTTCTGTTTAGGTTTATGAACAAAATCTGTTTGTGTCCGATTTGGTGTGAAAGAGGGGGATGAGATGGTGCTGGTTTTCAGGCGGTGGTAGTTGCAGAGGTGGCGGTGGTGATAGCCGGATAGTTGCTGATTGTGTGGGTCTGGGTGTAGTGCTTTGTAGAAGATGTATAAGAAAGAGATAATAGAGTTTTTAATTATTTTATATATACAATATTTTAGTTTTATTATATAGTAAAAATACAAAAATACTCTCATGTGTAAGGCACATGTCCAGATTTAACGAGAAAATTTAACTTTGTTAGGGCTAAATGACATAATGTGATAGAGATTTTAAACGTTAAGAATGTTTTCTACTATTTCTTTTACGAAATGATGACTATTGAAAAAATGTACAAGCATAAAAGATTAGTTTTACTGTTTTGTTAAAACAAGATATGACAAGTAGAAATTTCCTTAACCACTAACCTGAACGAGGATATCCAATAGTGAAATCCAATCACTCTACAAAATGATTGTTGCAATATCAGATTTTTGGAAAAAAAAAAGTTAATCATGTTTTAATTAAAATCTTTTTCTTAATATGTTTGGTTTTCTTAAAATTTTCTTTTATTATTATGTTTAGTAGAAGTTAATCTCAATCTTCAATGAAAGAGTCACTGGTTATTTTTTTTTTCCGATGACATGTCTAAAAACACTATTTATGATGTTTTTGATTTATGTTTGTTATCAATTAACATGAATTAATTTTATTGTTAGATTATATTATGCCGTTTTGTTGAATAATTGGTATTAATTTTATTGGTTATATTTTTTAGTGGATTATATAATGTCGTTTTTTTATTTTTAATAATACTTAATTGGTACCAAACTTTTATGCCCAATTACATTGTTTTTGTCACGATAAACCAACTTGCTATAGCCTTCAAAACCGATTAACCGAAACCGCCATAACAGATCAGTTATGGTTATCTATTAACCGAATCTCGATTATGGTAATCAGTTTGGCTAAGAACCGCTTAAAACCGACTCTTATAATCCCTAGTTACGGGTATGCCAAAATGTTTGTCATCTAGTCTAAAATGGTCAACATATCTAATGGTGAAGTTTCACTCTTTTAAAACATCTTTACGTGAAATATTATTGATTTATTTCCAAGAATTTCATAACAAAGACACGTTTTATAACTACTATTATTATTCTTATTATTACCGTTAACAATAACTATTATTATTATTTAGGGATATACGAGGGTACGTCCAAAATTTTTGTCATTTTACCAAACTGGTCAAACTTGTGAATTAAGTTCACTCTTTTTAAGCATCTTTATGTGAAATACTATTTCAATTAACCCACTTTTATAGCTTTAACCTCTTTCATTGAGAAACTAATTTGAACCCGTTTATTACACGAGTAATTAATGAAAAAATTAAACTTTAACCATTAAGTAAAATATAGTCAATAAAATAATCATATATTGTTAATACAATTACAATTTATATTAAAATTATAGAAATTACAATTAAGATTACACAAATATGCTACAAATAATTAAAACTTCCTTGTACACTACATTTACGAGTGTATTGGTAGGTATACATCGTTTATCAAAAATCAAAATCTTTAGTCCATTTCTGCTTACTCTTGCTAAGGTAACATATAGGTCTACTTATAACTCTTGATATAGTCACGTATTTTTGTCTGTGTGACAAATAAGGTTCTTCAAATACATATCAATCCTAGATAAATGATAATATATCCATGAACTAACAAAAAATATATATTTATACACATAAACTATCATACCTTTTAACTCATTAATAATATTATATTGGGTTGGGTTATAATAGGAATTATAGTTTTTGTAGGAATGATAAGAAGTAATCTTGGCCATTGATTTTAAACATGGAGGGTTGAGATTAGTTTAGGGGGGAAATCAAGTGTGAACATAAGGGGAAGGGTATAAAAGAAATAACACATTTGTTGACTTTCTCTCTCCACATGCAAGACACATGCCAAATTCCCCCGTCATTTTAAAACGTCCATAACTTTTTTTATGACGTTTTTATTGAGAAACAAACTCACCATAATAACGAGTGTCTTTTTATCTTTTATATGAGTACCATGTTGTAAATAAAAATTAAAAAAAATTAGTTGGTTTTTTACAAATTGTGTTTTACGGAATTGTGTTTTACAAAATTGAAAAATTAGTTGGTTTGTTGCACCTTTATTTTCTTTAATTTCCTTACTTTCTTATTTCACCATTAATGTTAATAAATGAATCAATTATGATTTACATTTTATAAAAATAAACTTGACTTCGTATATTGAAATAGTTTAAAAGATAAGGACCATATATTGAAATGGGTTGAAAAAAAGGTGAGAAGAGCTATGAGATTGAAAAAAAGGTGGGGCCGGATTGACGAGACCGGGGAGATTTCTAAGATCGCTCCGTGTTGTTGTAGCCGACAACACGGTGGTTGACGGCGCCAATGAGATTTAGCTTTTTAGAGGGTTTATAAATTTGGAATGGTGAAGAAGAACCGTCTCGTATGTGTAACCAGAGAATGAAGAAGACAAATAGCAATCAGTTTCTACAAGAATGACAATGGAGATGGCCTTGGGTTTCTAATCGGTGAGGGCTCATGAACAATTGTGTTGAATGAAAACAAAACGTGTTAATATCTGGGTTGGTTAATTACCATGTGGAATCCAAGAAAGAACCCATATATTGAAAACGGGTTAAAAACGGTGAGAATGGCTGACAGAGTGGCAAGTGACATATAGTGGCATTCTTTTATTGTAGTAGATAGATTAGGATCACCTTAAAATTTATGTGAGTTCGTATAATTTAAACTAAGTTTAGCTTCAACATATCATTTTAAAGTCCAAAACACCAATTTAACCTGCTCTTAGTGAACTTTGAATGTCAAAAGATTAGCATATGTATTTCTATTTTGATAGGGTGATAAGTTATTTTAAGGTATAAAATAAGAGGTCAGAAATTTAAATCTTATAGAATATAAAAATTTAAAAATTTAGACGTTAGAAAAAATAGTCACATGACAAACAAACTTTAACACCGACAAACATAAACAATATATTGGTTAATTGTCGATGCACATGTGTGCCATTTTTTGCTCGTCTTCTACATGTCTTTTGCATTTGTCTTTGGTGTTTTGAAATTCGGCATACTATAAAAACATATACATATTATGTCTTATGTTTGTATTATTATTGTAGGGGTATGGTACTAAACCCGGTTTTACGACCCTAAATTTATTATGTTTGGCTTATTTTATTATATGGACTAATACAATGTTATTGGGCTGAGGGGGTTTTGTGGAGGTAACCCTAACTGGGCTATGCCCATTAGGGTATCATGATGGTGGCCATGAGGCTCTCTATATAAGGAGGTCTCCACCTCCTTATTAAGGGGTCATGCTCAATAAGAGCCACCACCACTTTTTTGTGTCTGTAAACAAGAGATCTTTGAGATTTCTTAGCAGTCACCTCCACACCCCCGAAAAACCATTGCAGGTCTCAAGCAACCGGAGAAGAAGATCAAGACGTGGTTCGTTCATCTCGAAAATCCGTGGAAACATCGTCATGGATCAGGTCAGATTCATTTCATGCTTCGACAATTATTATTATTATTATTATTATTATTATTATTATTATTATTATTATTATTATTATTATTATTATTATTATTATTACTGAACTGAAGTATATTTCAGAACGTGTAATTATCATCACTGTCAACAATCATCACCTTAATTTGTGTATACGATAAAACTATAGAACACCACAAAATACATAATAAACTTGAGGGTGTTTGGTGGCGGTGGTATTCTGGGATCATTTAAGTTATTGGTGCCAGAGCCCGGCTATCTTTGGGTTCTCGGTTAGGGGATGTCTTAGAGCTGCAGAAGGCAGTGGGGCTCCCGGATAAGAAAAAGGAGGTCTTCCATCGGATTGTGATAATAGCGTGCTCAATTATAGGCGAGATTAAATCGTTAGGTTTTCTTTGGTGCAATCATAGATCCAAAAATGCTTCTATAAATTGAACAAATTGGTTGTTTATAAAAGTTTACATTTCGAAAAAAAACATGTCTTATTCTTTTATCTAAAACTGAAAATGGTTATTATTTAGTTAAGAAATTATTATTCTCAGTTTAACTTTTAAAGGATTAAATATTCTTCTTTAAGTTAAATTATCAGTTGTAGACATACATCTAATGGGTACAAAACACCACCCAACATGGCCTAATTAAAGTATATGTTTTTGTCATTACATACAAAATACTTATGGTATTAAAACGAAACGGACAAACACCTATGGTTGTTTGGCCAAATCATCATACTAAAAGTTATCACCTGGTGCTTCTATCTTAACTTGACCCCAAATTCATTATTTTGGGCTTTATCATATTTTGTTCGTTTTGCATATGTGAGAAACTAGGATCTCCATAAGCCTTGCTTTATGCCTTTATCCAATGAAGGTTGTTTTGTTTTTTTATAAAATATAATAAATAGTATTTTAAAGTTATTATAAAGTTAAAAGTATCAAAATTATAAAATTAATAGAAGTTTAGTTGAGTATTTTGATATCTCAAAACGGTTTTAATGTGAGTTTAAGGTTAACTTTGAGGTAATGTGCATCCAAACAAAGTAATATTTAAACAAATAAGAAATTAGCATGTATACCCGAGAATCTGGTGGACAATGAGTAATGGATATTAGCACAACACACGATTTTATGATTCTATTTTAGCTGTCAAAAACACATCATATCTGACTCATTAAAATCTTTAGTACACTTTAAAGCATTCATATTGAAGTTTCTATATCCAAATTCTATATTTAATATATTAGAAAACTTTGGATAAAAATACTAAAACGCCACTATTTTAAATTCTCTATAATAGAGAAAAACTTATAGAAACTAACTTAAGATGTTCATATCTAACCCTCTAGATTTTGTTGTGAATGTATAAAAAATAGAAAAAATAATAAAATAAGTTTATGCAAATAAGATAGAAATAAAAATGAAGAGTTGGTTATAAGAAGTTTTGAAAAATAAACAATTTTTTTATTAAAATTAATGTTTTTAATTAAATTATATAGATGAAGATGAAAGTTTCAATTTTCGATATCAATACTCTTAGTGTTGCGTAGAATGTTGACTTTTTATAATAATAAAATACCAAATAATACTGCAATTAAGAAAAGTAAAGATTAATGAAAATGACACTAGTTATATTATTGGAAGAAAAACCATATATTACAAGAACAACACAAATGGTTTATGAAACTCAAGTTTACGTGTTTTGTAATCTTAAAATACGGTTTTGAATAATCAATCACCATTTTATCATAGAATGCGTATGTATATGTTAATTCGGTATTATTTGACAATGGCATATAAAACAAGTTTCGATAATTTTAGAGTATCCACAACAGAAAATTATAAAACCGGCTCCATGTAGGCATCCATCCATCATATTCGGGTTTCGCATCTCTCATAGTTTAAAATTTTCCAAACAAGTCATAAATCACACCTTTCTCTTATGTACACACTTCATACACAAAATACGCGTTTGAGCGTTTTTGCAAGTGCCGTCTCACCTTAAAATGGCACAAAATCTGAATGCTTTTATCCTTCCTATTGATGGGAATCTACAATAACCCTTTTCTTTTATGGCATCTCGAATCATTTTTTTTCATTTTTATATAAAACAAAGATGATGTAATAATAAAAATGCTAAAACTACGTTTAAATCTAACAAAAAACATAAACACGTTTGCAGTAAAAAATAGAAGAAAAAAAAAAGGAACTAGATAGGATAAATAAAATTGAGGAAATGAATTTAGTATAATGGTTATCTTTCAATACATAGAATTGAAGACATGTATAGGTATGTGGCTACGTGTTGTGGTTGAGTTACTTAAAACGTCACATCACTACTATATTGGCAGTAAGTTCTAACTAACTCACCCATCATTTAACAAACGCGCTGTGATTTAACTAGATATTAAGAAAACAAAAAAATGTGATTGGCTTAAATGAAGTGGACCACACGTTTTACGCTTACTGCTGTGTTAGTTAACACCTCATAACGTCAGACCCTAAACACCATGGGTCAATATAGCCTGTGTTAAGGGCCGACCACCTCATCATAACGTCTTGCATTACGTCCACGACGAGCGTGAAAAGTCAAAATCCAAGTCAAGTTGTCAACAACACTTCTAGCGGAAAAACTAGATACGTTATCATCTTAAGATCCCGTCAGGGAATCATGCAAGCCCATTTTTCTTTACAACTTTCTTTGTTTCAATTTTTATTGAAAAGTATTTATGGATTTTCAATGATGGTCGAGAATTTGGAAATTACCATCTCAACAAACATTAGTTTGCACACCACCTGTTGAACAAAATGTTAAAAAGAATATTTGCATGCCATTTTATTGGACAGATAGTGGTTGTCCCCATTAATGATACTTTGAATTTTGAAATAATAGTTTTTTTTTTGCAATTTTTTATAATAATTAATAATAACAACGAAGTTTCAAAAGTGTTTCAATTAAGTCACTCAACTTTGAAAGGAAGGTGTGAGATATTAGTTGGAATTTGTTATATAGATAATGAAATGTTAGATAGAATATATGCTACCTAGTTTTCGACGTAGTCACGTAACAAACAACTAATGATGTTTTTTTTATCTTACTAGTATGATTTATAGTGTCTTTTCTAATGAAAGTTAAGGTATTCGAAATTGCAGATTTTTATGTACAAGAACATAATATTTGGTGGTTGAGAAGGACGTGTGAGATCACTTTAAAGATTCTGAAATTCAATTATATCAACAAATTGCATTATCGATTTATAAGGTTTACCATTTTTGTATAGACAAAATATAATATAGCTTGTTGCGATGAAAGTCTACCACAAGGGGTATTTCAAACTGGTCTTCGAATGTAAATGAATCTATTCATGGTTAAAAATATATATATACACACACATACAATTTCAAGGCTGTTCAAAGTAAAATTTGAAAATGCTTTTGCTTGATAAATTATAGCTTTCTCGACTCAGTGCTATACCAAATGAATTTCTATACCAAATGGGGTGTATGATGAATTAAAGGTAATTTTTTTCCTCTTGTGCCTCTATCTTGATTAACGGATCCATGACAAGGGAACTTTAATGTTACAGAGGTCTTCGACAAGGGGATCGGACAGCTATCTCCTATTCTGTTTATTATTGGAATGGAAGCACTTCATTGTACACTCAAGAAGGCCTGCTCGATGGGCATTTACAAAAGTATATACGCCAAACCATGGTTCAGAGCTTTCAAATCTTTTCTACGCAGATGACGTAACCTTTTTTTGGTCTACCAAAAAATGTCAAAATCTCGTTTGGAGCATTCGGGTCTAAGCTCACTGACAGGACCGGCTAAACGAATGTGGAGGCCTAAATTGAAACAAGATTTTGAGGCCTCAATTGTTAAGAAAAAAAAACTTTCTTATTAAAAGTTTTGAACTCATAACCTATACTTTAGTAACAACCAAGACTACCATAACACCAATGCACTACTTTGAGTTTACTTTATCCATTATAATATATCTATATATAATGTTTTTTTTTTTAATTTAGGGACCTTAATTAAGTGTGGGCCTAAAACTCTAATTTGTTTTTGCTGTCTCACAAGCCACCCCTGCTTGCTGTTTGGAAGGCTAAATCTTTATCTATGGGTGGTCGTATTACCATGCTTATATCTATCCAAGGCAACCTTCCAATTTACTTTTTATTTTTCACGTTCTCACACAAGTTACTAAGTGCACTAGACAAGATAAGGTGCAAGTTCCTTTTGGGTAGCAAATGGATAAAGGCAATATATTTAAACCGTAAAAGCTAGCAATTGATTCCAACCAAAAGTTGTTTAGCTAGGTGATGGTTGAGTATAAATTGTTTATATAGTTGTATTATTTTATAGTTTTTAAGTTATGCGAACAACAATACTTCATATTTGTTTATGTATTTTAGGTCATCGATTGTTAATAATGCTAAGCTTGGACTTGGATGAGCCTAAAATGAAGTCCCAGAATGATTAACACGCAAAACGGAGCAAAACAGGAAAAGGAAACAAACTTTTTGTCTCTAGTGATCTTCGCGACACGCGAAGAAACGAAGAGGGGTAAACCCGACTGTTTTGTCCTTTGCATCATGCCAAGGACATAACAGGAAGTGTCCACGACAAGCGAAAGACTAAAAATGGGAAAAAAATTAGGTTTTTCAATATTATCTATTTCCACAACCTTAGGGAGTTATCACACAACGACAGCTGCTCCTAAACGATTTTGGACGAACTTCAACCCTTCCAGTCACTAGGTCTTGAAATAATATGTAAGGCCCCGAACCCCGGAAACCTCACAGTTGGTAATCATTCAAACACTCGTAAAATTTAATAAACTTAAAAACCGTTTATTCCATTAAAACAAACGTATCAGAGTATAAATTTTGCGGAAAACATGAAAAATGAAATAAGTTCCCGAAACCCGGGAATTTTGCCCAAGAGCCAAAATCAGTATAACTTTTATAAGTTTCCTTAAAATAAAATATTCATAAACAATTCTTCCTTCCAGTATGCCCTTCACCATCCAAGTAGCTCCGTGCACGTCCAAGTGATAAGGCATCCTCTTCCAAATCCTGAAACTTACACTAACATGCACACAAAGTCAGCTTGAGCTGAGTGAGTTCAAGTTTTAAGTAAAAGATATCAGTAGTAAAATCATGATAGCCATACCAAAGGTTTTCTAGAAGTAAAAGGGTACATCCATTTAATCGTCATTATCGAACTTAAACATCCTCATACATACATATACAAATGTATATGTAAACATCCATTCAATAACATCCCTATATACATAACAATATATATATATATAACATCCACGTATAACATCAGGGTCGAGCAAACGTACAACCCGAACACGTAACATCAGTGCATGCAAACACGAAGTAGGCATACACAACATCAATAGTCGAAACGACTACAGCATCGCCAAATAGAGGCCAAGAAATAATGTATATACATATATATATTTAACATCCCAAGGCTTACCATATACTAGCAAGCCTATATAAAATCATTTTAAAAACATTCCATCAAGTAAGAAAACATTTAGGTGCGCATTGTAACACCCCGGCTTAAGCGGAAATGCCCGAGTGCGACGTACAGATTGCTCAAACACACGTGACACTATTAAGTGACCATAATAACATTAATTCATTTAATAAGCCAAGTAACACAAGTTCGAAAGTAACAATACAAGTTCAAACCAAAACATAACCATAACAATAGTTCTTTTATTGAAATACCCTAAGTAATCTAAGTGTCTTCAATACTTCAACCTCTAATCACGGTACCTGTAACATATGTATAAAATATGGTCTGCTATAAATATAGCTGGTGAGTTTCCACAGTTTAAATACGTACATAAAAACCATACAATTTATAGACATGTGATAAACGAGCAAGTAAGTCATTTCCAGTTGGTACAACCAACGTACTTGGATAATCGCGCAAGTAAGGTCCTTTCCAATTGGTAACAACCAACGTACTTGGATAATGAGGCCCTTTTCCACTAGATGCAAATGGACTAGAGTGCAAAGGGGGGCGTATGATCACACTTAATGAGGCTTCCCAATCGTGCAAGTAATATTCGTGCAAGTAATACAAGTAACACACAAGTCCATATACGAATTGTAGTTTTGTAATAAATAACACTTGAATCTTTATAAGAATACATATGCTACCCCAAAACATTAAAACATTAAAACGGGGTGGTGAAAAACTCACCTTAGTAATTGAAGTGAAAATGGAATAAGAATAACTTGAAGGCGTCAAAGGAACCGAAGCAATCAATCCGTACGAACTATAAATAAGAATAAACATGACTTTTAACGGCTATTCCATCGGGATTTTAAGGTTGTTTAATTGTATGATAGTTTTAGAATATAGTTATTATTTTATTACGAATCTTATGGCTCTTAGATTATTATATTATTATTTATGTTTTAACGACAACTTGGTTATTAGTACAATTTAAGCACTTTAATGGCGAGAAAACAAAGTTTATATGTTCGAAAAGCTTGAACTATTGTTTACAAGTCGAAAATATAATTGTTGCTTTAACAAAACGATTTTTAGAGAATTAAAGTTTACTTTGCGATTATTACACGATTTTTAATAACGACTTATGAAACCGAGAAACTTGATTTTTATATGTAAAATGGTGAGATATATTTTATAGTTAATTTACATAATTTTTATTTAATTTAAAAAGGTTTTTATAAATTTATTATGATTATTAATTGATTAAAATGATTTATTAATTAATAATAAACTGGAAAAATGTTTAATAATAAAAAAATATAAGATTGACCCGGGTTTCGAACCCGGGTCTTGGTGGTATAAGTTCTGGGTATTATCCAACTGCTCTGGTGACAATATTCGTTTATAGTATGGTTTTTAATACTTAAATATACTATTAGCTTTGGAATGAATTTTAATAATAATAATAATAACAATACAGTTTATTAAACCAAAAAAATGAGCATGACCCGGGTTTCGAACCCGGGTCTCATGGTTGCGAGGAATTGAGTTTAACCAGTTGAACTAGAAGGATATTCGTTTAAGAGTTAAGAATCATTATATATATATAATACTTCAGGTTCATCTTCTTCACATGAAGAACATCCCTAATAATTCAATCTCAGTTTCTGTTTCATGTGTGTTTAAATTAGTATAGGGTTTTTGTTTATTGGATCAAAACTAATCAAAAACATGTTACAATTACCTCAAAAGGTGTTGATTTGGTGAAGAACAAGAACTAGCCGGAGCCGAAGCTTTGCCGGATTATTACGACTATTGTAGAGAGAATTAGAGGGAAAGAAGGTTATGAGCGAGTTGTAACAAGGCTTAGGTCCCTATTTATACAACTAATCGGAGCGTCTAAGCGTTAAATGCCTTGGTTTGATTACCCGGATTTTCCGGCAACGATTACGGGGTGATTTACGGATGTTAAACGCAATTAAATAGTTAGTTATTGTTTAGTGTTGACGGCAAATCGTTTTTATATATTTAATTTGGAAAAAAAATGTGTTTTAAGGGGGTGGCGGCCAGGGTTGGGTATATTAATAATATAATTTGAATTATTTTCATTTCTGGTCCCTCAAGTTTCAATAACCATTTAAAAGATAATTTAAGTTCTTTTAAGTTTTAAATAAGTATTTGAAGTTTACATTTTTAACCCAAACTTTATAATTAAATTATAAAGTTTTCGGTTTTGGATTATTTACGCGTTTTACTCGCGCGGCTCTATTAACGCTAAGGTTCGGAAATTTATAAACAACGAACAACGAATAATGAACATTAAATGTCGGGAATCACTTTATTAAAATATATTTAATACATCGAAACGACCCAACGGGTCGGGTTTACAATTGACGAATGTTACACGCATGCTAGCCCAAAAGTAAAATGAGTAAAAAGGGCATCATGAACTCACCTGAGATCGATCGAATACTTGCAACGAGCTAGGAAGTTCCTGAGGGTACAATCACAAGCAAGGGCCTGTAAATGATACATAACGCGTTACTAAATTAGACTGTAGGAACACTCTAGCCTAATGGGCTGTACAAGCCCAACACTTTGGCCCAAGGCCCAAAAACTTGGCCTAAGGCCCAACACCTGGCCCAAGGCCCAACAACGTGGCCCAAGGCCCAACAACTTGGCCCAAGGCCCAAAGATAGTCAAATCGGATCGAATGCGCGTGAAATAATCCTTAAAACCATTTGTTAACCGAATCAGCCACGAATTGACCAAATTCCGTCTTAAATCTTTTCATTCATCATAATTATGTCACTCGAGTTGATAGGGTTCACGGTTCCTTTTTACAACACTTACTTTAACATTTAACGAAAATTCGCGCACCGCCAACTTGATTGACGAAGCACTAACCCCGACAGCCCCGAGCACCAAAAAATAATTTTTCCACAGCCCTTAAACCCCCCTAGGGCTGCACGAACAGAATCGGTCGGTCACCCGATCAACTAACGCATCAAACTCAACAATTTGCAATTCTACACCCGATAAACCCTAGTTTTCGAACTAAAATCGATTGACCGATCTAAACACCTCCAATGACCATGAAATTTTAATATGATGTAAATGCCATACCTGGGTATCTTTCTACACCGGAAACTCTAATTTTTATCCACGGGAAGTGGGTCAATTGCACTCTAGCCGAAATCTGCCCAACGAAAAGTTTCGGCAAAATTGAACATCAAAACGATTAGGGGTGAGCAAAAAGAGTGTAGGGGATTGTAGTACATACCTTGAACTACCTCTAGGAACTTGGAATCGATCAAAAAGTCGAAGCAATGAAGGGGGGGGGGGCTGGAGTTGGCCGATCGGCAGCTGCAAGATGGCTTAGGGTTTTATTTTTTTTATGTTATAAAATCAGACATTTTCATTCTAGCCCCCCTGAATTTAATAATGATGCAACTTGGAAGAAAAGTTAAGCGATTAGGCGTACCGGGATGACGTAAAGGCTTTGGAGAAACGTCGGATGAATCCCGAGAATTATACATACTCAACAATCTTTAATTCTTGAAATCGGAATCAACGGGCGTTACATAATATCGTTAAGATTAGATTGGTTCTAGCAAAAGCGAATGTCGAAATATACAAATTGATTAAAGGGGAAGTGGGATGTAGTGAAGACGTTGGGTGAGCCATACTCTTCTTAGTGTACGTTTTTCGTCTTGAATCAAGGAATAACTTGTGATAAAAGATTCGGCCAAAATGTGAACTTTGTTTCAACATTGATACCTAACGATTGGTGACTCAAACTACTGGTAGTGGAATGCGACCTGGGAACCGTGTATGCCGAATGAAATGCGGAAGTTTAGTTATGTAATCAACTCCTTCACTTGAGTATTTGATGCAAAGATGGTTGGACTTGGGTTGGAGAAAGGTATGGTGTATAATATAGTCTACAAATTCTCTTGAACATTAGGGTTACTCTAAAGGTAAAAGTATTTGAGTGACGAGTGGAAATTGATGAAATCTCGTCGAATGTAGCTTTGGAAAGAAAAAGAAAGGCGCATTCCAATAATCACTTCCTTTTGTCTTTCATGTGGTAAACTACGAGTGAAGTAAACAATTTGTTGATTTAATGTAATTTGGCATGCTCAACTTGGCAAATAATTAGCCAATGGTGCGAAATGCCCCTAATATTGATTTCTCGACAAGGATATTATGGATCTTCACAAGAATATGCTAAGCAATAACTCAATGTGCAAATTGTTGCAAGCAATGATCCTCACTACATGTTGGTGTCTCTGGAGAAACAAAAATGAATTAATTTTCAATAGTAAACTCACCTTGCCCTACAATGTTGTTGAAGATATTAAGTTACTTAAATTTTGTCTGAAAAAAAATAGATCAAATCTTAGTCGTTAGAGTGGTATTATTGATGTAATTTCGATTTTGATATTTCCTTTAATCTGAAGATGGAGTGGACACACATGTAACAATATAATATGAGTATCCTTACTACCATTTTGTTGGTATTTGGTAGCGATATGTTAACAACCGGACACTCGCAAATATATATATATATATGTGTGTGTGTTTTTAAAATCTTAATGTCTTTAAAAAAAATAAAAAGTGGGATTGTTTATAACTTATCAAAGAAAGAATAGAGGGTACACTTGTGCGAGCAAAATACATGTTACTAGTAAAAATTGTTGGTATTGGTAACGATATGTTAACAACCGGACACACGCAAATATATATTTATATATATATAATATATTTGTGTATGTGTGTGTAAAATCTTATCTTTTAAAAAAATAAAAGGTGAGATTGATTATAACTTATCAGAGAAAGAATAGAGGGTATACTTCTGTGAGCAAAATACATGTTATTAGTTAAAATTATTATGCGCCAAGAATATTTTGGTGATTTATGTAAGTTATTCTGACAATGATATAAAAGTAGAACACATCTATTTTCATAATTAACCAAAAGGTATGACACAACGTTTTGATGAGTAGGTCTTTTCTATAGCCGAAAGGCTAGAGTGATGCAATTTTTATTCCAAACACTTTCTAATGGAATAGATGAGGGAATGGAATGGACGTGGTAATGGAATGGAGAAAGGAATAAAATGGATCATTACCATTCCATTGTCATGTTTAGTTACCATGTAAGAATAGAATGATTAATCACTTTATCATTATTAATATTTTTATTAGTAATAATAATAAAAAATAAATAAATAATATTAATAATAAATGAATATTCATAATAAGTATTTTTAGTATCTCGTGCTGCAACGAGATCGTTAAAGTATATATGCGTTGTGAAATGTTAACTCATCTAATTTAAAAATAAAATATATTAATAATGCAGTAATAGTTCTAATAATAATAGTTTATAATATACAAAACGATAATGATAATATAATAACTATAATTAGAAAATAATAATAATAATAATGTTGACTTTTTGACTTTTCATTTCTTGAAGGGATGAAAAAAAAAACCACATACCCAAAGGAATGAAAATCATAAAAATGGAAGGAGTTTCATTCCATTCATGCATGATAACCAAACATGTTTTTTTCCATTCCTTTGGAATGGCTTATTACATTCCACCTTCCATTCCTCCATAACAAACACTACCTTAGGTTATTATATATTTTATATTAAGTTTTAGGCTCTTGAGAAATTGTCATTCGGAATAGAAACATTCCCTTGGTTGGAAACCTATTAAATTCCGCCTAAGAGAACTTGAATGGAAACCCTTCTCGCCCTTATTTAGTTCCACCCATGAGAGGTTGAATAAATCCTGACCATCTAACCATGGATATCCACCCTAGCCTGGGGATCCATAACACTTGAACAAGCATCCTTCATATTCACCAACCTAACTTACTTCTTTATTAGTTTTATATGTTTCTTAGTCCATCCCCAACAATGTTTATTAGGGATGCTCGTGGTCCATGTGACAAGTGTGACGTGCCCACCATAAAGGGTGGCGGTTAACGGACAAGGGAAAGTCCTTAGACAAGGTAGTGTCCGAACACCTGGCTAACCTTATTGAAAACTCTTTTTCATTTTTTTTTTTATTTTAACCCTATTCAACGCCTTAATGACTAGTACATTACATTTATTATAGTTATAAATTATGTACTTTCATGACTAGTACAAATTATTAATCATGCAATAACACATGTTAACAACACAACAATGGCTTAATAACATTAACCAAACTCCACACTCAAAGCACGCTTTTATTATGCCAAAATATCACACTTTAACTAAAATTGTTCGTATAATAAGTCCACCACCATGATCCATCGTTGCACCGCCACCTCATTTTCCAAATTCTCTTGATCATACAATAATGAGGGGAGATGAGAGATTGAGATCAAGTTGGTTTCAGTTGGATTGAGATAGAAGAGTTTGTTTTGAATTCAAACTTATCTCCACCCACAATTATCCACAGATTAATACAAATTAATTAATTATATATCACACATTATTCACACAAGTTTACTAATTAGGAAATGAATAAACTCAAACACACATACGCACCAAGTCACTATCAAATATACACGCTTATTAAGTTAAAAATAACCACTAATCCGGGCTTTGGGCGTTAAACAAGACAATTCAATATTAACTTTCTATTTGAAAACACAAATTAAAGCTGATACGTTATGGTCAAAATTGTTTGTATGGCCTTATCATACATTACAAATATAATCATCTCACTACATGCAATGCAAATGATTAAGGTTTATCAATTATATTTAATTTGTATTAGCGACTCAGGTTCAATGTCCAAAATACGCAAACGCAATATTTGTTCAAACAATTTAATTTCGTATTCGTATAATTTCTTTTATTTGTGCAGTTATTCCTAATTTGACAAAGAAATAAATGGCAAATCATTCAAAAAAGATGACAATAATAATAATAAAGTAAATTTATAAACATTTATTGTTAATCTGTATAATGAGAAATACTTCAAAAGAATTAAACAACACAAGTTGAGTATATAATAACTTTATAGCTTCCAACTTTTTAATAACTCCTTTTTTGAACAACTATTTTTTCCACATAAGATCTCCGATAACTTTGTTACACCAAAAAAAATTTAAACCAATCGTCTCGCTTTTGAATGAACAAACGCCATCCCGCTAAATCAACCACAAAGACATAGGTTATTGAGATAGAAGAGTTTGTTTTGAATTCAAACTTTGATTTCAATGTTTACTGTTATTCAAATATACATTTAACACATTCACTTATTAATTAAATCTTTGATGTAATAATTACCCTTACCATTTTAAGAATATTCACATTGGATTCTCTATAATGGAAAAAAAATTTAAAAAACATAAAAGTACACCTTTATGTTACTCAAAAGTAAACCAACGCATTTTCTTGTCAGTGTTTAAGAAAGAAAAAAAAATAATAAAAGAGTTGTTCGTGAGTAAAATAGAAATGGGGAGTTTGGCGTCGAATGTTTTTGAAAACCAAACAAAAGTTAAAAGGAAATTCAAGAATTTGAGATAAAGGCTTCGATATGAATGTTCTTAGAGCTTCACATCCCATTCTCTATTTCTCACCCATATCTAAATTATAGAGAAAAATGTTAAAAGTATCTCTACATTCCATTCTCTGTTTTCTTTGCATCTCAAGATTATTTAGTAGAGAGTAAACGAAAAAATAATTTAAAGAAAAAGGATGTCTATAGGTACAATGAAGAATGTGATATAGGAAGTTTATAAAGAATAAACAAAACTTTGAGAAAAAAAATGTGTTTTATAGTTGAGTTATAGAGATATAAATGAAGAATGAGATGTGAATGCTCTAAATAACTTGTGGAGTTTACGGTTGGAACTGAAAGTAAAAAATTATGTATATGTGTATTCATGCCAACTATTGAATTTAATATATGGTATAATGATCAAACAGAGACAAATGTTATATAAACAGTTTTAGAATATGTTTGGTTGGAGGTAATGAAATGAAGGGAGAATAGGGTGGGGGAAATAATGGAATTGACAAATGAATGAAATGGATCATTACAACTCCTTTGTCTTATTTGGTTAACATATAGGAATGAAATTAATTATTCATTTGTGTTGTTTGGTATCCAAAAAAATTATAGGAATGAAATAGAAATAATAGAAACACTCATATCTAAATTTTTTTTACCAAAATAAAAAAAAATACAATGGCGACGGTGGTGGTAGCTCCAGTGGTGGCGGTCAGGCGGCAGAGGCAATGGTGGTGGTGGGGGTGGCGGTGGTGATGGCGGTGGTAGGGGTGGCATGGTCAAGCGATGGTAGTATTGATAGTGATGGCGATGGTAGAGTTGCGGTAACGGTGGTGGCGGTCAAGAGGTGGTGGTCAGGCAGCAACACTGGTGGTGGTGGTGGTGGCAAGGCGGAGGCGGTGACAGTGGTTGCGGTGGTTACGACAACGATGGTGGCGGTGGCAACGACGACGGTGGTAAGATGGCAGTGGTGGTGGCGGCGACGATGGCGGTGGTGGTGGTGATGGTAACGGTGGTGGTTGTTGTTGAGGAAGTATGGTGAAGAAGAATGGAATGAAAAAAAAAGGGTGAGAATGAATAGTTTTGATAGAATGAGATTCCATATGTAATAGATGATTCCATTTAATTGAGCAACCAAACACCACTATTTTCATTCTTACGCAATGAATTATTTTATTCCTCCTGTCATTATTGTATATACCAAACGCTACTTTAGTTTAAAATCATAAAACTAGTTTTATCTTTTCTTTAAATACAATACACAAAACGGTTATGCAAGAGTCCATTTCATTTTCTTTGTAGCTCTTACTATACATTCGTAAGACACCATACAGGAATACATCACAAACCAAAGCGCATGTGACCTAGGAATATTAATATAATAAATTAAAATTATAAAAAGTATAAAAGATAATAAAAATACTGACACGTAATTATTGTCTATAAATAAACCCATTGAGCTATCCGTTTCCAGTACTCGTCCATTTCTGATTTCTAAAAACCCTCCTCTCCGCTTAAACTCACAAGAGTTGTACCTCACGCATAACATCTTGTACGTTCGCATATTACCATTACCCGTAACCCGTGCAAATGGAAGGCGGTGTGCACCCGACTGACCCATCAGCTTTCCGAGACTGTTTTTCGCTCGCATGGCGGAACCCATACGTCCTTCGTCTAGCCTTCTCTGCGGGTATTGGTGGACTGCTTTTTGGCTACGACACAGGTGATTACTTACACCCCCTATGTTTTATGTTATGTTTTTTAGTATGTTTCATCGTACTGTGTCGGTTTTGAGGTTGTTAGTGTTGGGATGTGTGATTGTGTAGGAGTCATATCTGGAGCCCTGCTTTATATCAGGGATGAATTTCAGTCAGTGGATAAGAAAACTGTGTTACAGGTGAGTTTCATATTTTATATATATATATATCAATTTAATATTTTTTACTATTTTATATAAAACTACCAATCACAAAAATCATGCCGTTTGGTCGGTTAAGCCAACATGAATAACTGTATGTGACGCTGATAACAAGATAAACGAACCGAAATGAACTACATGGTGTAACGCGTATAAGAATACTTTTCATTTTTTAGTCAAACAAATTATTAGTTCAATATTCAATTATTCAAGACAATGATTGAGTAATTGTATGTGTGAAAATGGTAATTTGAATATTGGTGTTAGGATGTAATTATGGTAACAGCCGGAATATAGTAATGAATTTTTGAGAATCTTTAAACTTTAAAATGGATAAATGGATATATTGTTGACATTAATAAACGTGTATTGTAAAATATTTTCGGCATTAATTTTTTTTATTTGTATAGAACCATGAGCCAGATCTACTTTTAATGATGCCAAATTTTGTTTTCTAATTTTTGTACATGTTTTATCAAGAAAATATAAATGTGCACTCTTTAAAATACATGATATTATAAATTATTAACTGAAAAGGATATACCTGGTTTGTATGTTGTTGTATTCTATCGCATATGGTACGCATATTTGTTCTTTTCTGGAAGGGAAAATTATATATATTCCGTATAATATTTTTATTTTTTATTATTTTTTATGAACCTAACTAGTTGAAAACTCAAAAGGGCATAGGAATTTTATTTATTATATTATTTACTACTCTGGATGTATCTGTACATGATAAATCTGTTTCAAAGAAACCAATCAATGTCGCTTTCTTATTATATTATTTAATAGATTTTTTTGAAATATTATATTCAAAAGAGTCCAGTTTTGACTCAAGTGAACCAAAAAGTCACAAACAAAAGTTTAAAAAATCTGTTAGCAAATAGACAAAATTACAACTTCTGGGGATTTTCACTATTATTAATTGGATTTGTTTTCACACTAACACTATTTCAATTTAATTTATGATAACTAGTTTCCTTGTAATACAGGGCAACAATATTTATTCCTTTAGTAATATGCTTTTTATGTTTTAAATTTTAATGTCTTTATTATATATCTACTTTGAACATTGCAATTTCAATATAAAGTATCATTTACTTTTTAGTTATGGGATATGCTATTCGTACATCCTCTCAAAATTCACACACCCGATATACGATCGTATAAGGGCTATACGATTGTACGAAAACTCCCTTGAAAATGTGTGTGGATAAGTTAAATGGTGTGCGTGGATAACCGGAGCCTTAGTAAATAGTAACTTTAAAATAAATAAGTAGTAAAAATCATATTAATTATTTTCCTTTTACTTGTATAATACTTTATTGGGATTGGTATACTGCGTGAATCGACGAACATTACCTGCCAACAGTACCCGCTACCCAATGATTGAGAGGCGTGGGAAGCTCGAAAGCATCCTTGACCTACCAATATAGTGGTTTCTAGTTACTCTTAAAAGTCAAAGGTCAAAGTTTTCACTTGTGACTTTATGTATCTATCAAAATAGACCACTCTACACCTCTTTTCTTTCAAATATTCAATTCCAATACTTTATTCAAAATATGCCTTACGTAACTATAGATTTAAAAAGTTTAAATTTTGGTTTTTATATTATATTTACAGAGAAGAGGAAAGTTAACATACAAATGAAATTAACATGTTAATCGTGTGAATCAAGTATAGTAATTATTTAATTACTCTATAATGTAATTATATAATTACTCTATATATAAATACTCTATTTGATTATCTGAATTAGTACGTTAATTTCATTTGTATCCTATATGTGGGAAAGTTAACATACAAATGAAATTAACGTGCTTATTATGAGAATCAAGTAGAGTTATTATGTAATTATCCTATATATTGATTTTGGCTTTTGTTGATTAAACCGAACCGGTTTTAACCTAAGCTGGTTTTATGTTTTAAACCGGTTTATGCACCTCTAGTTGCATAGATAAAATTGCTAAACTGTTCCAACATTAATGGCAGTACGTCATTACCATATTTTCACCACTTTAATTCAATTACCAACCAAATTTATATTTTCTCAATTTGGATAAGACTGTTTGATATTTCTTAACAAATTTATTATCCTTTTTTAATCTTAAAATAGCATATTATGGATAAATCATATTTATATGGATAATAATATTAATAAAATTATCTTCCTATTTATATGGATAAATCATAAATGCATCAAAGACCTTACTTAAAATACTTTTCTAAATTTAATTTTTTTCTATGGATTCAACAGGAAAGTATTGTGAGCATGGCAGTTGCCGGAGCTATTATCGGAGCAGCATTTGGCGGATGGCTAAACGACCGTTTTGGCCGGAGATTCGCTCTCCTATCGGCAGATTTTCTATTCTTCATTGGGGCCATGCTCATGGCAGCTGCACCCAATCCTAGTGTTCTCATCTTGGGACGTATTTTTGTCGGTTTTGGTGTCGGAATGGCATCAATGACTGCCCCGTTGTATATATCAGAGGCGTCCCCGGCCAAGGTCCGAGGAGCTTTGGTCAGCACCAATGGGTTCTTGATCACTGGAGGCCAGTTTCTGTCTTACCTCATCAATTTAGCCTTCACAAAGGTTTGGTTATTAAAGTTTACATGATTTTTATTTGGTGTCACATATGAATCATTTAATATTATTCCCTTATGATTATATTAGTTACGTTATTTATTTGAAAAGTGTCGAATTTTTTTAATGCTGAAATTATAAAGTAAATAAAATAGTGGTAGTTACAAGGATCTTTCCTATATAGTTGCTAGTTAATGATTGCTTGCAAGAATGTTCTTTGTTTTATGGATAATAATTTTAGCATGTGAAAGAAGAACATTATGCTCCCACCCCACCATTAATCTTTCCCCTTGTTATGGAAACAATCTACCATATGAATCTAACTTTAATGTGTTATGCACCCTCTATAGACATATCACATGTGATGCATAGTAATAGTAACGTACACTTTCATACCGACCAGTATTGTCTGTTTTCTTAGTGGAGTCATTTTTTAATCCACACTAATTTTTATTTTTTATTTTTCTCTTATATAAACATTTATAATAGTTTTATATGATGTTATTTTACATGCTAATTACATTGATTATTGATGGTTAATGATCAGGTACTGGGAACATGGCGATGGATGCTTGGAGTTGCTGGTGTCCCCGCTCTAGTTCAATTTGTGCTCATGCTTGCCCTTCCCGAGTCTCCTCGTTGGCTTTACCGCAAGGTTCGCATACCCCGCTGAACACACACACATACACACATATATAGGATGAGTATCACTATATAACTCTTAAATTATATAAGAATTTGAAGAAACTCTTAATAAATAACGTCTTTTATAAAATTTTTCGTATGTTCATGTTTTGAATGTAGTTTTATTACTTTTTATATTTATATGTAAGATTACAATTACGAAAATTAGTTTTTACACACATCTAATTTTTTTTACACATATGTAAATTTGTTTTCACATAAATTTTACACATATGTAAACTTGTATTTGTGTATGTAATAAAAAATTTATATATAAAATATGATAAAAACTAGTTTTGAATAATGTTAATATATGAAAAATATTAAAAAATGTTTGGCTGTCATAAGTTCTTTGAAGTTCTTACTTTTTTGGAATTCTTGAATTATACCAACCTATGGGTGTATGCATGCGTGTACTGACTAATATTCATGTGCATTTTTATATTGTGGTTTTAAGGCTAAAATTGTAGTTAGTTTGGATCTGCAAGTGATGCATAATTGCATAGATAGACTGCATGTTTTGATGGGATTATGTTTTGGGTGTCCCATATGAATATTAACGCTACGGTATTAATGGTTGTGTTAAAATACCTATTAGTAGTTAATATAAAAATAAGTGGTTATGTGACATCTTATGACTTATGGTTTGATAATGTTGTTAGACAGTTGATCCCATAGAAGTGTGTGTGTCTATAAAAGTGTGTGTGTCTATAAAACACAATGAGTTTGATTTCCACTTTGTTTGGGAGATGGTCCCATAGAAGTTATATCGGAGAGGCGAAAAAAAGAAACCCACTTACATAAAAATTAAAGTTACATTAATTCGATCAAGAAATCGATTATAATTTCAAACTATTTTTAAACCACAAAAAATTTAAAATCTTTTCTCTTTCTAGATATCCTCAATCTTTACCTCTTTGCTTTAGAACACCTTTTCGTTCCCCGTCTTCCGTATTCTTTAACAAGCATTAGGGAATATAAGAATGCGTTAATGTACAATAATTGCTTAACGTATATTAGCTACGCGAAATACGCTAACGTTAACATACAATAATTTTTTAACATATATTGAGTACGCGAAATACGTTCAGTGTTAAAAACACCAAAACGTTCAAGCCAAATTTCCAACCCAAAAAGGTTCAAGGTTAAACCTAAAAACGTTCATGCTTAAAACCGAAAACGTTCAGGAAAAACCCATCACTTAAAACTCAAAATTGATCGATTGAAGCTTCAAATTGATAATTAATTAGATCAATTTCAAAGTTAATTGATCAATTAGGTTCAATAATTTCAATTTCAAATGGCCAATTTGATCAACTGATCTGTGAACAACGATTGATGGTCGTGATGGAAAAAGATGGTGTTCCCGACGATAGATGATGGGAAGGCGGTGAAGGTGCACGGAATCGATGGGAGCAGAGGCGGAGGAAGACCGGGTCGCGTAGTTGTGATTTTAGGGTTAGCGTGTGAAGAAACACTAAATGACCCCGGGCAGATTACGGATAATCTGGGGGTTGATGTTTCCCACGAGGATTAGGTCCAGCAAAGATGGTTGTTCTTCAGATGACCTGCAAAACAGACCGTGAGCTCGTCACTGAGAAGGGGGGGTACCTCCTTGTGACCACCATCCTGCGTGAGAATCAGACTAGATTGCTCTTGAATATAAGTGTATATTAAGAGAATTAGCTAGAGAGAAGATGATATGATAATAAGATATGATAATGATACCGTTCCAAGGTGTTGGAGTATTTATAGCCGAAGGTAGGTTTCCAAGCAGGTACAGCCGGCTGAATAGTATTCCTGTTCTACCAACTGTGGGCTACGCACGTGCCATGCTGATGGTTGGTGGGTAGGCAGCGGCTGATAGTGACCAGGCCGGCTGTGTACTATTTCTTTTCCACCAACTGCAGGCTATGGACGTGCCCCGACAGGGGTTGGTGAGTAGGCAGCGGCTGATAGTGACTTTAAGTACTAGAGCGTGCTGCCCGTCGTACTGTTGTCAGTGAGCTGTCGTAGCTTTGGTCAGATCTTTTGTCCATACCTTGGCAGGTACAGTACAAAAGATCCTCCAGTATCGTACGGACTGGCTCATTTGGGCGGGAGTATTCCCGGCTTTGGGCGGGAGTGTTCCCGGCTTGCTCATTCATTCTTCAGGTGACTACTGAATTATTTGAGAGTTAGTGCCTTGTGCATGTAGCCTTGCTGTGCGGGTTGCCTTCCTTGATGGCTAGTATCCGTAGCTGCGGGAACAGGCGGAGTACGTCGACCATTGGGAGGCGTTTCCTGCGAGAGCAGCTTGCGTACTTCGCGTAAGGACGTTGCGTCTCTGAGCATGGTGGGTCCTGCGGGTCCAGTTGGTCTTTGCGCAGACGTCCCTCTTAAGGTGAGTCTTGCGGGTCCAACCGCTCAGACGTCCCTCTGAGGTGAGTCTTGCGGGTCCGACTGCGCAGACGTCTCTGTTTGAGGTGAGTCTTGCGGGTCCAACTGGGCTCTGCTGGGACCTACCTCTTCAGCGTGTCATTGAAAATCGATGTTTCAAAGTGTCGCGTACCTATTGTACGATTAATACGGGAGGGTTCCATTAAGAACCATGATTTTCTTGAAAACTATCATATTAAATATCAACCACTGATCTATCATATCAATGGTGAGGATATCAATAACAATATTGTAAATAATTACAAATAAAAGATGGTTTATTAACGGGTAAAAGGACCAACTTGGTATACTAAAACTAATTTTCTCTTTCCTCTTTCTTAAAATTCCTAATATCACTCTTTGTATTTTTTATTTTCAATTTTAAAGAAACGACCGAAATGCATATATGTAATCGTCGGATTTCAACTCAAATTAGGTAATGTACATATATGTATCAATAAAGAATAAACAAATCATATGTCACTTACATATATGCAACTTAGAGTGTTAGGTATATGTAACACTATGTGTTCATATATGCATTCAAAGATTGAAATATATACGTATACCAGTGTATAAGAAAAATTCTTATACTTACATGTATCCATAAATGATTAAATGTATCAGTTGGTTTTTTATTGAGTGTGCATATATGTAATCATAACTTTGTGCCAAGCTACGTATATGTCACCTCAAGATAAATAGAAAATGGAGAAAAACAAATGATATACATATATGTAACCAAAGTTAAATATCATCATCCGCACAACCACACTTTAGTATAGCTTGTCAAGAATCTTTCCCTAGAACTCTATTCTCAATTTCTCCGTTATCTTCAAAGTGTTGCATATTTGCATTAGCATGACATTATTGAAAACATGTGCTTGACTATAAAGATTGAAAAGCAACTAAAACTTCAATATGGTAAAATATATGACACCAAAAGTCAGCCACAGAACACCAAAATTCAAAATACTTACATAGCCTAAGGTATTATTGGACGCAACTTGGGAACATGTGTATCAAAAATAAGAAAAGGCAAAACACTAACCATTAGCTTTTGACTTATTACTTTTTTTATGTCAATTCCGCTGTCATATCATTAATAATAAAAAACAACCAAACGATTTACAATGAAGTGACAGGTAAGCGGGCAACAAGCTGCGCCGCAACCCCTTTTTGGATAGCAAACCCAACCCTACTAAAAACAAAGTTTTGATTCTTATAGGTCGATAAATTGCTATGCATGAGTTTCTAAACTCTATTTAGAAGGTCCACGGCATCTGGAGCTAAGTAACCAAAAGTGTCAAAGGCAAATGAGATAAACACGTATTGATTCTCCAAACAAGCTTTCTCGTGTTTAACAACCTTGCCCGATGCCAACTTCAATGTTGCCTAACAGTGTCACACCCCGACTAGCACAATGCGGAAGCGTAAAACGGGAATGTAACAGACACATCTGGTATCCACAACATTGTTTATAAATAAACATTACAAACTAATTTACATTATATTACGTTGGTCTATCTTTGATTACAAACTAGGTGTTACCACAAAATATGCTCGTAAGCTATTCTACTCGTACTAATAACCTTGCGTCCATTCACATCCCATCGACCACAATTGGTAACAGATAGCGCAAAATCATGAATTTTCCAACTTCGGTATCACACCTGAAAAGCACGTTTAAAATGGGTCAACTACTAGAGTTTGTGAGTTTCACGAGTTTCAAGAAAATAAGTATGCGTATCACAAGACATAATTTGTATATAAACATGTAAGTATATGTGTATGTATTTATATATGTGATGTAATTATGCTAAGCTACAGTGAAGCCTGGATTGTTAGTGCTGCGTGCCTCAATTTCTCACGCTTAATCAACCACTGCGGCTCCCCTTCCGCCCACATTATGCCCCAAGTAGCTATGTCTAACACTACATAGATGGTTTGTATAATTATGGACATGTGCAAACGGGATAATGTCTCAGCAAACCGTGCTGGCCCCGTCTGGGTTTGTCAAACCAATAATACTATTCACAAGCCACCGGCTCGAAGTTAATCACTGTGTTAGTGTAGACTTTCATGTGTTAGCACTTAGATAATTCACATCATCATACGCTTCAGATAAGTATAAAGATATAAGCAAACATGCTTTTCACCCTGAAAGTTCGTAAAACAGTTCAAAAAGTGGGGTCATGAAACTCACTGTTTAGTAGATAATCAGCACTGTGTCAGCTCGCGGTTTTTTCGATTCGCTATCACTAGTTCCTATAATCAATATTATAATAATATTCATATTTTGATATTATTATAATCTCAATACTAAACTGGGCTGTATGTCTAATCTAGGTATAGCTGGGAACGCCCAGAAAGTGGCATTAGGCTTAGGTTGTGATGTTGTTCAATGTCTAATACTTAAAACCGAACTTAGCTCAGTTTCCCGTTTTTCCAGCTGGGCCAAGTTGTTCGTTTACGCGTTTTGAAAACAGTTATGGGGAAATAAGCTTGGGTAAATGTGTTGGTTAATAAAATGATTAAGTTATAAAGAAAGATCACATATTGGGGTCCCAGATTAGATACGGGGCCTGTTTCCGTTTATTCAGTTTAATTTGAAAAGAAACGTGCACAATCTATCCAGATTGTCCAGGTTTCTCATAAAAAGGTTCGTTTTTACTTGATTAATCCCAAAATATGATTTTTGATCACTCTTGGTGTTTTGATATTTCCGCAGGTTCGTTAATCGCGAACTTGCCGGTTTTTATTAAAATTGAACTTGTTTAATCTTCAAATTAGTATAATTAATTAACCATTAATAATTAAATTATGAAAATTTAGTCACTTATCAAATAAATATATGTATATTTTTATAAAAATATTTCTGGAATTATTTACTAGTTTATTAATTTATAAAAATTCTATTTTCCTGCTATATTTAGCCTGAAAGTTGTCCGTTTATCCCAAACGATTTCAAAAAATTCCACAAAAATTCCTGAATACTCAAATTATGTCCCAAAATAATATGTATCAATTCCAGAATGTAACAAGCTCGTGCAACATTCTTTTCGGCCCAAATTCGGCTATAAAAATTTCATATGAACGCATTTGCACAAAACATACTTAGACTTTTCCAAATGCCTCCAAATTTCATATGTGATCAAAATATACCAAATCTGAGTTCTCCACAAAATTTCATAATTTTTCAAGCATTTTAACTATTTTTCCCAAATAAACATCCCAATTCGGTAATAAATTCACCAAATATTCTCGGATGGTCGAAAAGTTACCAAATTTGAACAGTGACTCAATGACATGGTCCCTTATGTCCCTGCAAAATTCCAAGGCCCAATAATATGCACATCACAACTTTAACCTAAACAGCCCTTAAACGAGTGTTTCGGCATTACCTTAGCGGTTTGGTTCGTTTCCGCCTTTCTAATCAAGTTTTCAAGCTCTTGTGCTTCTATGCAGGCTAGGTACAAGTCCTATATCGAAAACCAAGCAAGTTTCATCAACAAAACAACCCCTTAACTTAGGGTTTCGGTTAGGTTATTAAACCGAACTTTTGAGCCGTAAAAACGCCATTTAAACCCTCTAATCCGTGTTTATGGCCAAAAAAACTATCAAATCAGGTTCCTAACCATGTGTATGATCAAAAAATGCTTTTGGACCATTTTTAAGATTTTTACATGGTTTGGAATGATTTTTGGAAATCAAAGTATGTTTATATGAAATTAAACTTAATTAATAAGATGAAAAACATAATTAAAAGAGAAATTTACCTAGTTTTTTTTTAAGTTTTCATGAAACTCATGGAGTTTCCAGACCTTGCACCCTTTTTCACGTTCCAACAAATATCTCAAGGTTCCATTATATAATAAAAAGGATGTTTATGGGGGGGTTTAAAACCCATTGCGTATGAGAGTGAATTTTTGGGCCCATTTGGCCCAAACTTCTGAATTTGCAATCCCGGACGTGAAATGCCTAGTCCAAATTTATTTCGGGTTCGGTTTTTTGGCGGGAAAAATAATCGGATGCGTCAAACAATGTGAAAACGAGTGTTTTTCGGCTATTTTTGTGTAAATTTATAAAAACATACTATACGTTTGTAAAAATCGAAAATATTTTCACGGATCGCTTAAAACATTTCAAATAAGTGTTTGGTAAGTCTTTTTCGACTTAACGGATGATACAATGCTTGGTTTGTAACTATCTTTCGCGTTTAAATCTATAGCGGGTAATTAAACGAGCATGTTTTCGTTTAACTTGTTTGCTATCGAACTAAGGCCACAATACTAGTATATTAGCTTATATTAAATATATATCACTTATAGATGCCCCCCCGGGATATCTAGGTCGTTACCAGACCCATTCGGTCAATCTTTCGATCGTTACGTAATAAGCGTTTAATCGTTAAATCGGTAACTATATATTAGGGTGTACCTGGTTTTGACTCATTTGTCACAGACAGGCTATAAACCCACTGTCCCTTAGCCCAACAGGGGGGACACTCCTGTGAGATCCACACAAGCGTGTTTCCCCCATACCCACCAAAAAACAAGAATATTGGCCGGTCGTAACGTAGATCTTCCTTCAAGAGGATCCGTAAGAAAGTTTACCGGAGCCTCCTTTTTAGCTGAAATTCTGGACCGTTAAGAAAATCGCATAGAACATCCCTCACCAAATCATGCCTGTACTTAAACCCAGGTAACTCTTTGCAATGAATTGCGTGCTCGCCAAAAGAATCCAAATAGACCTTGCGGCAAACTGGGCATAGCTCATCTACCGGGAACAAAGGAATCATTAGCTGATACTTAAGGATGGTCCGGTACTCCAAAGCCGACATTTGTTGGCCCAGTCCTTCAATAGGGATAACACTTAAGAAATCTTGGGCCCGTGGAGCTCGAAGGCGAGTTTTATGAGGAGATAAATCGAAATTCACTTCCTAACTCTGGATGATTCCACTATAAAAGGCACTCGCCAAAGCATGTTGGGCTTTAGGTGGGGCGGTGTCTTTATTAGAGAAACCGCTAATATCAAAATCAGGAAGTGAAATATGCAACCGATCTATCGCACTCCCATAATCGGAGTCAAACCCATCAATACCACAATCTTGAAGAATGTGGTCTTGCAATTTCCAAGATTGTGTCCTCGAGGCTACAAACGCATATGCAGATACGTCTGAAGCTGAACATAAACCCAAACCTTCAAAACGAGATGAAAGTGATGCCAACCTCCATTGAAAATCTCCAAAGAAGGGACCACCACAAACCACGATGTCCTCAATTGCCCCCAAAGGCCATTGTCAAAAACAGAAACAACTTCCCTTACATACTGGGGCTGGCACGTTCTGAGGCTGAACAACAACTTACCTACTCCCATACATGATCGAAGCAAAAGGAGCTCGCACTGAGGGTCCCGCAAACATGGGAGATGGCTCATCAGTTCTACCGCCCACGAAGCCCTTTTCACAGCAAGTCCGCTGATGAATTCTGCATCCCGACTAACGGCTCCCTCAAGGAGTTTCACACCTAACATCGGCCTTCCAATCTCATAGGGAAACATCCCCTCGTGTACCTTAACCCCATTGCATGACGGACAAAATACTTCTGTTTTCTTAATGTTAAGTTCAAGGCCTAGTTGGGGGCCCTCTAACCTGATAATATCCAAAGCTTTAGCAACCTCTTTAGCGTCTCCAATAATTGTACCATCATCTAAGTACCAAGCATGGAAGAGGAGCTTACAGGAATCCTAGACAAGATGAAAACATGGGTGCAGAACTAAGGCGAAAAGAAGAGGTCCCAAGGGGTCCCCCTGCTAAACCCCAGTGGTGGACCAAATGTGGTCATCCCCCACATATAGCCTGGACGGCTGCCCATATAAAAAGTTTACCTATAAGGAAATAGACAAGCATTGAGCACGAACCTCATTTAGAAGGGCAGTTCTATCCACCAAGTTGAAAGCATTACAAAAATCAACAGTAAGCATAGCCAACGACCCATCAGAATGAAACTTATTTAAAAACCTGTTTGCGCTATGAAGCACAGCCTTCGCACCACTAGAGACTCCCACCCCAAACAGAAAGTCACAAAGGTATTTGGCCATTTCTTTTCCAACACCCATCATAGCCACCATAGAAATCAACCTCCTCCAAATGGCACCTACGTCAATGGGTCTAATCCCATTGTCCGGTTTGAGCAACGGCGTGAGAGGAGCCGACGCAATGAACTCCGCCAGAACCTCCGGGCACTGCAGTAATAGATTTTAGCAACCCAACAGCGATCGTCGACCCCTCCCCACAAAAGGCATCCAAAATGTGTTGGGCCCTCAATCCCTCTCGCCCGCAAGACGTCCCTTTAGGGAAGGATTTAATGCACCCAAGCACACTATCCTCGTCAACAACAAGTGGAGGCTCAGAAAGAAATGAAACATGCATAATCGGTGGGGGCAAGTTGGGATGCTTAGTCGCTAACGCTTTCCAAGTATCATTGCCAAAAGGTGCAACCCTTGAAGAGCATAATACTTTAATCGTGGCGGTGAAATGCCTATCCGCCACTTTTCGTAAACATTGTTTCACATTGGTGCACACAGTAGAGTCATTGTGCTTAGGGAGAGGCCCATCATGACTCGAGTCCACCCTCAAAGGTTGGGCAAAAAGGGATAAAATAAGCGCGTCAAAACCATCCTTACCACCCCAAGCCGTTAGTGCCCATTGAATACTATGACATTGCAAAGACTTCCTCATACCGGACCTGCGCTCTTGACGAGTAGAAGGTCTGAAAACTCGCAATGTGCGCCGCGGTAACAACAACAGTCTCACCCATGCCTCAACAGACTCCGGCATAGCAACAACCTTTGCCAGAGCCGCGGTTAAGGCCTGAGCAAAAGCCATACGACAACTATGAGGGATGCTCTTAACAATCTTGATAGGAAGAGAGAAGACGCGGTCAAGGAGAACCCCATCCACCACTATCCCTTCCAAATGAGCAACATCCCTCATAACATGCGGTTTATCAATCCCCACAATAAACTTATCAACATCTCCCACGCCTACCTTGAACTTGGCGACCCCATCAGCATGATGGCACGCCCGTCTAAGAGCATTTACACGCATACACAACCCACATAACCACCGGTCCGAAGCCTTTAAAGTCTCCCTAATCGAAATAAATAAATCACAATATCTGGAGATGGCGTCCCGAAGGGGTCCTTTCCGCTCATCTGACGACAAATGAAGTCGTTTGATATGCGCAATCAACTGAGGGAACCCCTTGGACCCTGCCAGTCCGTCTTGGCAACAATGGAACCCCCTAAAAGGATACGGCCAAACACCCCCGAAGGTCGAACAACCACATCCATTGTGGAACTATTATCTAGGGTCTTAGACATAGCACCCTCATCAACCAATCCACCACGAGAAATAATGCAAAACTGACAACCCAGTACCAAATGGCCCCCTTAGAGCCGGGCTAGAAAACTAGTTGGTTTCCAAACCCTCAATTACAGCTTTAATCACAATGCCTTTAGGCACAAGTCCCATAAAACGGTAAAAAAAAAAAAAGCAAAGGCATTCTGTCGAACACTTGGTGGGCATAACTGAAAACTCACCAAAATGAGAAATTGAACACAAATCCAGATCAGAAATAGGATGAGTTAGCCGGATCTGGTGGGAATTGGGCCGTGACGTATTAGAATCCCCGAGTCCGATTGCCATATGGTGGAGGGTGACGCGGACTCAGCAACCATAGCGGCGGAGATGAAAACGGCGGCGGCGTAAGAGCACCGGAGTGGTGATGTGGTTGTTGGTTTGGTTAGTGGCGGAAGTGGGTGGCTGGAGTGTTGATAATAAAAAATTCATATCTAACTTATATGAATTTTTTATTATCCACAAAAACTTAAGATGTATACCAGTTTGACCAAATTAGACATATTCGGTTACGGGTTATCCGCTGCCGTCAATTTCCATTAGTGTTCATCAATTTTGGTTACTGTATATTCAATCTATTACCGATCGGTCTTCATCAATTTTGTGGATCACTCTTCAATTGTGTAACTCAATAATCGTGTTACAAAAAAGTCAACGATTCTTCATGGTTTTTTCTATCTAACTTCATCTAAGCCAGATAAATATGGTGAATTGGTGATCGGCATATTAGGTTTGAAAAAGGAGATAATAATGGAAATACCTAAAACAGTGAGATGTTCCATTTACTTAGCCCTTTATATAAAATTAAAACAAAAGGTCTTACAAATTGCATGATTGGTTAAAATAAGTTCTTATAGTTTTCACAAAAGTATAAGTTTTTATTTGAACTATCCCTATATATATATATATACAGGCAAAGTATAAAATGAAAACCTACTTGAGTTGTGAAAACCCGTGAAAACCCTATGTAACATCGTTTTTTTTGTTACATGTAATATATGTTATAACGTTTAATACAAAACATCGAAACATCAAAAAAAAAATGTTTTGTTATTTTTTAACATTTTTTTACTAATTTTTATATATGTTTTCAAGAGAGAGAAAAGGTTATATTTATATCTACATTTTTTATTCACTTTAATTGTGAAACACAACATTTAAACTTTAATTAAAAACATGTGATTGAGAATGAGTTTTTAGAGTTTTCACAACTTAAGTGAGTTTTCATTTTAACCTTACCCTATATATATATATATATATATATATATATATATATATATATATATATATATATATATATATATATATATATTTATATATATATATATATATATATATATATATATATATATAATACACTAATGGTTTATCGTACATTACGTACGTGACACTTTCAACCGTTAGTTTTCAAAACCCAAAATCACAATTAAACGACATCAACACACCTCCTTCCCCTTCGATAAGAAAATATCACCTGCCTATGAGTTTAAAGGTTAGATTTACGGGGTAATTAGCGGCGACATCAACGTTTGAAGGTTAGATTTTCAGACCTTCTATAACGGCGGCTCCTGTGTCGGACACCATCGGCTTATCGGCGACATCATACTTATCGGAGACATCACCTGCTCCGGTGTTGGACACCATCGGCGGCTCCTGCCACCACTACCGCTACGTGATTGCTATGCCACGGCAGTTTTCGTAGCGGACATCTTTTTTGTTTGACATTGAACATTTTTGGGTAAAAACGTTTAAAGGTAAAGAAGGCAGGTGTGCTCCCTTAATTAATATCAAATTGAACGTTTAAAGGTAAAAACGTTTTAGTTGAACATTTAAAGGTTTAAAACGTATTAGCTGGAACATATTAGCTGAACATCTAAGTTTTGACTGAACTTTTAAAGGTTTTGAACGTATTAGCTAAACGTATTAGTTGAACGTGTGTCGCGTATGTAATGTACGTTAAGCGATTATTGTACGTTACGGGGGTTGTTTTACATTATTCATTTTTAATATTTATATATGTATATTTGGATTTTAATTTTATTTATTGTAAGAAAGTTAATAATTAATATACTTGAAATTTGATGATGAAATGGTTTCACAAAGAAATGATATGTTATAATTCGGTTTAAAAGCTATCTGGGTTTGGCGAGACTTTTACCCGTGAATTCGGGTCAATTGCTTGAGAAGCATTCATTTACAAATAAAGCAATCTGATGGCTTGAGAGAATGGTTGTTTTACATTTTTCATTTTTTAATATTTAGTTTTTGGATTTTTAATTTTCTTTATTGTAAGAAAGTTAATAATATACTTAGGGTTTGATGATGAAAGGGTTTCATAAATAAATGATATGTTATAACTCGTTTAAAAGCTATCTGGATTTGGTGACCCATGACCCGCTTATGTTTTTTACTATAAAATTGTTTATTTGTTATGAATAGATATTAAATTTTAGTATATCCCTATTTTATAGGATTTTCATATCAAATAATTGGTAAGATTAATTTTTAATTTAATGAGATGTTATAACCCGTTTAAGAGCTATCTGGTTTTGGTAAGACCCATACCCATGAATTTGAGTTAAATCAATGAGAGGCCTCCATTTAAAAATCAAACAATCTGGTGGCTTCCATAAAAAAAGAGGGTGACCACATTGCGACATGTAGGATTTTAGGGTTTTCGTTTATATATATATTATATATATATATATATATATATATATAGAGAGAGAGAGAGAGAGAGAAAATGGTTCAAATAAAAATAAGGAGTTTCCTAGGAATGATAAGAACCAATAGATTTTTTTCATGTGGCATTATTGTTGGGTTTCTATGGAATTTATAAACTTAGTTAACCATTTAACTAGTCACAATTAAGGCGGAAGCGAGATATTTACAAACTTAACATATGTATCCATGTGTTTATATATGTATATATTACAAGTTTATATAAAATATGTTCATGAACAACCTAGTTTATTCATGTCATAAGATTACCAATAATCTATATATTAGAAACCCGAGGCAAGGATCAAGTAATACGGAAAAACTAAACTATCAAAGCTTGTAAAACTTACATTCTTAAACCTTTAAGAGATGTAGTTGATGGTTGAAGAAGATGATGATGTTGATGCTAGACTTTCAAAAGAAAATCCTCAAACGGAATATACCCCGAGCCTCCAACACACACCGAGCTATGTTAGGGAGCTTGAACACCAAAAACCGAGACCCGAGCCTCTTCCTTTTGTCTTGGCCGAAAACAAGAAGAAAGAAAAGAAAGAGTTGTTTGGTTTTGGTTACTTGAAAGTTTTGATTGATGATCTTGATCTTTATATCATAATTCCATCAAATCAAAACATGGTGTTAGGTATTTTGGTCAAGTAACCCATACCAAATCCATGACAAGATATTGACCAAAATCATGGGGTGTGGGGCCCACCCAAAACCGGCCCCAAATATAATTTTTTTTTTTTTTTATTTATTTTATACTTTATAAAATATAAAAACACCCTATCTTTTATAAACCATTTTATAAAAGAACACATGGTTAAATAATCATTCCAATAATAATTATTTGAATAAATAAATTAACCAATTAATTTATTTAACACTTTCAAGTAAGTATTCAGAAACCCGATTTTCTGAATGTATCGTGTTCTGTATTTGTCTCATAGATCTTATCTTAACAAATACATAATTGGTGTGTGTCTAACTCGTTATTGGGTATGACCCGACTTGGATCAAACACAATTAGTCACATTAACCTAATTATGTGTCTCGGGCATATGGTATTCCAACAATCTCCCACTTGCACGTGACTCATAAGAAGTTAATGCTAATGGTGAATACCGCCTAACAACAGGTCACCACCCCTAGTGTGTTTGACTAAGTGCCATTCAATAACATCATCCCTTTCAAGTCCATACTTGATATGATATAGGTAAGTCTTATCATTATATCCCTTTGTTACTAGATGTCCTGTCAAATCGAAGAGACACAGAGTGATCATTCTCTCAATGATTTAACTTAACAGGCCTTAGACATCTAAACTCTCAACACATAAGAGGAACAAATTCCATCTTGACTGCATACATCCTCGTTGACATCTCATATGATATCTGAGCTCTTTCTTATACGTCATCGTGTTACTGAAATAACAAAGAAGAGAGTCAAGATATCAGACTTGATGAAAAACCAGATCCGATATGCATCTCAGGTCAAAGGACACAATGATACCCGCCTTTACTCAAGGATTACTTATGATCAGTTGCACTAACTCCATGCAGTGATCCTTGAGAGCGGATCATGTCCAATATTTGTATCCCACAAATATCTATGAACCTTGGTGGCAAACCTATGCCCTATATTCATCACATGAATATCAACCAATCCGGGTTCATAATAGTCTTACCTTCATACTTGTTCCCACAAGTATGATCGACTACGGACGTTTAGAACAACATGAGTCATTCATGGATTAAACATGCAAATATAGAACATAACTCATTGAATAATTAAAACATAATTAATTTTTCATGAGATACCCATTACATTCGTTCTTATACAAACACTAAATACAGATTAAATCCACTCACTAGAATACCGAAGTCCTAATGCACAAACATGACCCTCATGCTTTGGCCTATCGAGGAGCTTCGTGAGTGGGTCCGCAATATTTTGATCGGTATGAACTTTATGAATACATATCTTTCTCTTTTCAACTTCATCCCTTATGTAGTTGAATCTGCGCTCAATGTGCCTCGTTTTCTGATGAGCACGAGGCTCCTTGATCTGTGCAATAGCACCTTCATTGTCACAGAATATCTCTAGGGGCTCCTGAATGGTAGAGATAATCCCTAGATCCATGATGAACTTTTTCATCCATGCAGCCTCTTGGGCTGCCATTGAAGCGGCGATGTACTCAGATTCTGTAGTGGATAACGCGACAACATCCTGCTTCGAACTCTTCCAAGAAACAGCGCCTCCATTCAAAATGAAGACATATCCCGACTGTGACCGAGAATCATCTCGGTCAGTTTGGAAACTCGCATCCACGTAACCCTTTACGACGAGTTCCTCCTCACCAGACCCATATATTAAAAACATATCCTTAGTCCTTCTAAGGTATTTTAATATATTCTTGACAGCCATCCAATGACTGTCACCTGGGTTGTGCTGGTATCTACTCGTTATGCTTAAAGCATACGAGACGTCCGGTCTAGTGCACATCATTGCATACATAATAGATCCTATTGCCGAAGCATAAGGAACATGCTTCATCCTATCCTGCTCTTCCTTAGAGCTAGGACTTTGGGATGAGCTTAACACGGTTCCTCTAGGAATAGGTACCAAACCTTTCTTAGAGTTTTCCATCCTGAACCTTTTCAGGATTTTATCAATGTATGCACTTTGATTGAGTCCGATCAATTTCCTTTGTCTATCCCTATAGACCTTTATTCCCAAGATATATGTCGCTTCTCCAAGATCCTTAATTGAGAAACGACTACTTAACCACGCTTTAACGTTTTCCATACTTGGTATATCATTTCCAAATAAAAGTATATCATCGACATACAAAATAAGGAACATGACTATACTCCCACTAGCCCATTTATACACACACGCCTCATCACCGTTTTGGACGAAACCAAACGCTTTGATTTCTTCATTAAAACTATGATTCCACATCCGTGATGCTTGTTTCAACCCGTAGATTGATTTCCTTAACTTACATACTTTATCAGGATTAGATGGATCGACAAAACCTTCAGGTTGAACCATATGGACATCTTCCTCAAGATATCCATTAAGAAAAGCGGTCTTGACATCCATTTGCCATATCTCATAATCAAAATGAGCTGCAATGGCAAATAATATCCTGATCGACTTAAGCATCGCGACCGGCGAAAAGGTTTCATCATAATCAATCCCTTGAGTTTGCGTGAAACCTTTTGCTACAAGTCGTGCTTTGTAAGTATCTAAATTTCCATGCATATCGGTCTTCTTCTTGAAGACCCACTTACATCCAACCATTTTGGAGTTAAGTGGACGATCAACCAATTTCCAAACTTGGTTATCGTGCATGGATTGCATCTCGGCGCTCATGGCTTCAAGCCACTTGTCACAATCAGGTTGTGACATAGCATCTTTGTAGGAGATCGGTTCATCCGAATCGACCAAGTAGCAATCATCCACGAGAAATCCATATTTCTTGGGAGGTCGACTAATCCTACTAGATCTGCGAGCAACGTGTGTATGATCAACCATTTGATCACCTTCAACATCCTCGTGTTGAAAACTAGTATCGACCAACTGTGTATCATCCAGTGATTCTTGAACCTCTTCAAGTTCCACTCTCTTTTCACTAGGTCCTTCCATAAGGAACTTAGTTTCTAAGAAGTATCCTTTGCGTGAAACAAACACCTTTTGTTCACTAGGATCATAGAATATATATCCTATATCATCCTTTGGGTATCCTATGAAGATACACCTGATGGATCGAGCCTCAAGCTTATTTGGGGTGTCACGTTTAACATAAACTATGCATCCCCATACCCTTAAATATGAAAAGGATGGAACCTTTCCATGCCACACTTCATAGGGTATTCGATCCACCTTTTTGGTCGGGGCCATATTCAAAATACGAGCCGCTGTAAGTAGCGCATATCCCCAAAATGATGGCGGTAGTGAGCTTCGTGCCATCATTGATCGAACCATGTCCAACAGTGTTCTATTCCTCCTCTCGGATACTCCGTTATGTTGAGGAGTTCCAGGAGGAGTGAGCTGTGAAATAATTCCACAATCTCTAAGATGACATTGAAAAGCTTCACTTAGGTATTCGCCTCCTCTATCGGAGCGGAGTACCTTGATTGTTCGGTCGAGCTGATTTTGTACTTCATTTTGAAATTCCTTGAACATTTCAAAGGCTTCATGTTTGTGTTTCATTAGATACACATACCCATATCGACTAAAATCGTCAGTAAATGTAATGAAGTACCTTTCACTATTCCTACTAGTGGGCTTGAGAGGTCCGCATACATCCGTATGTATGATACCTAACAAGTCCTCAGCCCTTTCATTTGTACCTTTAAAAGGTTCTTTGGTCATCTTGCCTTGAATACAAGATTCACACTCATCAAACGAACCTAACTCATTTGTTTTCAAAAGACCATTCTTTTGGAGAGTATTTACACGATTCTTGTTTATGTGTCCAAGACGACAATGCCAAATGTAGGAATCACTCAAATCCTTTTTGAGTCTTTTAGTGGAAGTTTGATATAATGAGCTATTTAAGGTATTATCATGAACCAATTCATAAATACCGTTGTTTGGTACAGCTTTAAAATAAAAGATACCATTAGATGATACATGCATTTCTGATTTTACAAATTTAAAGTCAAAGTTACATTGTCTAAGAAGGTGCACAGAAATAATGTTCCTAGTCAAACTAGGAGCATACAAAACATTTCTCAAAACAACTTCCAAACCACTTGGAAGCGATAAAGTGAAGTCTCCTCTAGCGACCACGTGCACCCTTGCACCGTTGCCCATGAAAAGACTCACTTCGCCCTTCTTTAAGTCTTCATTCCTTTTGAACCCCTGCAACCAATTGCAAATATGAGTTCCACATCCGGTATCCAATACCCATGTGTTAGAAGAAATAAGATTTAGCTCAATATTAATCATAAAGACATTACCCGAGGCATGCCCCGCATTCCTCTTGTCTCTTAGCTCTTTTAGGTAGACCGGGCAATTGCGTTTCCAATGTCCGGTCTCCCCACAACCAAAACAAGGATCATCCTTATGACCCCTCGGTTCCACAACCTTTTGTTTCTTTGCCATAACCGGTGATTTGCCCTTACCCTTAAGATGCATAGGAGGACCCTTTCTTTTTGCTACCTTAGCCTTAGGATTGGGTTGAGATCGATTCTTGGATTTACCTTCATTGATCGCAAACATGGGTAAAACCCTTTTACCCATGCTCGCCTCGGCTGTTTTAAGCATTGAGTGAAGTTCTCCAATGTTTTTGTCCCACCCGTTCATGTTATAATTTAACACAAAAGTGTCGAACCTTTTCGACAAAGAGTTAAGGATCAAATCCGTTGCTAACTCTTTTGAGATGGGACAATTGAGCTTGGCGAGGCGATCAATGTAACTTTTCATCTTAAGTACATAAGTTGAAACTGGTTGATTATCATCCATTCTACATGCATGCAAGGCTCGAACCGTTTCGAACCTTTCAACTCTTGATTGCTTAAGGAACATTTCCTTAAGTTGAGTAATCATGTCGTACGCATTATGGTTTTCGAAATCCTTTTGGATTTCGGGAACCATAGTCGCCAACATGAGGCATGACACTTGAATGGAATCTTCCGTGTGTTGGACCCAATTCATATATTCGACCTCACTTCCCTCTTCCGGTTCATTGGGGATAGGTGTTTCCAAAACATGATATAATTTTTCTTGTTTTAGAACAATCCTTAAATTTCGGAACCAATCCGAAAAGTTATTGTGGTTAAGACGGTCTTTAGCGAGAATAGATCGGAGAGATACATTTTGGACGTTAGGGATTATGTTGTCGTCGACGTGTGCGGCCATCTGCAGAATTTTAATTAAGTTCATTTTAGTGTTTTACCTTTTTAATTATTAATACCCTTTTATATATACCAAATATAATTAATAATTAAAATCTAGAATCCAACGATAAACCCGACTCCGGTTAGGTGACCTTTTTCCCATTGTCGGTTTATCAAGGTAGTTATTCATAACAATTGCAAACCCTTTTGCAACTTCTAGAGTTTATGGGACCGGTTCGAAATCATATTTCGTGTCGGCATGTTTATCCCATCAACACCTATTAGACCCCATGCTTGGGTGACCCTCTTCACATGGTTCTAATTTAAGTCGTCCTACTTGTATCAACTTGTAATATTAACATACAAACGGTTAGGTGACCTTTTTCCCATTTATATGCTAAAATTACCTCAACATATTAATTTACTCTACGTGGTTAGGTGACCTTTTTCCCACTAAGAGCTTACTAATATGTTAAGCGTTATACAAAAGGATGGTGTTTAACTTGTTATCCTTAATTTTAAAAGGGATTTTTAGTTTTAATAATTCTAGTTGTAAAACTTTAAATCATGTTCTAACATGCATTTAGTAACATGATTATTTTGAAACCATTTTCAAAATTCTAATTTATAATAAAACCATTTTATTATGGGCGTGAGACGGCTAGTTAATAAATCCATTTTATTAAACTATGTGTCACGTAATTACCGATAATTATTAGAACCCGTTTTATGCTTTGTTAATTAATTCTATGTGACGAAGTTGATATCCTAATATCTAGCAACCACATATTCAAACAATCAATTAACAAGCATACACAATTATACTAGACACGAGCCACTAAGTTAGACCACACTTGTTAGCCGAAACAAGTGTGTGTCTTAGGTCCAATCCTAAGGGACACACGACACATGGATGTTGTAGCTCCCACTTGATCCCGCATCCAAATGCGTCAAGCATCTTCTTCAACCCCGTTGTAATCCATTGGGCTTGAACTTGGGCCTTAGCTTCCATAAGCTTCCATTTGGGCTCAATGGGTGGGCTTAGGTCCTTTTGGGCTTGAATCCCCTTAATGGGCTTGTGAGACCCATTATCACCATACCCGGCCCAATAAGGCCCAAACTTCCAATTTTGCAATCTTCTTTAAATTTACATAACAAATGTCCTAATACATTTTTTCTATAAAATAAAGATATTACAAATAAACTATTTATTACATACCCATATGAATAAATAATTACAAAATTGCCCCTAATTAATTATTACAAACCGAAACTTTGAATAATTAATAACAATCACAACAAACATCCATTTGGTCTACGGCTCGGTCTAGTTTTAACAAACATAACCCGTTATGTCTTAGGAACCCGTTCCAAAACCCCTTGACCTTATCGGGCCTAGCCCAACCCATTTGGGCTTGACCCAATAACTTGATTATGGGCTTCGGCCCACATGTGCAAAACACATGGGCTTCGGCCCAATAAAAAGTCTAATGGGCTTCGGCCCATTTAACCAAAATGGGCTTCGGCCCATTTAACTTTCTTCCCTCCTTTATTTTTCTTCTCGGTTAACCCATTAACCTAATGAAGTGGGCTTCGGCCCAATCACATCCGAATTGGGCTTCGGCCCATGAACTCGGTTTTATTTATTTTTTTTTTTATATTATGAACAAAGCCAAAAATAATAACAAGATTAAATACAAAAAAATCATGCATGTTTATTTTTGTATAAAATCTTTCAAGGGGAAAAATATAAAACCGAAAACCCGAAGCTTAGTTTCCCGTATCCCGGCTCTTGATGCCATTTGTTGGGTTTCTATGGAATTTATAAACTTAGTTAACCATTTAACTAGTCACAATTAAGGCGGAAGCGAGATATTTACAAACTTAACATATGTATCCATGTGTTTATATATGTATATATTACAAGTTTATATAAAATATGTTCATGAACAACCTAGTTTATTCATGTCATAAGATTACCAATAATCTATATATTAGAAACCCGAGGCAAGGATCAAGTAATACGGAAAAACTAAACTATCAAAGCTTGTAAAACTTACATTCTTAAACCTTTAAGAGATGTAGTTGATGGTTGAAGAAGATGATGATGTTGATGCTAGACTTTCAAAAGAAAATCCTCAAACGGAATATACCCCGAGCCTCCAACACACACCGAGCTATGTTAGGGAGCTTGAACACCAAAAACCGAGACCCGAGCCTCTTCCTTTTGTCTTGGCCGAAAACAAGAAGAAAGAAAAGAAAGAGTTGTTTGGTTTTGGTTACTTGAAAGTTTTGATTGATGATCTTGATCTTTATATCATAATTCCATCAAATCAAAACATGGTGTTAGGTATTTTGGTCAAGTAACCCATACCAAATCCATGACAAGATATTGACCAAAATCATGGGGTGTGGGGCCCACCCAAAACCGGCCCCAAATATAATTTTTTTTTTTTTTTTTATTTATTTTATACTTTATAAAATATAAAAACACCCCATCTTTTATAAACCATTTTATAAAAGAACACATGGTTAAATAATCATTCCAATAATAATTATTTGAATAAATAAATTAACCAATTAATTTATTTAACACTTTCAAGTAAGTATTCAGAAACCCGATTTTCTGAATGTATCGTGTTCTGTATTTGTCTCATAGATCTTATTAGGGATGGCAAAAAAAACCAAACCCGATGGGGAAAACCGAAACCCGCCCCGAACGGGGCGGGTTCGGGGACACTTAATCGGGGACGGGTCCGGGTTCGGGGTTTCCCCGTTTAAGTTAATCGGGTTCGGGGCGGGTATGGTATAGCCTGTACCCGCCCCGTATACCCGCCCCGTATACCCGTTTAAAACCCGTTTAATTAAATATAATTTTTATATTTATATATAATATATTATTTATTATTTATTTTCCCAATAAGGCTGCCTAACCCATTTTCCCGTATACCCGTTTGATTATCATAGCAATCCGGCGTGACAAGTGTTTGAATGGTTGAATGGGTGCGGTATGGACGTGTAAGAAGGATCAATCATGAAGTTAATTTCCGTTGTGATGGGAGAAATAAACATTTTTATGTATTAATAATGTCTTTTGTATGTGTAATGTGTTTGGATATTGAACTTTTTGTGTATTAATATTGTATTGTAATTTTGTATCATTTTCTTACAATCGGGTTTTAAACGGTGAACCCGACGGTTAAATGGGGATCCCCACGGGGAATTTAGCCCGTTTAAAAACCATTTATGCTAGACGGGTTCCCCGAATACCCGCGGTTTTCCCCGAATCCCCGATGGGGATTCCCCGTTTAGTCCCCGCGGGCTTTTAGACGGTTTTGGTAATGGGTTTTATAAACCGGGGCGGGTATGGGATTGGCATTCCCCGCCCCGAAACCGCCCCGTTGCCATCCCTAGATCTTATCTTAACAAATACATAATTGGTGTGTGTCTAACTCGTTATTGGGTATGACCCGACTTGGATCAAACACAATTAGTCACATTAACCTAATTATGTGTCTCGGGCATATGGTATTCCAACAATCTCCCACTTGCACGTGACTCATAAGAAGTTAATGCTAATGGTGAATACCGCCTAACAACAGGTCACCACCCCTAGTGTGTTTGACTAAGTGCCATTCAATAACATCATCCCCTTCAAGTCCATACTTGATATGATATAGGTAAGTCTTATCATTATATCCCTTTGTTACTAGATGTCCTGTCAAATCGAAGAGACACAGAGTGATCATTCTCTCAATGATTTAACTTAACAGGCCTTAGACATCTAAACTCTCAACACATAAGAGGAACAAATTCCATCTTGACTGCATACATCCTCGTTGACATCTCATATGATATCTGAGCTCTTTCTTATACGTCATCGTGTTACTGAAATAACAAAGAAGAGAGTCAAGATATCAGACTTGATGAAAAACCAGATCCGATATGCATCTCAGGTCAAAGGACACAATGATACCCGCCTTTACTCAAGGATTACTTATGATCAGTTGCACTAACTCCATGCAGTGATCCTTGAGAGCGGATCATGTCCAATATTTGTATCCCACAAATATCTATGAACCTTGGTGGCAAACCTATGCCCTATATTCATCACATGAATATCAACCAATCCGGGTTCATAATAGTCTTACCTTCATACTTGTTCCCACAAGTATGATCGACTACGGACGTTTAGAACAACATGAGTCATTCATGGATTAAACATGCAAATATAGAACATAACTCATTGAATAATTAAAACATAATTAATTTTTCATGAGATACCCATTACATTCGTTCTTATACAAACACTAAATACAGATTAAATCCACTCACTAGAATACCGAAGTCCTAATGCACAAACATGACCCTCATGCTTTGGCCTATCGAGGAGCTTCGTGAGTGGGTCCGCAATATTTTGATCGGTATGAACTTTATGAATACATATCTTTCTCTTTTCAACTTCATCCCTTATGTAGTTGAATCTGCGCTCAATGTGCCTCGTTTTCTGATGAGCACGAGGCTCCTTGATCTGTGCAATAGCACCTTCATTGTCACAGAATATCTCTAGGGGCTCCTGAATGGTAGAGATAATCCCTAGATCCATGATGAACTTTTTCATCCATGCAGCCTCTTGGGCTGCCATTGAAGCGGCGATGTACTCAGATTCTGTAGTGGATAACGCGACAACATCCTGCTTCGAACTCTTCCAAGAAACAGCGCCTCCATTCAAAATGAAGACATATCCCGACTGTGACCGAGAATCATCTCGGTCAGTTTGGAAACTCGCATCCACGTAACCCTTTACGACGAGTTCCTCCTCACCAGACCCATATATTAAAAACATATCCTTAGTCCTTCTAAGGTATTTTAATATATTCTTGACAGCCATCCAATGACTGTCACCTGGGTTGTGCTGGTATCTACTCGTTATGCTTAAAGCATACGAGACGTCCGGTCTAGTGCACATCATTGCATACATAATAGATCCTATTGCCGAAGCATAAGGAACATGCTTCATCCTATCCTGCTCTTCCTTAGAGCTAGGACTTTGGGATGAGCTTAACACGGTTCCTCTAGGAATAGGTACCAAACCTTTCTTAGAGTTTTCCATCCTGAACCTTTTCAGGATTTTATCAATGTATGCACTTTGATTGAGTCCGATCAATTTCCTTTGTCTATCCCTATAGACCTTTATTCCCAAGATATATGTCGCTTCTCCAAGATCCTTAATTGAGAAACGACTACTTAACCACGCTTTAACGTTTTCCATACTTGGTATATCATTTCCAAATAAAAGTATATCATCGACATACAAAATAAGGAACATGACTATACTCCCACTAGCCCATTTATACACACACGCCTCATCACCGTTTTGGACGAAACCAAACGCTTTGATTTCTTCATTAAAACGATGATTCCACATCCGTGATGCTTGTTTCAACCCGTAGATTGATTTCCTTAACTTACATACTTTATCAGGATTAGATGGATCGACAAAACCTTCAGGTTGAACCATATGGACATCTTCCTCAAGATATCCATTAAGAAAAGCGGTCTTGACATCCATTTGCCATATCTCATAATCAAAATGAGCTGCAATGGCAAATAATATCCTGATCGACTTAAGCATCGCGACCGGCGAAAAGGTTTCATCATAATCAATCCATTGAGTTTGCGTGAAACCTTTTGCTACAAGTCGTGCTTTGTAAGTATCTAAATTTCCATGCATATCGGTCTTCTTCTTGAAGACCCACTTACATCCAACCATTTTGGAGTTAAGTGGACGATCAACCAATTTCCAAACTTGGTTATCGTGCATGGATTGCATCTCGGCGCTCATGGCTTCAAGCCACTTGTCACAATCAGGTTGTGACATAGCATCTTTGTAGGAGATCGGTTCATCCGAATCGACCAAGTAGCAATCATCCACGAGAAATCCATATTTCTTGGGAGGTCGACTAATCCTACTAGATCTGCGAGCAACGTGTGTATGATCAACCATTTGATCACCTTCAACATCCTCGTGTTGAAAACTAGTATCGACCAACTGTGTATCATCCAGTGATTCTTGAACCTCTTCAAGTTCCACTCTCTTTTCACTAGGTCCTTCCATAAGGAACTTGGTTTCTAAGAAGTATCCTTTGCGTGAAACAAACACCTTTTGTTCACTAGGATCATAGAATATATATCCTATATCATCCTTTGGGTATCCTATGAAGATACACCTGATGGATCGAGCCTCAAGCTTATTTGGGGTGTCACGTTTAACATAAACTATGCATCCCCATACCCTTAAATATGAAAAGGATGGAACCTTTCCATGCCACACTTCATAGGGTATTCGATCCACCTTTTTGGTCGGGGCCATATTCAAAATACGAGCCGCTGTAAGTAGCGCATATCCCCAAAATGATGGCGGTAGTGAGCTTCGTGCCATCATTGATCGAACCATGTCCAACAGTGTTCTATTCCTCCTCTCGGATACTCCGTTATGTTGAGGAGTTCCAGGAGGAGTGAGCTGTGAAATAATTCCACAATCTCTAAGATGACATTGAAAAGCTTCACTTAGGTATTCGCCTCCTCTATCGGAGCGGAGTACCTTGATTGTTCGGTCGAGCTGATTTTGTACTTCATTTTGAAATTCCTTGAACATTTCAAAGGCTTCATGTTTGTGTTTCATTAGATACACATACCCATATCGACTAAAATCGTCAGTAAAGGTAATGAAGTACCTTTCACTATTCCTACTAGTGGGCTTGAGAGGTCCGCATACATCCGTATGTATGATACCTAACAAGTCCTTAGCCCTTTCATTTGTACCTTTAAAAGGTTCTTTGGTCATCTTGCCTTGAATACAAGATTCACACTCATCAAACGAACCTAACTCATTTGTTTTCAAAAGACCATTCTTTTGGAGAGTATTTACACGATTCTTGTTTATGTGTCCAAGACGACAATGCCAAATGTAGGAATCACTCAAATCCTTTTTGAGTCTTTTAGTGGAAGTTTGATATAATGAGCTATTTAAGGTATTATCATGAACCAATTCATAAATACCGTTGTTTGGTACAGCTTTAAAATAAAAGATACCATTAGATGATACATGCATTTCTGATTTTACAAATTTAAAGTCAAAGTTACATTGTCTAAGAAGGTGCACAGAAATAATGTTCCTAGTCAAACTAGGAGCATACAAAACATTTCTCAAAACAACTTCCAAACCACTTGGAAGCGATAAAGTGAAGTCTCCTCTAGCGACCACGTGCACCCTTGCACCGTTGCCCATGAAAAGACTCACTTCGCCCTTCTTTAAGTCTTCATTCCTTTTGAACCCCTGCAACCAATTGCAAATATGAGTTCCACATCCGGTATCCAATACCCATGTGTTAGAAGAAATAAGATTTAGCTCAATATTAATCATAAAGACATTACCCGAGGCATGCCCCGCATTCCTCTTGTCTCTTAGCTCTTTTAGGTAGACCGGGCAATTGCGTTTCCAATGTCCGGTCTCCCCACAACCAAAACAAGGATCATCCTTATGACCCCTCGGTTCCACAACCTTTTGTTTCTTTGCCATAACCGGTGATTTGCCCTTACCCTTAAGATGCATAGGAGGACCCTTTCTTTTTGCTACCTTAGCCTTAGGATTGGGTTGAGATCGATTCTTGGATTTACCTTCATTGATCGCAAACATGGGTAAAACCCTTTTACCCATGCTCGCCTCGGCTGTTTTAAGCATTGAGTGAAGTTCTCCAATGTTTTTGTCCCACCCGTTCATGTTATAATTTAACACAAAAGTGTCGAACCTTTTCGACAAAGAGTTAAGGATCAAATCCGTTGCTAACTCTTTTGAGATGGGACAATTGAGCTTGGCGAGGCGATCAATGTAACTTTTCATCTTAAGTACATAAGTTGAAACTGGTTGATTATCATCCATTTGTTGGCTTTCTATGGAATTTATAAACTTAGTTAACCATTTAACTAGTCACAATTAAGGCGGAAGCGAGATATTTACAAACTTAACATATGTATCCATGTGTTTATATATGTATATATTACAAGTTTATATAAAATATGTTCATGAACAACCTAGTTTATTCATGTCATAAGATTACCAATAATCTATATATTAGAAACCCGAGGCAAGGATCAAGTAATACGGAAAAACTAAACTATCAAAGCTTGTAAAACTTACATTCTTAAACCTTTAAGAGATGTAGTTGATGGTTGAAGAAGATGATGATGTTGATGCTAGACTTTCAAAAGAAAATCCTCAAACGGAATATACCCCGAGCCTCCAACACACACCGAGCTATGTTAGGGAGCTTGAACACCAAAAACCGAGACCCGAGCCTCTTCCTTTTGTCTTGGCCGAAAACAAGAAGAAAGAAAAGAAAGAGTTGTTTGGTTTTGGTTACTTGAAAGTTTTGATTGATGATCTTGATCTTTATATCATAATTCCATCAAATCAAAACATGGTGTTAGGTATTTTGGTCAAGTAACCCATACCAAATCCATGACAAGATATTGACCAAAATCATGGGGTGTGGGGCCCACCCAAAACCGGCCCCAAATATAATTTTTTTTTTTTTTATTTATTTATTTTATACTTTATAAAATATAAAAACACCCCATCTTTTATAAACCATTTTATAAAAGAACACATGGTTAAATAATCATTCCAATAATAATTATTTGAATAAATAAATTAACCAATTAATTTATTTAACACTTTCAAGTAAGTATTCAGAAACCCGATTTTCTGAATGTATCGTGTTCTGTATTTGTCTCATAGATCTTATCTTAACAAATACATAATTGGTGTGTGTCTAACTCGTTATTGGGTATGACCCGACTTGGATCAAACACAATTAGTCACATTAACCTAATTATGTGTCTCGGGCATATGGTATTCCAACAATTATAACATATGGTGAAAGAATAATTCTAGGAAACTATGTCGGTTATAATGGTGAAAGAGTAATTCTAGAAAACTATGTCGGTTTTTGGTAATTTTAAATCTCAATCATTGATTAACATGATCCAATGGCTATGATTTATTCTTAGTCTTCTTAGAAAACTACTTCTTTTTAGTATAACCCTCCCATATATATATAAATGAAACCCCTAAAATCCTACGTGTCGTGATGTGGTCGCTCTCCCCTTTTATGGAAGCTACCAGATTGCTTGATTTTTAAATGGAGGCATCTCATTGATTTAACCCAAATTTATGAGTATGGGTCTTACCAAAATCAGATAGTTTTTAAACGAGTTATAACAACCTATTAAATTAAAAATTAATCTTACCAATTATTTGATATAAAAATCCTATAAAATAAGGATATAATAAAATTTAACATCTAATTTAAAAAGAAAAAGATATTATTTATAATTAATAAACAATTTTATAGTAAAAAACATAAGCGGATCATGGGTCACCAAATCCAAATAGCTTTTAAACGGGTTATAATATATCATTTATTTATGAACCCTTTCATCATCAAACACTAAGTATATTATTAACTTTCTTACAATAAAGAAAATTAAAATCTAAAAAGTAAATACTTAAATACGAAAAATGTAAAACAACCATTCTCTTAAGCCATCAGATTGCTTTATTTGTAAATGAAGGCTTCTCACGCATTTGACCCGAATTCACGGGTAAAAGTCTCACCAAACCCAGATAGCTCTTAAACGGGTTATAACATCTCACTATATTAAAAATTAATCTCATCAAATATTTGATATGAAAATCCTATAAAATAGGGATATGCTAAAAATTAATATCCTATTTTATTTAAAAAAAAGATATTATTTATAATTAAGAAACAATTTTATAATAAAGAAAATAAACGGGTAATGATTATCACCAAACCCAGATAGCTTTTAAACCGGATTATAACATATCATGTATTTGTGAAACCATTTCATTATCAAACCTCAAGTATATTAATTATTAACTTTCTTACAATAAATAAAATTAAAATCCAAATATACATATATAAATATTAAAAACGAATAATGTAAAACAACCCCCGTAATACGGGAATAAAATCTAGTGTGTGTATATATATGTGTGTGTGTGTGTGTGTGTGTGTGTATGGGAGGGATAATTTGAGAATCTTGTTGAGGTTTAAGAATTTTAAAAACTTTATTCTTAACTACATATTTAATTAAATAGGTTAGATTATGTGGTTGAGATTAAATCTGATTAAAAAATTAAGTAGGAGAGAGAATAAAAATGTACAGTGATTACACTAATTTAGATGTTCGTTATACCTATGTAAAAAGTCGATTTAGTGCGTAAAAATGCTATAATTTTTCTGCGTACATGTAACCTACGTATATTACATATATGTAAAAAAATTCAAAAAAAAAATTTGTTATGTTGAATTCTTAAAACTCAAAGTGGTTCTCACAAAAAAATAAAATCATATATATAATATTAACGTGTAGAGAATACAAAATTTAACATATATAAAAGTAAACTTTCTGGCTTGAGCTTTTCACGAGTGAAGTTTGAGATCAATATTAACAATTCTTGTCACACCCCAACCTAAGGCGGAAATGTCGGGGCGTGATCCGATTGCTCACAGCTCGAAGATACTATCATATATAAACTGTGACAATATCTAATTAATTATTTTATTAAAAGAATACACACAATATCCAAATATAGCAAACAATATAAATACATGAATGTAAGCTCAGATAATATTTTCTTGTTTATATCCTAAGGTCTTATCTACTTGTCCAAACTTCAATCTTCAATACGAGCAACATGAATTTGCGTAGAAAATGGAATTTTGTCAACAAACATGTTGAGTGAGTTTATCACCAATATTTTACACAAAAAATAATGTTAATATAATAAATAAGAAAAACAAGCAAAACGTAATAAATGCGGTAATGAAATCAAACAATGAGCAAATAAGTTGTCGATTAAACCATTGCCAAGCGAATCGGGCGGTGGTCAATAATGAGAACCCTCTCCAAGGGGATATGTCAAACGATTGCATACAAAGACAGGTAAGCACATAACAAGTATATGATTAATCACACACAATTACACGTTTGCTATTTTTGATATATATATGAAAACCCACTTGAGTTGTGAAAACTCTAGAAACTCATTCTGAACCACATGTTTTTAATTAATGTTTAAATCTTGTGGTCCACAATTAAAGTGAATAAAAAATGTAAATATAAATATAACTTTTTCTTTGTCTCCTGAAAACATATATAAAAATTAGTAAAAAAATATTAAAAAATAGCAAAATATTTTTTTTTGATGTTTTGATGTTTTGTATTAATGTTACAACATATATTACATGTAACAAAAAAGAAAAACCCGATGTTACATAGGGTTTTCGTGGGTTTTCACAACTCAAGTGGGTTTTCATTTTAACCTTACCCTATATATATATATATATATATATATATATATATATATATATATATATATATATATATATATATATATATATATATAGTATGATATATGCATATGTCCCTAAAACGTTGTGAAAATTGAGTAAAATAGGGGAATGATAAAACTCACCTTAGATTAAAGGCAAGTGATTAATAATTAAGATAAACGAACTAAAGATTAAGCGAGTCGTCCACTACGCGTCGAACGAGATTAATGATCAGAACCTGAAACTTTGAAATATGATAATATAAGTAAAAACGAACTTAATGCCGCTGGAATCAATCCAAACGGACATCTAGAACTCCGATCATGTTATATTTAAGATTTAAGCGAGCTGGTACTGACCAGAATCCGAACAGCGATTCGGAAGTCATTTTTTAGTCAGTAGTCTTAAAATTTCGTTACGAGAATAAAAGTCTTCTGGACCGAACGTTGAATCCGACCAGAAGTATGAGAAAAAGTAAAGTCAAACTTGTTGACTGTTTTGCCCTTTAACGAGTTTTAAACGAATTGACCAGTCAACACCCTTCAAACACCGAAATTGATTAAAGGTTATTGACTAGGGAATATGTAGGAACGATTTCTTAGTTTACAACTTACCCGAAAAGTGAAAGGATCAAGAGAAACGAAGAGTCAAAGGTCCACACGTATGCAAAGTCAACCGTTTATGAGCTTATCTTCAACAATAAATCAAAAACCGAAGATGATGATGAAGGGTGGAGGTAGGTGACGGCTGGAGATCATACATTAGGGTTTAGGGAAGTTTGTGGCAGAAGAATTAAGCTTTGTTTATATAAGAAACACAAAAACGAACTATATTTAGTTAATTTACTTGTTTAGGAAACCAAATAAGCATTTAATGACGAAATCAATATTATATGCAGTAAATTTCGTGATTGATCAAGGGGTAATGAATATCGACATGTATTTTAATTGTATTAGTTTTCTTGGACCTTAATTCACCCGATTTATGCCTAAAATAAGTTATTTGCATGCTAAAAACGAATTAGGAAGCAAAATAATCAATTAATAACAAAATCGAACCAATTAATAATAAAAATTCGTTTTTAATATTTAAGGTAAGAAAATGGACATGTTATAATATTATATAACTTATCTTGGGGAATAAGTTTCGAGATTTGGGTCAAAAATAGTCCTTGTATTTTTTTAAATGCGATTTTTAGCTGTTTTAAGCGATTTTAAGGGGTTTTAAGAACTATTTGGCATAATTGAAAGTTATTATAAAATAAGTTAAACCAAGTTAAATACCAGTAAATACAAGTTTTAAATAGTTCGAAAGATCCGAATTACGTTTCCGAATCGGTTTAAACTTATACGAATACAAATACGAAAAATCCGAGATGTTACAATTCAAGTGTGACTTGGTTTGTAAACTAGTCATTCCCGACCCCACCTTGGCTCTGCTCGGCTCAACTCATTTACAGCCCTAACCTCGAGACTACCGCCCTTGGCTTTGTTGTCAATCTTAATCCCTGATCACCTTTAGTGACTGCAGCATGACAACTAGTTAGTACCACCCGCGGTGCCTCTTCCACAGCTTGTATAAACATAGAACTCTTCATCTTGGTATGTGAGTATGTGACTTATAATTTATAAAGTCATAGTTCATTATCTCAATAAAAACATCCCAATATTATTTATGAAAGTAAATATACTTTATGCTTTAGTAAAATAAATGATTGAAAACTCTTGAATCTGTAACGAATTCACACTAAGAAAAATATATACTATGAAAATGTAGTGTTTGTACCGATAGCCATTGTATTAGTGACAAGTAAGAGAAACATGTTGCAATATAATTTGAGAAAACGTATGAATGTTGGTAACAAGAACATCATTGTGGGAGACACATGCAAAATCATACAAAGCTACAGAGAAAAAGCAAAATAAAGGAGAAAACTTAGTAGCCATAGAATTAAAGTCGTGGCTACGTCATGTACAAAGGAAACCATAATATTTTGACATGTACACAACCAAACTTTGTTACAACTTTCTTTCGTCTTTCTATCTAGGGACATGCAACATAAATCTGTGGTCAATTCTTGGAAGACATCGTGGATTATATTATCTCATTATGGTATAAAGGAAATGATCTAGAAAGTGAAATAAGACCCTAAAGTTTATTGTTTTCTAAAAGTTTATTACTATAATTTCCTATGCTCAGAGTATTTTAGAAAAAGAAAAAAAAACATTAGTTTGTCAATGTATGATTATTAAAAACTCCAAAAATAGGTGGTAGCCATGATAATAATATGATATTTGTGTTGCATCTTATAGATGAGGAGTTAAATATGTACAATGGAGAATTGAATGCAAAAAAGTAACAAAAATACCTAATTTAAAGAGTTCTATCGTTTTTTTTTTGTTTTCTTCAATCTATCAGTTGATACATTAATTATTTATAATTTTGAAAGTTATTTACATGTTAACTTTATTCAACCCCGAAATTAGTTGTTTCGACCAAAATCTAATCCGTTGTCGGTACAAATTGTACATTACTCATAAAAGTATGGTTGTCCAAAAAGCTCGCGACTCGCTCGAAGCTCGCTCGAAAATAGCTTGGCTCGAAAAAAACTTGATTCTAAATAAGCTCTGCTGGACTCAGTTTCTAAACGAGTCGAGCTCAAGCCAGGGTCGGCTCGGCTCGTTAGCTCGGCTCTGTAACACCGTGAAAATACCCCATCTAATTTTGGGCTAAAAGTGCAAATATTAAAAGTTAAAGGACTAAAATGAAAATTTTGAGTTTTGAGACCCATCGCGCTACGCGATTATCCAAATCACACAATTCAAGAAAAAGTGGGGCACCGCGCTACGCGACGGTCAACCCACCAAAGGCATCGCGCTACGCGATACCCTGTTAAGTAATCAGAATCCACGTGGCCAACTACGTGTCAACACGTGGCATCACCAGATTAATTGCGGCAACGCGCTACGCGATGGCCTTGGGGAAAAGGCTATCGTGCTACGCGATGGTCTGCAAAACTCAACTATAAAAGGGCAGCTACGGGTTCAGCCCCATTCATCCCATTTTCACCTTCATTTCACACACATAACCTAGGGAATTGTGCCAAGGGCGTTCCGAGGTGCTGAGGGCTGTTTTCGCAAAGAAACGAGGTGTCGTTACGCTGTTTAACGAGCTGCTGATCCCGTAAACGAAGCACAAGCCGAAGTGCTGCTGTTTTTCTTAGTCTTTGACTTCGACTAGCCGATTATTGTAGGACTAAGGTTTAGTTACTTTAAATACATAGTTATGACTTAGTTAAGGATATAGTCGTTAAACTGTTAATATTTTCCAAGTAATGTTTTACAAAGTAAAGACGTTGCTTCCATGTGAAGTAATGTTATCAAAGCAATATTTTGATGGGCACGTAGTAACTGGAAGGGAGATATCATTAGTAGACTCTTCTTGCCTAAGGAAAGCAATTCGTACACATCCTAATCAACCGTGGGACCCGTTTGCTTACCTGGAGAAGTTTGCCAACGTGATATCCTTTATTAGGCCAAAGCGTGCTATTCCAAACGTCATATGCAAATCCAAAGTATTTTCATAAAATGACTATAACTATGCTAAGGTTAGGTCAGACCTAAGAGTTTGCTGATTAGACATCGAGTCTGCTGAACTGAATCAGACTTCAAGTCTGCTGAACTGAAACAGACTTCAAGTCTGCTGAATAATACCAACTAGGTACTTAAGCATGCCTATTACAAATATAGTTTGATAGTATACTGAAGCTGAGGAATATGATATTTCCAACTGATAAAACAAGGTGAACACGTTAACCTTTTATGGTCTGAACTGATTTTACTCTTGTAATAGACTGGTTGTTTATTACAAAGAGTCTGATAAATGTTTGCTTGAGACATAATCTCTAAAATCGTTACAATACAAAATAGATAATAAAAAGCAACTCAAACCGAATACACATGTGTCTGGATCCAAACATAACTGATAATTGGCAAACAAAACTGAGTCAGTCATAACCGGTTCTCCAACAGGGTTACATAGCCTTGGGGAAAGTTGTCTCTGAACAGGGGCTATGTACTCGGGGAACCTTTGAATTGTGTGTGTAGCGCAGTGGTACAAATCCCGGTAATGACAGACGTTCCTGCTGAGTTTGTGAAACAGAAAACTATGTTTGTATTTAACGACTGTTATAAATTGTTTTATCAAGTAAACGTTTCACCAGCACATAGCTGACGTGTTTTCCCACCCTTGCAGGTAATTAGATGACAATAAATGGTATACAAGGATTGGAGTCATAAAAGATCGCTTGAGATTACTCATTTTTTAGTATTATAAAATCCTTGTAATATTAATATCACTGTTTTTGTAAAACTGAAACTCGGATGTTTAATTCTCGAGTAATTTTGCTAATGTAAATTAATATTTTAAGACTTCCGCTAAGAATGAACCCGCTACTTTGATATATTTACAAAATAGGTACTAACTGACAGTCACACTCCTAGACCCTAGACCGGGGTGTGACAGGCTCGTTGGCTCGTTTAGATTAAACCCTAAATTTTAATATCTATATATAATAATAGCATACCAGAAAATAAATAAATTAAAATTATACATACATTATGTCACTCGATTTCTAAAACCTTATAAAAAATAACAAAAGAAAACATATAGAGCTATAAATTCTCTAGTTTATAAATTTTTTATAATATTTATGTTAAAATTATAATTTTTGTCTTTTATATAGCAAAATTTATACAATAAAAATAATAAATAAAAAGTAAAAAAAATAAAAATATCAAAGGAGCCTGGCTCGACGAGCTCAAGCTCAGCTTCAGCTTTAAACGAGCCGAGCTCAAGTTCGAGTTTTCAACTCGATAAAGAAAACGAGCCAGATCGATTAAGTTCATGCTCGAGCACACTTTGGCTCGACTTGACTCAGCTCGATTATAGCACTACATGATAAAAGTATAATTCAACAATTTTATTGATACTTATAAACTTAATCACCAAAGGGATAATTAGGTGGTAATATTTAACAATGTTCTGAGTTGAATTTGCCTTTTATTAGTCCAAAAATAGTTCATGCATGACTTTATTTATAAGGTTGTGGTTCTAGTCTCATGTGGAGTAATTTGTTTCGAGTTAAACAAGAGGTTTTTAGTTTTATGTATCCTTCTTAGTAGGTGGGTCGGTTCACCATGTTATGTTCTTCGTACGAAAGTTATCCATTTACAAAGGTGTTCTTACATGTCTAGACCTTCGTTGTTAAAAATATGATGATAAAAAATCTTTGGTTAGAAGTTCTGTGTCCGCTGACATAACTTTAAATAAGTTAGATTATGTGTTCTCGTTGAAGCCGGCGTGTGAATCATCCAATCATATTGTGTCAGGTGGCACTGACTGGACCGACACCTTCAACCCTTGTCAGTTGCGCCACCAGTGAATTCACCCCATTGTCGTTCGCGCCCGCTGAATTCATCCATTCGCGAGCCAACTCATCAATATTCTTTCTTTAGCCCAAGAAAGCATGCGTCGCGGCGCCCGCTCACAGCAAGTGATGAAGCGAGGGTGTTGTGGTGTTCGTCGTCGACATGGCTCGCGCCACTCGTTGAAACTGGTCGCTCGCTTGCCACAACACATAGCCTTAAGACATATGGTAAATATTAACAGACCCTAGGCCTATGAGCACTTTCATCCCATGCCCTATAATCATGTGATTAAGTTTTATAGATTATATGATATGATTATAAGGGTGTGTTTAGGATTCCTTATTTGAGTTGAAAAGACCTTTTTGTGAAAAGTGGAAAAGGACTTATGATTTTCTAATAAGGAGTTTCCAAAAAAGTGTTTGGATTAACATAAGTCAATAACTTGTTTTTTAAAACGTATTTGGTTTAACTTATTAATGTAAAATGACAAAACACCCCAACTTATTCCAAACCTATATAAAATCTATAAGGAGATGAATGGAATGGAAGGGTGGAATGAGTATTCTAAACCTATAAGGAGATAAGTTATCATATCCCAACTTATTGAAAACCCATTTTTTTAGCCTTATCAATAAGAAGAAAGTTAAAAGGACTTATTGGTTCCCAAACACTATATAAACATAATAACAATTTATTTATCCTTCATAAGTCATAAGGAGAGGAATATAAGGAATCCCAAACACCCCCTAAGTGGTTGTGAGTAGATGAGAAATAAAATGTTATATGAGAGTTAAATTTGAGGTTACATTGTTCATTGGGTTTGTGCCATTAAATTTGAGGTTACACTGTTATATGAGTTGAAAACCTACACCACTAATTGGGTTTATGCTATTAAAAAGAAGGGTAAAGTTAAAATACAAATGACAACAAAAATGAGAAGTGTGAGAAGGAATCTAATTCATTAATTTTAAATTTGAATAGTGGAGATGAATTTAAGAAAATAAATTGGTGAGAAAGGCATCAAGGTAATAACCCACTTTTGTTGACTTTCTCTTTCCACATGTAAGACATATGTCAATTCCCCCATGTTTTAAAACGACAATAATTTTTTTCATGCAACATTATTTTTTTTTAAATTCATTATAATAACAAGCGTTTTTTTATCTTTAATATGAGTATCATATTGTTATATAAAAATAAAAAAAATAGCGGGTTTTTTATATTGTGTTATTGGTTGTTCATTATGATTTAGTTGAGTTTTTCTATGCATTGTGTTATAAATTTTGGTCATTGTGTTATCAATTGATACTCATATTAAAGATAACAATTAAAACAAAGATTACGTCATTATGTCTTTTTGTTTGTCATTGTGTCTTTGTGCTCGTCATTTGTCTTTCTACTTATCATTGTGTTTTAGTCATTGTGTATTACGTTCATGTCATTGTGCGATATGTATTTTCCATTTTGTTTTACGTTTCAGGTTATTGTGTTATATGTATTCACTATTGTTATTTACGTTTCATGTTATTGTGTTATATGTATTCATCATTGTGTATTACGTTTCATGTAATTGTGTAATATGTATTCATCATTGTGTTTTATGTATTAGATAATTGGTTGTTATGTTATCATTATATTTACGTATTATTATTACACAACCGTATTATTAGCACTTAAAAAAAACACAATGACGGAAAAAACACAATAACAAACAGAAAGACACAATGACGAAAAGACACAATGACGTATCTTTTTTTAAATTTTTATATAACAAAGTCATACTTATATTAAAGATAAAAAAAACGCTTGTTATTATGGTAATTTTTGTTTTAAAAGCTAATATCATATGAAAAAGTTATAAACGTTTTAAAATGATTGGGGAATTGACATGTGACTTGCATTTGAAGAGAGAAAATATGTACCATTACTTTTATACCATTTTATCTTTTGTCCCTACTTGACATATGTCAATCAATTTTTGTTGGCCTTTATAAAATAATTCAACCCCAAAAAGAAATGTTCTTATAAGTTATAACTATTTAGTTATTATTTCAATATTTCTTGCCTGCTTTCAATTTTTATGTTTCTTTTTATTTCTGTTTCTGTAAATACATCCTTTTTTTTTTCTAAAAGGTATACAATATGGTTCGGCTAGTTATAGAAGTTACAACTTACAAGGATGATGATTATGTAAAACAAAAATATATTCTTAAAACAAATATTATAATTTTATGATTAAAGGGCTGAAAAGGAGGTTTATGGGCCGGCATGTGGGTCTGGACTCTGGAGACTGGAGTAGTGGAGTCTAGTAACGCGTGTGAAAAACAAACTAGTATTTACAACGAACCAAGTTTCATCTTAAGAACACGAGGCGATTCTAGTATAAATTTAAGAGTATTATCACTTTACGTGGAAAACAAACTAGTATTTATATTTTCAGGTTTGTAAATATGTTTTACGTTTAAAGTTTCCTCTATCCATACTTCTAATCACGCAATCTAGTGGTGCACAAATATTTTTTTAAACGGTTCCGGGTATGGTCGGGCTTTAGAACAGGGTTTGACTGATTTGGCGGGGTTTTTATCTGTTTTTGGCTGGGTTGGGTCCTGATTTTGACCAGGTAGAGGTGGAACTGGTTCTGGTTTTGGGTTGAATCTAGAACCGGGCATCTAATCTTCACATTTAAAATAAACCTTGTTATAGCTCATGAAATCAATTGAATACATTGGCTTTTGGTTACATGGAACGAGAGAATAGCGGGAAACTAGTGGGCGTGGATTAAGAATCTTGGTGTTCTTTTTTGATTTAACAATAATATTGTAAACGGATGTGTCTGTAAATGGGCGTTTGATGTATTGTTGGCTAGCTTAATGCTAGTCTAACTTTGTTGCTTTGTGCTTTTCAATCAAATTGGTTGTTCAAAAAAAAAACTCATCTTTATTGGCCTAAGATGGTCATCATGGTCAGGGGCGGACCCACATAGTGTGGATCGGGGTCCCGGGACACCAATGTTTTTTAAAAATTTATTAGAAGCGGTATATTAAATTTTTTGAGTACCCCATAAGATTTAATACTTGGAACCCATACTATTAATGTTGATGTGGTCTGGTGGAAAGTCCCTTGTTTTATCTTTGAAAAGTCATGGGTTCAAGTCTTACAAGGCTCAGTTTTTTGTTTTTTGTGTTAATTTTTAGTGTTAATCAATCATTTGATTGCTAATGTTGCAATGATAACTTTGGAAACATTCAAACACCTCTAAAATACATATCATTGTTTTCAACTTTATGCATGGTTTTCTTTAGAAACATTCAAACACTTTAAAATATCAGTTTTATTTTTCACTAGTTTAAGTTAATGGTTTTCAACACATGCTTATGAAAGGGTGGATCTAGGTTCTATCTCAAAAATGTTTAAGAAAGGGAAAACAAAGTGTTTATGTGTCAACCCGACCCATTTTGACCCGTTCAGGTAGTGATGATTGAAAAGAAAGTTTTATTATGATATTGTTTTTTATTATGTTCTTCGCCTCGACCCGACCTGAACAACGACCGACCCGAAAAATTTGAACACCGAAAATATGGGACCCCATTGGCAAAAAATCCTGGGTCCGCCACTGATCATGGTCCATGAGCACCAACTCATTTACATAGTTGTCCTAAATTTAATATCGATCATAACTCCTCAATAAACTCATGTCGTATTCATCTCCATGCACATTTTTTAAATATTGGATAACAAGTGGCAAACAGAGACCAAGCATATATTTGACAGAACTGCAATAAATTCAATTCATGCTACCAAATACTAAACTTATTGAACGTGTCCATAACACAACACCAACTTTTTTTCTTTTTCTTTCTTTATTTATTTTCTAATTGTTACGAATAATCGTAATAGACAGAAATAATATATCATCATTCTTCTAGCTATATGATTTAATGTTAGTTACAACTAGTACAAGTATATATATATGTATGTATTGTATTGAATAGATATGAACGAAATGTCTTTTCTCTCTTCATTTTCTCTAGCTTATAGCACAAATTACATATTTATCCTTGGACAATTGTAAGTTGCAACATGCACTTCTTCAAAAATTTGTAGCGTCATTGATTTCGGTTGCAAAGTTTGCTTTGTTTTATCTTTATTAAAAGTTTTAAAAATCAGTATACAACGTATAGAACTTGGAACCAAGGATGTGCAGAGAGAAACTTGAATCTGACAAGAAAAACCCAAACCTAAAATACTTGGATCCATATTCAAATAGATAATAGGGTATTTGAAAACTTACAAAAAACTGACCGGTTTGAGACAAATATGTTATATGATTTTAGGTAATACTCATCCAATTAGATGTCATACTTGTTTACTCGCATCAAACCAGATATACTAAACTATAAGAAAAACGAGTATCATCGGCATATCCCACAAAATAAAAATGAAATTAGAATACATGTTGGTAATTCCTCAGTACTCAGCAACAACTACCCTAACCCATGAATTTGAGGTTAACATCAATGGATTGCCGATGACCACCGATACTGATAAACTCAAACACATATTGTTCGTTTACGGGGACTGTTTAACGGCATACTATAGGAAGATAATTTGTTGGTGATGCTTAGAAAAAGATCTCAGATAGGATTCCCACACGATTTCTTCAATTGTTTGTCAGTATACGGTTTAATAGCATCACTAAGTTTTTATAAAAGATAGCGAGTAATGGTAAATTTGAATATAAGACTGAACTATTGGGAGTGTGATGCAGATATCAATTTAGATGGATTATAACTTTTCAATTTACATACTATGGAACAAGTTAAGTGACTAAGGGACTAAGGGTAGCAACTCCACTTAACTTGATTAATGACATTGTCTTTTGTGGGTTAAATAACCAAGTTTTTGTCACAATCCAGAGAAGAGAGACATCTGTCAACAAGGAGTCATGAGAAGACCTTGTTAATCCTGCAATTGGATCACTAATCTAGTTCAAAAAATACTTTGTAAGGGACATTTCATTCCTATTTCTCTGTTGGGTTAAATGACTTAGACATGTATATATGATTATCTTCCTAGAATTTGAGTTTATAATGATAATTACTAACTTATGGATGCCATTAATTTTTGTGCTTGAGTTATTAGAAATCATAGCACTTGAAAACTAGATAAATTGAAGAAATTGGGATTATATGGTTCTTGATTAAATTTGGGGCTTTTGGATGGATTTAGCCCAAATCTATAGTTTAGAATAAAGTTTTAAGAAAGCTTATAGGTCCTAAAACAACTCTTGTGGACATTACAAGTTGTAAGATTTAATTTGTGACTAAACTAAACTTGAAGTAGATTATATGATGTGTTCTTGTGGAGAGATGAACCTATGACATTGCTAGAAATGTTATCTAAATTGAATATGGACACAAGGGATATGTTTATGAACTTTGGTGGATGGGTGAATAGCATAATTATAAACTTTGTTAACATCTCAAATGAATCAAAATACGAACCAATTATTAATAAGGCTATGTGTAGTGCAGGGCTTCAAAATGAGAGGATTTTCGACACGTGGCGCCACGTCAGTAGAGGGACTATTTTCATTTTAGAGGTTTAGTGATTTGTATATCGTGTGATGTGCATTTTTGCGAGTGAAATATTGAACAAGTTTGGGACCAAATTTTCGCAACATGTGCATTTTTCAAATACGAATCAGGCTGTTAGAGATAGTGAAATCCTTGACCATCTCGATCAAAAGACTAACGGAGTTGATAATGCGGCTGTCACACAACGTTCATATAAAGATTAAGCATAATTATAAATGAAAACATAATTTATAATAGGAGACATTAAATAATAGTATGAATTAAATTTATATTAATTTTTTAATTACACATAATAACATTTTAAATATGAAAATTGGAATGATAAATAGAGTGTAAGTTCTTACTTGATGGATAATTGGATATACGTAGTTTCCACCGTGCAACATTATGGTTGGTATTTAGTTATTTTCTTATCCTTATAATAATTTTATATTGTGGGAACACTTGTGGACTACACCAAATAGGGAAAACATATCATATTTGCCTTGTTGGTTGTTCTCTTAAATAATGGACAACTGCCCACACATGTTACAATTAAAAAAAATCTGTGTATGGTACAATCATTTAATGTTGTGTCGGTGTATGAGCCTTTTTTTTAACGATCAACAAAGCCCGGTCATCCGAGTTTATTTATTGGCAAAAAGCCACTCATACTTACGGTCTCAGACAACGTTGGTGAGTGGTAACCCAGCTCGTCATTAATTCCAAAGAAAATTCGTTACCCAGAAGGCCTCCTATGATAAAACTTCTTGCATTTGCGCCACTAATTCGTGATAACTCATTCAATCATCAATGCATACAAAGCTGTGTTAAAAAGTATAAACAAGTGTGTGAAGAAGAACCCATTTATTAATTCCTATTGGAATGAGGTGTGCACGTCCATACCGTACATTATCTAATCAACCAATAAATTAAACGTTTAATTTATTGAGATTTTGTAATAAAACCTGAATTTATTAGCGGAAAATATAAAAAATGCACTGATGCAATCGAATCAAATATCACATATATAATAATATATTAATGAGCGTGTTTTAATAATAGAGAGAGAGGTTGAATTTTGTGGCCACCCAAGGAAGCTTCTGATTCATCTAATCACTAAATGGTGGTTCCAAATTAATATTCGAGTTGACGTGTCAAATTTACGAGTAAAATATAATATAACCGTTATTCGTATGCAAGATTTTAAATGAATTGTATGATTAAGTTGATGAGTAAGAACATCTAATCTTTTTTCTCGTTCAAATTATTTAATGAACTTGAATGAATAAAATTAAAGTTCTGTAATCATAAAATATGAATAACCAATTACATTTGATCAAAAGTTTAACATGATTAAAAAGATACGAAAAATGCTATTGTCGAGTTTCTCAATCCTTTGTCTTAGGATTAGTCAATTCTATTTCTCGATGGTGCGGCAGGAAAGGGATATAACTCGGTGGTGGCAGGGTCGGATTCATCCTTTTAGAAGGGTGGGTTAACGATTTTTCTTATATAAAGAGAAGAAAATTAAGGATTTTTGTGTGATGCCCACCGTCCGATCTACAATGAGATTAAGGATTTTTCATATATAAAGAGAATAAATTCATGATTTTTGTGTAGTCACCATTGTTATAAAGCTTGAGTAGCTTTAATGGAAAATTTGTTTTGTTGGGAATAAGAAGTAGGTGACGCACAAAAGTCAAATAGGCTAAGCTAAAAAAACCATAAAATTTACATTAAACCCTTTAAGTTAAATTAATATTATAAATGAACCTTTAAGTTTAATTTAAAATTTATGATACTTATAGTTATAACTCAATATTTCATAGCAATATTTCGTATTACCGTATTAAATATAACTTATTACAAATGTTGAGTATAATTAGAAATAACTAAACTGAGTAGATGAGTGATATATTTTGTTGCTATATTGCAACTTATAATTGTTTTCGTACTTCTTTTTTAATAAAGATGACAAAATTTATCACACTTTAAGTTAATGAGTGTGCGTAATTTATCTAAGTAATTCTGAATTGTTTTTCCTTATTTTTTGTATCTCTTAAATCTTTTGATTTGAATACATACTTAACTGTTAATTACATAAATATTATCTTTTCTCTTACAGTTTAAGCCTAAGTTAAATGCGTGATTGATTAATTTTAGGGCCTTGGTCTAATTTGAGATATTATTTTGAACTAACTTAAATTAAAAACGTAGACATTTTCTATTGTTGTTTGGTTTAACTTTCATATCCAATCCATTTTAACCCGACCCAAATAGTGCCAACCCTACCAAAAGTTTCTTTATCCGCTTCTATGTAGTGGAAGTCATTAGTTCGAGCCTGATTATTCTGAAACCCAACGCGAGCTTTTCATTTTGATTTGCTACCCCTTCGTGATTGAATGTGATGGGATTGGCGTGAGGAGGGGGGGAGGGGGCATGGATGGTTATATTTCTTCAGGCGCATGGATACAAATTAGGTCTATGAAAGAAAGAAAATTCCAAATATGTTTTTGTCACACAATCGACAAAAATAACTCACCAAATTCAAAGAAAGTAACTTAATTTACAAATTTAGCGGAATAGATATTTTGTGGTTATCAACATGTAAACGTTTAAATTTGAAAATTATTGAATGATTTGATACAACAATCATAGCTTCAAATAACAATGGTGTAAAAGATGGTTCAAGAAATCTAGTTGGTTCCAGCAGCGACAAATCTTTCCAACTCTTCCTATATTCCCATTATTACATTTCCCTTTATCTTCAATTATATATAAAAAGCCCCAAAATAAGACACATTTATTTTAATAATAAAAAAGATTATAATACAAGAAATTAACTTTAAAATAAAATACAAAAACATACTCAGGTCTAAGGTCTATAAAGTTAAATATTTATATTGCATATATGAATTTCATCAAATTTCATCAAATATGGCATATATGAGCAATCCTAACGCTTTGCAGGGTTTCCTTTCAATATGAAACTTGTTCGAAATATATAGTATTTTTAACATAACATCTCAAGTAAATTGTGGTTTTCGCTTATGTGATTTGTTTAAATATGCGGTTTCCGTCCAATAGTTTCAAATATGCAGTTTTCGTCCCTGTGGTTTCATTTCATTTGCAATTAAACCCGACCCCGCTAACCATGTTAAGTCTGGTTGTTAAACACATCAGCGTGCCCCTCACGTGAGGGCTGTTTTGTCCGTTTTCTTCCCAAATAAACCCTAACCCTAATTCATAAGCCCACACGTGATGGGCTCAAGTGTATTTGGGAACAAAAAAAGACAAAATTGCCTCTCACGTGAGAGGCACGCTGATGGATTTAACGATCAGACTTAACGGGATTAGTGGGGTCGGATTTAATTGCAAATGAAATGAAACCACATGGACGAAAATCACATCTTTGAAACTATTTGACTAAAACCACATATTTGGACGAACCACAGGAAAGAAAACCGCATTTCACTCTAACATCTCCCATATTCCTTTAGTGAGACCATACCCATATTCCTTTAGTTAGACCATACCGAATTACACGTTAGACCATACCGAATTACACATATAAGGTTACTTTTAAAATGCATTCATAATGTAAGCGTGTAGAATGCCAATCCTTAAAAAGGTTGTACGACAACCATTCCAAATTCACTAAGAAACTATGCATAGACCGACTAATGGCTAGCATTTTCTCAACGGTCTATGTTTATCGTTTGACAATTTTTCTGCATTGGCCAGTAAAAGCCAAGTACGACCGTTTGTCAATTCCCTATGCTGACCAATACTCGGCATTTACCAACTTGAAATTTGAAAACCTTGCCAGTATTCGGAAGTTAGTATCTTCCTATATATACTATAAAATCAAAAGAGTTCATGGACATGTGGCCTTCTTTTATTGGTCAAACTCTATTGCTTCCATATATATCAACCCCTTCTTTGATTTTCTTCTAAATTAAATAATTTAAAAAGAAATTCATTTAATAACAACCATTTATGTTTGTCATTTAATAAGAAACTCCTAAATAACAAATGAGGACCCTTTGAAACAAGGGCACACACTTATTTTAGAAGGCACCATTATTATGGAGTATATTGGATGAAAGTAGCTTTGAACTCATCTTTCTAGCCACAAATGGAACCACTTCATATCTCAATGGACATACGACCCCGGTAACATGCCATTTTTTTTTTTGTTTTTGTTTATTAGATTGTTACAATGCAATATGCTTACTAGGAAAATGAAATAAATGATTTGATTGATGATTTTGCTGCTACAATCAACCATGGTTTATGGAGGTTACTTTCATTTTACCTAATCTTTGAATAAACCAATAATTGCTTCTCCTTAAATGTCACACCCCAACCTAAGGCGGAAATGCCGGGGCTCGAAGATACTATCATAATTATAAATGACAATATCAAATTAATTATTTTAATTCAAATATTCACACACGTTTACAAACATTACAAAACAATTCAAATAAATGATTATAAACATGATTTAACGATCGTCTTCATTATAACCTATGGTCTTGACTAAATATCCATACTTCAATTTAAGCAACCTGCATATGCGTAGAAAATAGAGTTTGTCAACAACACATGTTGAGTGAGATGATCACTAATTTTGAAACATTAAATAATAGTATATATATATATATATATTGTTAATAAATGATAAATGATAAACGCTAAATGCGCAAACCAACAATGTGATAATAATCAATCGAATCATAACAACATGCATATAACCAAATCGTGTGTGCCAATGAAATCGTTGCCAAGCGAATCGAGCATTGATTACAATGACTAAGGTTGTCGTTTTACCTTTGCCAAGCGAATCAGGCTTCGGTTACTAAGACGAGCGTATGATCATACTAAACAGAACCCTCTACAAGGGGATATGTTGAACCTCTCCGAACGTTATCAAGTAAACAATTAACCATGTAGCAAATAGCAAATAGCATTCAACGGATATTCACACAATAATTATGTTTGCGATTTTGTGTATATATATAGAATAGAAAATATGAGTAACTACGCATATGTCCCCAAAACATTTGAAAATAGTATATAAAAAGGGGAATGATCAAACTCACCTGATCGATTAAGCCAAACGGAAATGAATACCACAAGAACGATAATCACGCTATTCGAGAATTACCGACAAGAATCCTAATTAAATAATGATATAAGTGAATTATAAATGACATAATACGTATAATGGATTTAGGATTCGATATGATTTGAGTTACAATTATGTTTAATATGTTATGGATTGAACGATTGATCTCTATGGATTATAATTATTATTTAATTATAAAAATCATGGTTTGCCATAAAATCGGGTTTACAAATAATTAATTTAAATAAATATGAGTTGAGATCTATTATAATAATAACCTGTTTAAATATATAATTATCGTAAAATTTATATCTTAAAATCCTTAACGAAATTCGATAGTAAAAATATAATTAACACCTTTAATATGTTTATTATAATTTTTATTTAAAACGATTTTTATATACATATATATATTAATATATGTACAATACATACATTAATACGAGCAAATTTATAAAGACGTTTTAACGACAATAACATTAATATTGGTCCCGAGTTTTAATAAAAATAATATTGGTTTGTTATTAATAATAATATATATATGTATGTATATACACGAAAACTTGTAACGAAACTATTTGACATGAAACATCAACTTTATGATGTCGGTTTAAATAAAATATTGTTTATTTAGTATTTAATATTATTTATAATATATTATAAATCATTAAATAATTGAAAAACAATGAAAACAAAAATATGGTCTGCTGGGACTCGAACCCGCTACCTTGTGGACGGCTCAAAGGTTAACACACACATCAGCCAACTGAGCTGGTGTGTCAGTTGGTTTAGATCCAGAAACAATTTAATATATACAGAAACCGTTTAAACCAAATACTGATTATGAAACCCTAGATCATCAATCAATAAATTCGTTCAATGTTCGTTTGATTAGTGTTAGGGATATTGTAAATTGCATCAAAACGAACTCAACAATATAACTGATTACCTGATTAACTATCTAAACACAGGTCGATTTGAATTTAACAGGGCCGGCTGTTATAAACATCGAACAGGTATATGCAGCCTTCGATAACCAAATTGAATATGGGGCTTCAGTTGGCGATCATATTAGGGACGTGCAGACACGAGCAATTGAAGTATAATGAACTCTAGTTTATATATGAAATTCTAGGTTAGGCCGGTTCGGGTTTATAAGTCAGTTCGTATCGTTTGTGATCTTGTTTCTTAATTAACTAGATTGGTTAAGCCGAAAATGGGAAGAAGAATCATAAACACGATTCAATTCCTAATTTACAACGTTAATTATGCTTCAAGTAACTAAACGGGTCACTGATCTGGGTATTCGGGTTTGGATACGGGTTTTGGGTAAAAGGGTTATAAAGACAATTGCAGTTTAGTCCTTGAAGCTTTGATGTGGATACAAAAGAGGCTTAAAGTTTGTATTTTGGGTTTAAAACGTTCTTTCTCCAAAGTTATATATAAACATAAAAACAGTTATAATTTTATAAAAACGTTTCGATAAACGCGTTTACTTTTCAGCGTTAAAACTTCCCGAATCATAAAATGAATCGAGTTATGGATATAAGTTCGTTCGTTGGAAAACCCGAGTTGTTACATTAAATTGGTTTCAATTCATAATATGTTAAGGTTAAGTACGCATTCAAGATTAATAATTTGTTGCTTATGAATCAATCTTGGTCAACTATAGTTGAAAGAATGAATAATCTTTTTAATTTTAACTTCATAATCAATTAGGACTTGATTTTTATGTTTCACGTTTTGATTTTAATTACAAAGTGAAAATGAGGGTGTTGTTTTCCAGAATCCATTTTCTATTCTTATTCAATGTTCAACAATTTTAGTTATATTTAAGTTTAAATTTGATTTTAAATTATATAAATTGTTTTTTATTTGTGATTTGATTTTAGAAATGAATGATTGATTTTAATTTGAGTTTAAAAATGAGTGCTTGATTTTGGTAAATAGTAATGGCTTGATTTTGACTTTACAAAAACGAGTCTTTGTAACTTAAAATTTGAAACATAAATTCTCAAATAGGAAGTGCCAAATATTCGGGTTGTCTTTATTAATTTAATAGGAAATGCTTGAAATACGTCATTCCTAAAAATAAATGCACTTTTGCTATAATAGAATGGGTAACATTTTTTTTAATGAAAGCTTAACTTACGGCTATATTGAATATCAACTTATTTTTTATATACTTAGTCATATCTCGTTAATATATCAACCTTAATGTATGTGTTTTGAATTCATTTTTCTGGTTAACATACTTTTGAAAGCTAACCTATTTTTATATAACATCTAAAAATGTTAATATACTTTTGAAAGCTCACATAATTAACATATTTATTTGATTGTTGATAAGTTTGTTTATACGTGTATATCATTGATGTAAAGTTTATTAGGGCTCAATTATGGTTACTGATTTTAATTATTATGACTTTTTTTGTTGAGTTTGTTAAAATCTTTTAGTTTGATTGGTGACGAGTTTTTTTATGCGTGTTTATGCATATGGAGTGTAAGTTTGGGGTCAGTTGGCGTTTACGGATTTTTTTTCATTACTAAATTTGTTTAAAAGAATACTGCTTTTAATAAATTTGGGGCCAAATCCACCATTTGATTAAAAAAAATGAAAGTGATTAGAGATTTATATGATTGAAAGGTTATTGTTGCTTCTACTACTACTACAACTATTATTATTATTATTTACCAGGTATTGTGACATACCTATCAGAATTTACCAATTTGTGACCTCCATCATACAACTTTTCTCCATAGTTAGAAGCCATGATGACAAATATAGCAGAATGAAACAATCACTTTTTGTGGTAAGACTTCATATGCAGGTTAACTGTTTAGGCTATATTTTACTTTTTATTATAATAAGCTCATTAAGATTTACATTAAAATCCTCTTATGACATGGTGAAGGAGAAACAACTGATTTTCACGTTTGATAAAACAAAGAAGGCTGAATTCGGTATCCTTATCGCATACAGAAACAATAGAAAGATGAACAAATTGTGAATGTATTTCACCATGGTGAGATTTTTTTTGTTTTCATTTGTAGCCTTTAGAAAGTAATATAGTATTTCTTTAAATAATGATGATTTAAATTCCTTTCTATATACCAACAAATGCATGGGAGGAAGGAGATGAAGCTGTTTCTATTACAAACCATCTTCAAAATACAAATTTGGATGTGGTCGGCAATAAACATATAACGAAAACTTTTGTCATCTTAAATCATGTCTTTAGTCGTCAATTTCTATATTTCCACCCGTGTCGTACACGGGTTAACACGACACGGGTTAATAACCTAGTAGTTACACTAAAGTCATCAACATTTTACTAGTGTTACCGTTAATATGTATTTATGTAATTGAGATGTTAGACTTGTAACAACTTGTCGAAACCGAAAGTAACATGGTGAACCAGAGTACTTATTACTTTCCATATTCAATGATCATGGGTACTGGTTCAACCATGACCGGACCACAGCCAAGAAGAGTCTCCTTCAATAACAAGGACCACACGCACCCATGGGCCATGGCTCTCACCCTAAGGACAAATATAAACTGACGGGCTGGCGGTGATGACACAAATAAATTCAGTTCAGTGCTTACACAGTTACACATACACATGTAACACATCATATTCACATATGCATGCTTACAAAGAAATCTAATTTGTAGCTTTACCAAATTACAAAACAACCTTTAATGCTTAGGTAAATTAAAGTTGAAATTAGTGATTCTTTTCCATCTGTTGGTTGCTTTAAATCTTATTAACTTAATGGGATTGTTTAAATACAGGATCAGTATGCAACCCGACATGCATGGTCTAGTTAGGACTTAGGAGTGCTTATAAAACTGTCGAAATCAACCAAACTGTTTAAGCCTAAAAATGTCAACCTGTTTTGGCCGGTTTAAAATATACCAGTCTAGTTCACGGTTTACGATTTGAAGCTTAAAACTAGTCGTTTTAAATTTAAAATTTATTTCTTTTTTTCTTTCACGTTAGAACCAATCAATGTCTCCGGTTCGGTTTGTGTGTTTCCAAAACCATGGGTTAAGCTTATGTTTTGTAAAACTTAAGAACCCACACAAGAATCACGACAGAAAGCTACAATATTTAAATCTTATTAATAGCACATTAAAAAGAGCATAAAGTCTACTACAAACAACATTTGAACATGAGATTTTGAAAATAATCTATCTATTATACCTACAAATAATATTAATATTCACATATACAAAAGTTATCAAGTCTAGTGAACAACAATAACAGCCAAATCCATCAAAGGTAACAAAATTGTATGTTTCCCACTCCCAGCTGCCTTTCATTGCCTTGACAAACAATACTGCAAATAACATAAACAAATCTAACTCAAAATATTCACTAAACACTTAAATGTAACAAAAAGTATGGGTGAGCAATAACCTAAACCGATTAACCAAATATCGGTGAAACTGAACCGAAATTAACCAAATCTATCGGATTTTTTTACCCTCGGTTAACCAAAATTAACCAAACCGAACTGAACCATTCATATTTTCATATAATTCTAGCTTTTATGCCTCAATTTCATGTTTTATACCACCGTTTCATGTAATAATAACTCTATTTCGTGTATTACAAAGCAAAATTTTAGTCCAAGTTTGAGTTTGATTATTAACCGAAATTAACCTAACTGAACCGAATAAGTGCATAAACCGAACCGATTATCCGAGAAGCAATTGGTTAATTCGGCGAGGCTAATAATCAAACCACGGACGCTCCTAACAAGAAGTGAAATTGATGATGATTCTTACATCAAAACGAGTTCATCTCAAGGAAATAAGTTCTTCGTTTAACCAACATCTTCGCCGCAGTTCCAAACGGCTCATCAAACGCAGCCGAAACCAAAAACCCATCCAAACTCTCAACCCCCACCGACTGATCACTCGGCCGAGTAGCCACCAATGTAGCCCCTTTCAACACCGTCCCATCCGGCAACTCCAAACACGGCGCGTACCACAACCTCATATTCAACGCAGGCACAAGCGTCCTCTTCGAAGCCGAAGAAGCCGACAACGGCTTCACTCTTAACTCCTCTAACTGCTCCCTGTTCATACACAACACTCCTTGTCCATCCGCATCCGTTAACGTAACCGAATCCAACGTCTTGTGATCTGAAACTATCGGTTGAAGTAAATAATGTCTCGCAGAGGCGGCAATCAACGAGCTAATCGTCCACACCACGCGTAACTTCAACCCGCCGTTAGTGTAAAACGAGTCCGGTATACTTCCATTATCTTCATTCACCGAAATTGTATCCGAATTAGTTAACTTCTTATTATCAGGATACGTAACAGAAGACGCTCCAAGCATAACGCAATTGTTTAAAGTCGATCCGAAATCAGCTCGCCACCGCAGCAAAACGCCGTCGTCTAACCCTAACTCGCCGGCCGGAAGCTCAATTTTGAGAAACCGGATCTCGGTGAAGTGCTTGAGGACTTGAGCCGGAGAATGATGCGTAACGCAGTCGAGATCATCTCCATCTCCATCTCCATCGCCGTCTCCGTTGACGGATAACGATGACGGTGACGGAGAAGATAACGATAACGGTAACGGGCGTTTAGGAGCGAGGAGTTGACCTAGGGTTTGGATAGGTTTGACGATGCCGGTGAGGACGGTGCGGAGGAGAGTGGAGATACGAGATTTGTTGGAGGTGGTGGTGGAGGAGTCGTCGGAGATGACGCAGTCGACGCGAACGACGACGTTTTGGACTTGTGGAAGTAAGGAGTGGAATCTTCTGGAGACGATGGAGCAGCGGCCTAAGGATTTGACGTCGGAGATGAGGTTGAGGATTAGGAGGAGGAGAGAGTCCGGGAGTTGGTCGAAGCGGTCGTATGGTGGTTGGGGGTGGATTCTGGTGGTTAGATCTGGGAGAAGAGAAGACATCATGTGAAGAGAAAGGAAAAGAAAGGAATTGAATGGGAATGACGGAGATGGGATTAGAGGAAAGGTGTGACACGGGAAGAAGTGTTGATTTTTGTGATGTTTTGGACTCTCAATTTAATAACATAAAATTGATGCTTTTGGTTGAGGTAAACCACGGGTGGTTACGGTTTGGTTTAAAATCATGAAACTGTTTAAATTGATTATTGGTTTGGGTTTGAATGCGGAATCAAAAAAATCTGCTAAGCATGAGAAAGCATGTGCCGAGAATCAACACGTATTCATTCATTTTGTTTTTGATACATTTGGATCCTTTGCACCCGAAGCTATTACGTTTCTGAAAGGAGTTCAAAGGGTCGTGCACAGTAACTTATCGACGCCAAAGAACTATAATTTTGTTTTTAGTAGGATCGGGTTTGTCATTCAAAACAAAAGGGGGTGACGGCGCAGCTTGTTGCCCACTTACCCACCTCTCTATTGTAATTTGATCATTTTGTAAACGATAAAATAACTGTTTAAACGATTTTGTGGTCAGTTTTCATTATTAACTTTCAGTCGGTCGGTTTCAAATTTTAATAATTTTAAACCGTTATGGATGGTTGGTACGGTTTATGTCGAAAACTAGGCATGACTGGCTCGTAAAATTTTACATTATATTTTGATTGTTTAGATGTTTCCTATGCATGTATAAATTATGTGTGTATTAGGCTTAGTTAATTATTTATAATCCGTTTTAGTTTACTTACATGCATTTCTTTTGCAATAATCTCAAAACTAAATAAAAGATATCAAGTTCCTTACATATTTTAGACAATAGTTAGTTTTAGCTTCTTTATAAGTTTTATTTTATTTTTTTATTATGGATAACTTGAACTAAAGTACAATGAGCCGAAACCAAACCGTTAGTAACGGTACAGTTTGGAATTTCAATAGTTCGGTTTCGGTTTTCCAATGATAAAAACCGTTAGTAACGATTCAGCTTGTGGTTTGGCCAAAAAATTGGCCAATCCAAACCGGAAACACCCGTAAGGTAAACAAGTTACAATTTAAAGACCACATAACTAGCAAGACGTTAGAGACCAAATCAACAAACATAATTTAAAAAGGAAAACAACACCAATAAATTCAAGACAAAGATTTAAAAAGACAATCTATTCTGAATCCAGAGATAGGCCAACGACTTGATATTTTCCATTAATTCAGTAAGTTTATACGAGATATCGGAGAAAAATTTCTCGTTCCTCGTCTTCCAAATGTGCTAACTGCCAACAAGCCGCAACAATGATATTTGAGCAAAGCCTTTTTCTTTTTGTTAATGTAACAGGTCTGTGGTGTGAATGTTAAGGTCCCGAACATAGGAGTTATAGATAGGGTATCTGCCACCAAGAGCAAATAGCATCCCAAACCGTGAGAGGGCACAAAGTGAAGAGATGGCAGGAGGCCTCAGCACTATCATCACACACATAGCAACCGATCGAATAAACAAATATGTTTCTGAATGAAAGGACGTCTTTAGTAGCCAACCTATCCATTTCCGTCTTCCACAAGAAGATATTTAATTTCTCTGGCATCCAATTGTTCCAAGTAGCACAAAGAAATCAGAATGACCAAAAACTTAAACAAGACTTTCTGCATGAAAGCCATCATAAGCGTGCCCGAAGGGTCCCCAAGCCAACCCATCATCCTATATATTAAAGGAAACATACTGCTACAGTGTGTTTCCTTTAATATATAGTATAATTTTGTACCTTTAGTTCTTGAATTTTAGATTGTTTTAATTTAGTCCCTCAAGTTTTAAATTGTTTTAGTTTTGATCCATAGCATTTCTTTTTACTAAACTTTGTTTACTTTTCACTTTAGTATCCCAAAGTTTTCATGGTTTTAGTGTGTATCCTAGCATGTGTTTTTCTTCCCATATAGTTTTTTGTTATTACTTATACATTTAAGTTATTGATTCTTTGGTAATCTTTAGCATACGATATTTGAAATACCTTAGTATGCCGTTACGAGATGCTCATATTTTTATATGTCATGCCGTTAAAACGAAGTTCTATTCGCAACAAGTTATGTAAGTTCTAATAAAAACGGAGTTTTTTTCACAATAGAATAATATTTTTGTATTGTAACCACATACCAAGTGTCGGTGCCACATCAATGCCGTAATGAGCCGAACCAATACCAACCAAGTTCTTTTGATAGTTAGATAAACTTTTATTTTTTGTGCCGAAGTGATATTCGTTACGATGTGTTTACGTATTCGCGTTTTAATATGCGGGTTCGCCGTCGACTTCCCCGCTCAAAGCGCGTCGAGAACACTCTAGTTTATATTTAAGTACACAACTCTATGTATAGCATATGTGTATATATTCCTTTCGGAACTTAGCATGAACTCATGTTAAAATAAAGTGAAATTTGGGTAACATTAAAAGTGTCCTTTTGGTTAACATATATATAGATTGGGGTCCGGGGATACAATGGCAATACCGTTTCTAAAACCTACTTGCGATTGTGATCGGCGAGGTAGTTTTGAAACCCCCAAATTTCTTGAAAAAAAAATTGTCGTATTCATTCAAAATACATAATGAGTCTCAAGAGGTCACAATCCTGGTACTACTTCCATCTAAGCATACTACACTGTGGAGTTTTGATCTGCTTCAAAACCAACTAAACCCGAAACGTGTTAATGATAATGATATTTGAGGGGGCGCTACTTATGAACCATGAATCTTCTAGTTACGGCCAATAAGGAATTTGCGTATGGTGTTACATTGCCCCTCTTTTTTACTAAATTTGTCAAATCGTCTCTCTACTTTACTAGCTAGAAAATGTACAATTAGCATACAAGACTGATAATCTCAAGCTTTCATGGCCGGCTTAAATGGATTGATGACCTGGCCTTCTATGGCTTAAATGGATTGATGACCTGGCCTTCTATGGCTTAAATGGATTGATGACCTGAAAACGGTATAAACAAATGAACATAAGTGAATAAACATGAGATGAACCCTAAGACACATAAGCAAACACTTAATTACTCATATTTAAAAATCATTAACCAAATTAAACATTCTTTTGGTCATTTTACAATACTTAGCATATTTTTAACTAGACTTGGTATTAATAAAACTAAATATATACATAGAATATCAATAAAATAGTTCAATGTATGATTGATGTTCAATACAAAACTTAGAAAAGGTAGTTTCTAAACACATTGTATTGCGATAACTGTATGATTATGCATTGCATCAAATTAATTGTATCATAATGTATTAAACCTAACACAATGCGTGGTTACTAAAACATGTAAAAATTGACAGGCCAAAATTATGATCCGTTATTTTCTTGATTATTTGATGTGTTTTGTTATCTAAAATAACTTGATGCTGACCTTTTTTTTGTTATTTAAAACTGTCACATTAGCATTTTCAAGTAAAATGTAACACCAAATAATATTTAACGTAAAAATTATTAATGTAAAACTACCTCACCAGTCACCATATAGAACCAATCCCTATTAAAGGTAGCAGCACTTTCTTAATTCAAGGAATACAATATTGGATGAGAAGGCTTTTGTTTTATAACTTTTTCTTCGACACCGTGCACTATGTGCAAGTGTTTATGTATTGAACACGCCCCATTATATGCACACGAGTCCTTCCGTAGTTCCCTCCAAAATTACACACCAAACCCGTTGTTCCCTCAAATAAATTGCCAATTAATACCTGCCAAAACAGTTTTTTCACCAAATTAACTACCAAAAATGTAACAAAACGGTTTACGGGTTAAGAAAATCGCATAAAAAGTCAACGGTAAATGAAGAATGTGACGGGTAGTGGTAATCCCAGTCCCATACCAAATTCTAAAACAGTGTCTCATACCTAGTCTCATACTCGTTAGTTTGTTAAAAGCGACCCGCTGGGATTTCTAGATACATTTTATTACGTAAGGAAATTAGAAATAGAAAAACTAAAAATTAGCGAATTATTAAATTATTCTATTACTTCACAAAGACAAAGAAAAATAAAAACGAAAAAGCATATGGGATTGGTTCAATAAACGTGTATGTATGTTTCAGATAATTGGGTCATCTACCACCAAATATCATACCCGTGAAAAGTTTTAAAACCAGTTCCATACCCGGTCCCATATTCATCCCATTACGCATCCCAAATGTTTCGGTCTTCCTTGGGTATGGGTTTGTTTGACATCCAAGTTTATCATGCCACATAGTCACAAGATTGACTAGGGGTTAATGGCAAGATGTTCATGTGTCTTGCAATGAGGAATCAGAGTGTATCACACCACTTAGTCACATGAAACAGATTTCATTAAACTTGACTACTACTCTTTACATGTGATGCTTATTCATATGAATATCTCGGTGTACTCACAGTTGTCAAAAGTTTAAAAAATGTTGCTTTAACTACAATAATCCGGGCATATTTTCCTACATTTACACCTTTATCATGGTTGGAATTGTCATGTTGAGAACTTTACATATCATGTGATATTATAGCTCACATGAAAGATCACCTTAAATGACATTCATAATGGCATTTAAAAATTAACAACTATGGTTAAATCCATTAGTTGTAAGTCTGTAATAGTAAAAACATGCCATACCATATTTGCTAGATATTTTGTCTTAAGATAAATTTCCATCATGCTATTTTTAATTCTTGTATCTAATGAAAGGCTTAACTCATGTATGCTTACAACTACGAGTTACATGTGAACCATGCACGCAATGATTCCTCATCATGACTTTCATGCTGCTTCAATGCATGTTTTTCAAATAATAGCTTTCAACAGACGAAAGATATCGCTTGCACATTTTTTCTTTCTATGACTGTGGCCGTATTCATTGAAAAAGTATAAATCTCAAAGAATTATATACTACTTAACGCTAATTTGTGGTATAAAGCCAACAACAATACCTCTTCTTATTAGTAATATGGAAAACTCAACGAACACAACCGCCAACAAAATTACCACCTCTTCCTCCATGGGAAAAGAAAGAAGTGGATCAACTACGAGTCCACAATCAAAACCAACTAGATCGCGAAGAACAAAACATGCTCAGTCTTCTACTCAAAGCAACAATTATGATCAAGAACACCACAGTCCGATTTACACCCATGATAATGCGGTATGTTTGGTTATAGATATATGAATATGTAGTATATGTTTTTTATCACTCAGCTACTGTTTTGTTTTATATAAGAAACTGAGATACGTGCTGCATAAAGTATTGACTGCAAGTGATGTTAGTGGTCCGGGAAGGATCGTGCTTCCGAAGGTGCGTTTTGTTTCCTTTGTATGATATACGTGTCTGCAATAAATGGTAACATGCTATTTTTTTATTGAAACTTTAGAGAGAGGCGGAGGAAAATTTTCCAAAACTTTATTCAAAAGAAGGAACCTTGTTTGTAATGAAAGAGGTCCTATCAGATACAGAGTGGATACTGACTTACAGGTGATGTATATTTGCAGTTTCTATAGTTTATTATTTTATAGTTTTGAGTTGTGACCGACTCTTATAATTGTACCTCCAATTACAAAGAGGAGATTATGACATAACTATTTTTCTTTATAAGTAGGTATTGGGAAACTCACAAGGGCAGAATTTATCTTCTTTATAAGTGTGGTAAGTATTCAAGAAGATATTGTGGGTAAATTAAATAGCATTGTTTATTTGTTAGACATGTGTCATGACTGAAATCACTTTTGACTCTGCAGGTGAATTTGTGAGAGAAAATAGGTTGGAAGCTGGAGATGTGTTAACACTCTACCAAGATGTATTCAAGAACGTTGTATGTCGTCTTTAACTTTTAATCTTTATTGTGAATTCATATTATAACATAATGTGCTAATATTGGTAGGCAAAATAAGAGTCTTGTTTTAGGTAAGTTTTTTTTTATTAATTTGCAGTATTACACAATCACAAGGAAAGAAAAGGATGCACCGCCAGCTTCAAATGAACATGAAGAAGACGAGTGTGAAGTTAATGAGGCAATGAACTAATGACTTCACATGGAGATGCTAGTAACTCTACCCACAAAAGAGAGGATATTCCAGTCTTTCAACAGTTTCTCTAGGAAGTATAATTTGCCTCATATGTCCAGTGAGGGAGATGCAATAAGCTTCGTTTGTTACTTTATGTAATGTGTTCTTATTTTGGCTTCATTTTATTTCTGTTAAGTGCTATGATTGGGATTTTTTTATGGGTATGTTTGATTGTTTTATTTCTGTTAAGTGAAAAATTCATAAATTTCATATATGGCGTTACCGCATAACGATGTCAACTTAACATTTTGATTTCTTACCAGTTTTGGTTATCAAATGACTTAAAGAAGACAAAAGGTCATTGACATATAAATTACTGAATCGTCTCATTTAGAACAATTAAAAGTGTTATACCAATTGTGAATCATATATGTTAAATCCCCTAAACAAAATCAAGATTCACTATTGTTTCATCTAAGTCATTCAAATTTCTGTTTGAAATGTTTTAAGCGTTTAGCCACAGAAGTTTCAATTCTTTTTTAGTGACTTGTCTTTTTTCTTAAAAAAAACAACTAATCTTTAACCTACATTACTTGTTACGCATATTTAAGTGTTATGCCAATTGCGTATCATAGGTTACATGATGCCCTAATTGTATAAAATCCAATGACATGGTATCTTGCCAACTATATTATAGTATGGCCATCCTGTATATATATTTACTTGTTGCAAATGCTAAAGTGGTATGCCAATTGTGTGTCGCAGCTTATTCGGTATCCTAATTGTATAAAATTTTATGTCATTGGCTCTCATCAATTTTATATGATTTTTGTTTAGTCACATCTGCCATTGATATGATTTTTCCTCTTTATATTTTTCCATAAATAAAAGGCACAAGTTTGTATTCAGTTCAGGGTTCAGGTTCAGTTTAGGACGGAACTCGTTCTGACAAAACTGAAACTAATGACATTCTAGCATTGCCAGAATCAAATCAAGAGATGCAAGCCCTAAATCCTATATCCCTCAATTCTCTAGATGTTTAAGAGCTATCCATTCGAGGTGCAAGAGCACTAATAGAATACAAACCATCATAATGATCACTTATATCTATGTGCCACAAAATCACAAGAAATATTTTAACCTAAATATTATATAATCAAGACAGTAAATGTATATCTCTGAAGATTGAAGAGAAATCATAATAGGCAAAAACTAACCTGAAACAATGGCAAAGGATGTGTTAATCTTCCGAGTTAAACATAAGCAAGCAAGCAGTAGCCTCCCTTTGATTCACTTGAGGCCACAGATTAGTTTCAGCCGTCTCCAGATGTATATATCTTAGATTGATCGAATGAGAGTACTCATAACGTATCATCTATGGACAATTTTGTCTTGGTCTTGATATCTTTGTTCTTAATCACGCAATTCAGTAGCAGGTGGTGTCTCAAAACCTACAGTAGAGCAATCAATAAGGATTTCATCTTTCTATGAAGATCGTATTTCGTGTTTTGAAACATGTGCAGAGAAAAGATGGAATCCTGAGATAAACAATATCAGCACAAATACTTATATCCATACATGCTAGACTTCTAGAATCACATGCAAAACTATTGTTCCCTTAAATAACCTGCTAAAATAATGCCTGCCTATAAAGTGTTCCCGCCAGAAATAACTACCAAAGTGTAACAAAACTGTGTAAGAAAAATCATTCACAACACTGCGTAAGTAATGATTTATTTAAAGTAAAGATGCAAACGTGTAAAGTAGAAGGTCGTCCTATACAGAACCAAAACAAAGTAGAGAACTACATAAACGCATAATCCGGGATTCCATCTTTTCACTGCACGTGTTATGTAATCGCATAATCCACTCTCTTATCTCTCTCCCATTATGCAGTTCTCTACTTAAAAGTAGTTATGTATTGACTGTGTCCCGTTTTATGCATATGAATCCTTCCAAAATCCCCTCCAGAATTCACACCAAAACCATTGTTCCCTCCAAAAAAAATTGCCAAAATAATACTTGCCAAAACAGTTTTCTCACGAAAAAAATAGCAAAACTGTAACAAAAGCATCTACGAAAATTTGTTAAGAAAACAGCATAAAAAGCCGGAATTCATTCTAAAGTACCAAGGATGCAAATGTGGAAATCTTGATAAGTCATTAATTAATGAAGAAATATGTAAATAGTTACTGTTTTATGTGAATAAGAACAAATACATTAAGATCAAGACGAAATCCTCCATAGAGGATACATTATGAGTCTTGATAAATCAATAATCATTGTAGGAATATGAAAATAAAATTCAAATCCAATTAATCCCTACTAATCGCTAACCGGTACCCCACCGCTAGATTAGCGCCTAGCGAGTTTTACAACATTAATTGTATTTCATTATTGGAATAAAAAGCTTTGTTTCTTTTTCATAAAGTGATTAAGCCTCTTATGAGTAAGATTTTGTCTTTTCAGCTTAACCTTCTCCGTAATATTTTCAAATTTGTTTCAAATAACATAGAACACATAGCTATCAAAAGTGAGCGCTTCTTGCGCCTAAACGCAATTCACAGGCGACACGAAATAAATGTGCTCCTACTTACTAGGCAAGGAATTAAATACAAATTAATTCTTTTATTTATTTATTTATTTATTTAATGCACAATGATTCATAAAAATCTCTCTATATATATAACATAACATTAGTAACTAGGTAGCATTCCCAGCGCGTTTGCGCCGGGCTGGTGTTATGACAGTCATATAGCTTATCAACCCGTGTGGTGTGGCTGCATACCGTTGTGAATTCAATCAGTGCTGGGTTACAACACCGAAAATAAACCAAAAAAAGCTCATTATAGCCCAAATACAACAAAAAAGATAACAAGAACTGTAAATTCGTTCACGTCCAATTAAAACAAATTAAGATATATAATTGAAAAAACAAAACCCATTTGTTGCGACGGCAAACCAACGTGAATTTGGTCCGTATCGGTTTACGGCACCCAAACTAAACCAAAAAATAAATTGTCAACGCCCAAATACAACAAATTAACATATTTAAAAAAAACTAACAAAACTAACATATTTATAGAAAATAAAAAACAAAACTCGTGGCGAGCCAACAAAAAAGAAAGCGTGTGATGCGGTGACGAACCGGCACGAATTCAATCGGTACCGAGTATCGACGATAAGCACTAAATCGTAACAAATAAACTCAAACAATAACATAAATAAAAGTAAAACAAAAAAAATTACATGGCACAACCATCTTTCGCCCATGGCTTAATCGAGCACTTGCAGCACCAAACTTTAATTTTATCTTATGTATAATACAATAGATAAGTTTTGAATATTAACAGAGGTTTAAATTTGAATATGAACTTAGGATATGAGCAGGCAACCCAGGTTTATTTTAGTCCAGGTCTAAAATTAGTTATAAGATTATTCAAAAAGTAGTATAAAACTAGTAAATATATTGGTCAATGTATAATACGAAGTTATTAGTTGCATGATAAATAACTAGAGTTGATAGTCAATGAAAGATTGTTTTAAAGATGGTATTGGATAATTTTGTGAGTTTGAACTTTTGGTATTGGATAACCTTTTGGTACTTGAACTATTTTATTCAAGTTTTGGAATTCATAATATGTTTTAACTTTTTTTCCATTAAGTGTGCTTTTTTTTCTCAGGCCCTCGCTTTTCTGCGCCTAGGTCATAGATGACGCTTATGCGCTTTGAGTGCATCTACCACCTTTGATAAATATGATAGAATGTGTTGTCAAAGCATACTAACCAGTAACCAGCTGGGGAGATGCATGCCAAGATGTCATGAAGTGCTCAAGTCTCTTTCTATTAGATGGCTGTATAAGTGAAGTCTAAGATACCGCTATCCACAATTGTAAGACTCACTAGTAGAGACGGGTAATAATAATCTCAATAACATAGCCGGATGTAAAATTGTGTCCCATAGCCGGTGGGTATCATTAGTTTGCTATTGGGATGCTTAAATACATTTGTTAATATTTTATTTTTCATATAATTTTTATTACCCAAGGAATTAGAAAAATAACCTATAAATTAATGAATCAAGAAATGATTCCGCTGCCCAAACACAAAGGATAAAAATAATAAAAAGAGAGTATATACGGGTATGATTCGAGTAAACGTGTATGTTTTGAGCAAACGGGTATGTATATTTCGGGCATTTGGGTAAGGTATCACCAAATACCATACGCTACTTAGTCACATTAAACCTATTTCGGTCAAATCAACTCCTAATCTTTGCATGTGAAGCTTATTCACATGAATTATCTCTGTATACTCACATTTGTCGTAAATTTTTAAATGTTACTTTAATCATAATCATTCGGACAACTGTTTCATACATAAAAATACTCATGGCATGCTTAAATGTTGAACATTTCTTGTGAAGTTAGCTCGCATGAAATTCACCTTAAAATGATAACGATGGCAGCATCTTCATTTTTCCGATTATATTATATTCAATAATTATAATAACAATGGCATACCTCCCATATTTGGTAGATATTTTATCTAGATAATAAATTTCCATCTTTATTTTTTAATGTTTATATCTAATGAAGGACTTAATGTTAGGTTCGGAGTCACACACAAACACGAATACAATAGTAAAACCGAAAGAATAAACGAAAGAGACACAAGGATTTAAGTGGTTCGGTCACGGTGTATGACCTACGTCCACTGTCGATAACTAGGGTTTTCTTATTATTGAGTGATACAAACTTACAAGTACAGGAGAGAATATATAGACTAGACAATTAGGGTTTAACCCTTTAACTAAACTGGGCCTGATTAGAGCTTTTGGGCTTGGCCAAAACTCAAACAGCTTAATCTCCTAATTCTGTCTATTCGTCTAAACCGGACCCGACCCATGATGGATCGGAGACCACAACATAACAATCTCCCACTTGGGCTTCGAGACATCTTCTCTAAACCACCACTTGGATGCGTCAAACATTTCAACCTGCTCCCATTTGGAGACGTAAAATGTCTTCACCTGCATAGCCTTGTACATGTAAAATAAAACCCATCTGGTTTTGCACCTCCTAGTTACCCTTCGCCTTCTCAACATTATTCCTGAAGGCCTGCTGAAGCTCTGCACAGCTTCAGCTTATCTAGTATCACCGGCTTGGTGAACATATCTGCTGGATTCTTAGCACCTGAGATATTTTTCAAACTGAAAACACCATCACTGATCAAATCTCTGACAAAGTGATATCTCCTCCCGATGTGCTTAGTCTTCGATTGATAGACTGGATTCTTCGCAAGTTTCACTGCACTCTCATTGTCACAATATAAGAACTCTGCCTGTTTCTTTCCCAACTCTTCAAGAAAAGTTCTCAACCATACTAATTCTTTACTTGCTTCGGCTGCTGCCATATATTCTGCCTCAGTGGTTGATAAAGCAACACTTTTCTGAAGTCTGGACATCCAACATACTGCTGTTCCCCCAACTGTGAAAACATAACCAGTAGTGCTTTTAAACGTCTTCTTACATCCACCCAGATCAGCATCTGAATAACCCCTGAGAATTGTATCCTTCCCCTTAAAACATAACCCCAAACTGGAAGTACCCTTTAAGTATCTGAGTAACCATTTCACCGCTTCCCAATGTTCCTTTCCCGGATCCGACATAAAACGACTAACTACCCCGACGGCATGAGCAATGTCTGGCCGTGTACAAACCATGGCGTACATGAGACTGCCAACAGCAGATGCATACGGAACTTTAGCCATCTCTGTTCTTTCTTCCTCTGTTCTGGGAGACTGGTCTTTGGTAAGTTTGAAATGACTTCCCAAAGGTGTGTTTCTCGGTTTAGTCTTCTCATCATTCATCCTGAATCTTTCTAACACTTTCCCTATGTATTTCTCTTGGGATAGTGTTATGGAGCCATCTTTCTTTCTGGATATACTCATCCCCAAAATCTGTTTGGCTGGACCAAGATCTTTCATCTCAAATTCATCAGACAACTGTTTCTTCAACTTGCGAATCTCCTTCATATCAGATCCTGCAATTAACATATCATCTACATAAAGAAGTAGAATGATATATGAGCCTTTAAACTTCTTTAAGTAGCAGCAATGGTCGGCCTCGCATTTCTTGTACCCAGTTCTCACCATAAAATCATCAAACTTTAGGTACCATTGCCTAGGTGCCTGCTTCAGACCATACAAGCTTTTCTTCAATTTGCAGACCCATTTTTCTTTCCCGGCAACCTGAAATCCCTCAGGTTGTGCCATATAGATCTCCTCGTCAAGATCACCATGTAAAAATGTTGTCTTAACATCTAATTGCTCTAGATGTAAATTTTCTGCAGCAACAATACTTAAGATCAATCTGATGGTGGTCATCTTCACAACTGGAGAGAATATTTCATTATAATCAATTCCCTTCTTTTGCTGGAAACCCTTGACCACTAAACGAGCTTTGTATCGTTTAGACCCATCATGTTCTTCCTTGACTCTATAGACACATTTATTCTGTAGAACTCTTTTATCTGGTGGAAACTTGGTTAAAACCCATGTCTGGTTTTTACTCAAAGAGTTCATCTCCTCCTTCATAGCATGCTCCCACTGGAGCGAATCTTTCAACTTAAGTGCTTCATAATAACTCTCTGGCTCACCATTTTCAGTTAAAAGGAGATAATTAACTGAAGGTTTGTAACGTACCGGCTGTTTAGAAACTCTGGTGGACCTCCTAACCCAGTGCTGAGGCGGGTCAGGTTCTTGTGGAGACTGTTCATCCTCAGACTCTGAACTCCCACTGTCAGAGACTCCCTCTGACTCTTCATTTCCACCAATATCATCATCTTCAAATTAAGGAACTGTGGTTTCTTCAGTTTCTGTCTCGGGTTCGGTAGCTGACTCAACTGTCTTTTTCTGAGCATCAATTTCATATTCAACCTGCTCTTTCTGAACCCTTGATTTTGAAGTGTTTCTATCTTTGTATAACTCAGCCTCATTAAAAGTTGCATGCTTGCTTCTGACTACTTTTCTGCTTTCTAAATCCCAAAGCCTGTAGCCCATTTCGTTTGACCCATATCCAATGAAAACATATTTTTTAGCTTTAGCATCAAGCTTGTCATTTTTCACTAGATCATAAGCGCTACACCCAAAGACTTTCAAATGCTTATAATCTGCAGCTTTACCTTTCCACTCTTCTTCTGGTGTCTTGAAACCCAGCGGTACTGACAATCCCCGGTTAATTAAATAAGCTGCAGTGTTAACTGCATCTGCCCAGAACGTCTTTGGAAGCCCGGCATTAAGTCTCATACTTCTTGCCCTTTCATTTAACGTCCTGTTCATTCGTTCTGCCACTTCATTTTGTTGAGGAGTGCCAGGGACTGTAAAGATCATCCGAATACCGTACTCTTCACAATAATCACGGAATTCTTTGCTAACGTATTCACCACCGTTATCCGACTTCAAGCATTTCACCTTCAAATCAGTTTCCAATTCAACAGCAGTTTTCCATTTCTTAAAAGTATCAAAAACATCAGATTTATTTTTAAGAAAGTAAACCCATACCTTGCGTGTCGAATCATCAATGAAGGTGACATAATAGTGCGATCCTCCCAAAGAAGAGACTGAAGTTGGTCCATAGACGTCAGAGTGAATAAGCTCCAATTTCTGAGCTTTCGGTTGTTTTCCGGTCTTCACAAAAGATACTTTCTTCTTTTTACCGAAAACACATGGTTCACAAAATTCAGATTCAACCTTCTTCAGTTCTGGAATTTTTCCTCTAGCAACGAGCATTTTCATCCCTTTTTCACTCATGTGGCCGAGTCGTTGGTGCCACAAACTAGACTGACTCGGTCCACTGGTCACTGCATTTACCCCATCAGCTGGAATTTCAACCATGTATAAAGTGCCCTTCTTTTTACCTCTTGCGATCACAAGATTCCCTTTCACAACTTTCCATTGACCCCCACCAAACATAACATCATATCCTTGGTCATCTAACTGCCCAACAGAAATTAGCTTTCTTCTAAGGCTAGGAACGACCCGAACATCCTTTAGAGTCCATGAGGTGCCCAATGAAGTTTTTAGTTCAATATCCCCCATCCCCGTGATATCAACAGCATGATTATTAGCCAAACGAACTTTACCAAAATTACCTGTTCGGAGATTCTTCATCTTCTTCGTGCTATAAGTGGCATGAAAAGATGCACCAGAATCCATAATCCATGAATCTGTTGATTCTTCAACACAGCAGATAAGAGTCTCTTCTGAACCTTCTGAATCATCTGAACCGGTGGCCAGATTAACTTCCTTCTTAGATTCTTTCTTTTCTTTTGAAATTGAGGGGCTAGGGCATTGGTTTCTGAAATGCCCCATTTCTTTGCAATTCCAACACTCAATGTCTTTTCAGGGCTTTGACTGACTTCTTCTTCTAGACTTTGACCTACCCCTGCCATTACCTTTCTCTCTTCTCCTACCTCTCCCTTCGGTGCTCAATATAGAACTAGATGTCTCACCAGAATTCCTTCTTATGTCCTCCCCTAAAATCAAATCCCGGACTCCTTCAAAAGTAAGCTTAGTATTCCCAGAAGAACTACTAACTGCAGTAACAGTCCCTGACCAACTTTCGGGTAACGAGGATAACAAGAGTAACGCTTGAACTTCATCATCAAACTTGATATCAACAGAAGACAAACGAGAAATAATAGTGTTGAAGTCATTAACATGAGAGGTAACAGATGCCCCTTCCTTCATTCTGGTGTTAACTAGCTGTCGAATCAGAAATACCTTGTTTGATGCAGAAGGCTTTTCATACATATTTGACAAGGCTTTCATAAGACCATACGTGGTAGTTTCATTTACAATATTGAATGCCACATTCTTAGCTAGTGAGAGTCTAATAACAGCTATGGCTTTTCTGTCAAGTACCTTCCACTCATCATCTTTCATACTTTCCGGTTTCCTCTCTTCTAGTGCTTCCATTAAGTCTTTCTGACATAGCAAATCCTCAATTTGCATTTTCCACCATCCAAAATTCTGACCATCAAACTTCTCAATCTTGATCTTTCCGTCCTCAGCCATTATCCAAACTGAGTTTTGATTACAGCAAACAACCAAACTACCCAAGGAATAAAAGGACAGGAAACTGATCAGAAAAAAACGAACCAGCAGCTGCGGAACCCTAATCAGCGGCGGCGGTACTGTAGCGGCGGCGGCGGTACTGTAGCGACGGGGCGGTACTGTAGCGGCGGCGGCGGTACTGTAGCGGCGGCTCGGTACTGTAACGGCGGCGGTACTGTAGCAGCGGCAGTGGAACTGTAGCAGCGGAGCAGCGGCGGCGGAACTGTGTGTATAATCGAGAACCAGGCTCTGATACCAATTGTTAGGTTCGGAGTCACACACAAACACGAATACAATAGTAAAACCGAAAGAATAAACGAAAGAGACACAAGGATTTAAGTGGTTCGGTCACGGTGTATGACCTACGTCCACTGTCGATAACTAGGGTTTTCTTATTATTGAGTGATACAAACTTACAAGTACAGGAGAGAATATATAGACTAGACAATTAGGGTTTAACCCTTTAACTAAACTGGGCCTGATTAGAGCTTTTGGGCTTGGCCAAAACTCAAACAGCTTAATCTCCTAATTCTGTCTATTCGTCTAAACCGGACCCGACCCATGATGGATCGGAGACCACAACATAACACTTAACTCGTGTATGCTTACACCTATAGTTATATGTGAACGACGCACACAATGATTCCTCATCATGAATTTCGTGTTGCTTTATTGCAATCTTTTCCAATAATAACTTAGAACAACTCAAATTCTGCTTGCACATTTTTCTTGCTATGATTGCTAGCTTATTCATATCCGAATCTCAAAGAGTTATATATAGTACTCGACAACAATTGCAGAAAAGAAACTGAAACTAGAGATTGTTAAATCAGACAATAAAACGGCAAGCCAAATGAGCCATAACTTGAAAATGGCAGATGCCCCAATTACTGGCCCACCGTCAAAACCAACTTGATCACGAAGAAAGAATCATGCTAAATCTTCCACCGGAAGTAACAACAGTGATCAAGAACGCAACCATCCGATTTACACCCATGATAGCGTGGTATGTTTGATTATAAATAAATGAATGTGTAGTATATGTTTTTTGAATCACACAACTCACTCTTTTGTTTTGATTTATATAAGAGTTATGTGCTGCAAAAGGTATTGACTTGTAGTGACGTTAGTAGTGTAGGAAGGATCGTGCTTCCAAAGGTACGATTTATTTCTTTTCTATAAAATCTGTGTCCACAATAAATGGTTAATTGGTTATATGTTATTATTATTCAACACACCATTCTTTTATTGAATCATGCTTCCCAAATGTCAATTCAACTATAGAGAGAGGCTGAGGAAAATTTGCCAAGGCTTGATTCTAGAGAAGGAACTTTGTTCATAATGAAAGAGGTCTTATCAGATATAGAGTGGCAAGTGACTTACAGGTGATGTATATTTATACTTTGATTTTTTTAGTTTATTTTTAGACCTTCGATCTATTTTTATAAATGTTATTCAATTTACAAAGCAGAGATTATAACATAACTACTTTAATTGCTGAAAATAGGTTTTGGGCAAGTCACAAGGGTAGAACTTATGTTCTTTACAAATGCGGTAAGTATTCCGGAGGAAAATGTGTGCAAAATAATTTATGTTGCTTGACATAAAATTTACCCTGATTTTCTATAGGAGAATTTGTGAGCAAAAATATGTTAGAAGTTGGAGATAAGTTAACACTCTACCAAGATGTGTTCAAAAACGTCGTAAGCCATCTTTAACTGTTCATCTTCATATTGTGAATTCATATATGTACTTATTTTGGTAGGCAAAACTAAGAATCTTGTTTTAGTTAAGTTTATAATATCAATTTGCAGTATTTCACAATCACAAAGAAAGAAAAGCATATCCCACCAACTTCAAATGAACATGAAAGAGAGGAAGAGATGCCTGAAGAAGAGGAAGAGTGTGAAGTTAATGAGGTAATGACATCACATGAAGATGGTAGTTGCTCTAATAACAAAAGAGAGGATACCCCGGTGTTTATACAGTTCTTCTAGAAAACATAATATGCTTTGTGTGTCTAGTGAGAGAGATGCGCCAAGCTTTATTATCTGTTACTTAAGCAATGCATTCTCATTTTAGATTTATTCTATTTCTGTTAAGTGAAAGCTTCATAAGCTTCATATGTGGTATTACCGTATCTTGTGAACAAACAAGATCAAATTCATAGACCTTGAGATAATAAAATTAAGATTTTCTTTAATCATATTTTTAGTTTCTTGTATCATTAGTGTTATAAATTATAATGTTGAGTTTGGAGTTCTTTTCTGATATGTGGCTTAGCTTCTAGATCAAAATAGTCTCTGATCACCACTTTACTTGCATTTTTGGAGGAGAAGTGCAAAATTAAATAAGTAAAATAGAAAAAGGAGGTTAAAAGGCTGAGTTGTCATGGAAATGTGCCATATTCTTGATTGTTACGTAGTTGTTATTTAAAAATGTTTGTGTGGCATTTTCTTTATTATGACAAATAGTAAGGAAAATACCACATCTGCTAACTAAAAAATGTTAACTAATCAACAAAATAACACGACTGTGTCGACTCAACATTGTGATCGCTTTACCCAGTTTCAGTTATCAGCATATTTATTAAAAGCGCAGTGCCTTGCCGCCCAAGCAGTTTTCTATAGCGAGTCGATGGTCCACTGACTTCCTATACCACAGGGGCAACTTTAGGAGAAAAATTGCTAGTTGATTCTTTTTTTTTATTTGATTTATCACTTAACCCATTTAAACAATTTACCTAAAATTAACTGGATTAACAAAATTAACTCCAATCTCTGGCAATATAATTATCAACAATTGGTTAGGCATATCACAAAGCAAGAACACGTTTAACAAAGCATGCTTTGTTTTAATGTTTTTTAACTTTAATTACTTGAAGATGCATGCTTTTTATTAAAGATGATGAAGAAGCTTAAAGACAGCTGCATATCTTTGTGTTCTCATGTTGTTTTGTGCTTGCATTTCATGAATTAAAAAGCTTCAGCTTCGAGATATGAACCAACTTTGAGTTATTTGTTTTAATGCTGTGTTAATTGAAGCATCCAGGTTTTTGCTGCCATAGCTCCATGAGGTTTTTTCTGAGTTATTTGTTATAAAGTTTTGGTTGTTTAGAAAAAATTTTAGTCTTGACAAAATTTTGGTTATTTTTGGGATTTTGGATGATTTTGGTACTTTATGTTGAGGATTATGGTTTTGGAATTTGAAAAAAGTGATGCTTTCTATTACAAAATTTTTTCCAATTTTTTTTTGTTTGCTTTTTTTTAGGCCTACGTTTTTTTTTGCACCTAGGCCCTCGGAGAAGCCTATGCGCTTTGAGTGCGCCTAACGCGTTTGATAGCTATGGTTCCCAGATGACTCAAAGAGGACAAAAAGGCCATCTTTTAACGACATTGTGACAAACATGAGCGAATTGATACACTTAGGACAACAAAAAGTACAATATTGTTCTATGTAAAATACCCAAAACAGAATCAAGTTTCACTTTTGTTACATATTGAGTCATTCAAATTTCTGTTTAAAATACTTAACCACATACGTTTCAATATCCTTTCAGAGTTTTGAGACCTTTTTATTTGAACAACAAATCTATACCTATATTACTTGTTACATATATGTTAAAATGGAATGCCAATTGCATATCATAGCTTATGGTGTCCTGGTTGTATAAAATGTGATGGCATTGTCTCCCAGTCAACTATTTTACAAATTATGCCTCTACATATCGATATTATACGATTATTATATATTCTAAAAACAGTGTACGTCGCCTGTCGCCATTGAGCGACCCCAATCGACCGGTCCCACGGGCAACACGAGGATGTAAATCACTAAAAATCAGAATATGTAAACCCTAAATCCTATATCCCTCAGTTCAGGTGCAAGGGCAGTAGTAGAATACTACAAACTACATAATGATCGGTTATATATGCATGCCACAAGAACAGAAGAACAATTTTGACCTAAATGATCATTATATAATCATATGCTTTGGATTGAGATGAAAATCATAATCAAATTAAATCAAGGCAGACAGCTAATGTATGTAAATCTATGAAGAATGAAGAGATTTAATATAATAATGGTATTCAAAAACTAACCTGAAACAATGGCGTTAATCTTCCGAGCTAAACTTGAAGACGAGCATGCGATGTTCTCTGGTCTTCTTCTCGTTAGGACTATAAATGTGATAAATAAATTCGTGCAGTGCGATGGATAGAGGCACACATAACCAGCTTGAATATTGTTCCGTTCCGACACGAACCGAACTAAATTAACTCTTGATTTACCGACACGAACCGAACTCGCTGGACTCGACTTGTTGTCGGCCCTAACTGGAAATCACGTAATATGTTAATTTTTAAAGTTAAAGAAGTATAGTAATAATATACACAAATTAAAGAGAATAAAATATTTGTTTTTATAATGTAATTTTTTTTAAAAGAATATTAGTGTGTGAAAAAATTATGGGCTTTTAAAAGTTGTTGGGTAGTTGGTTTTGAATAAAGGTTAAATATGTAACTATTATATAAATTAACAAAAACTGATGGAAGTGTAAATACTAAACTTGTAACTATTTAAGTAATTTTAAATATTAAAAGATGGGTTAAGTTATAATAGGAAGTATACTCTTTGTAGGAAGGATAAAAAGTAATCTTGTCCATTGATTTTGAATATGGAGGGTTGAGATTAGTTTAAGGGAAAATCAAGTGTGAAAGAAGGGGGAGGGCATAAAAAAAATAACACATTTGTTGACTTTCTCTCTCCACATGCAAGACACATACCAAATTCCCCTGTCATTTTAAAATGTCCATAATTTTTTTTACGACGTTTTTATTGAAAAACAAATTCATCGTAATAACGAATGTCTTTTTATCTTTTATATGAGTACCATGTTGTTATATAAAAATTAAAAAAAAATTAATGGGTTTTTTACAAATTGTGTTTTACTTAATTGTGTTTTACAAAATTGTGTTATACAATAGTATTTTTCATTGTGTTTTTTCCATTGTATTATTTACATTGTGTCATACAATTGTGTTTTTTATTGTTTTTTATCATTGTGTTTTTTTTTCATAGTGTATTTTTCCATTGTGTTTTTTCGGACTTTTCCGGCGAGGTGGTGGCGGTGGGTGACAGTTGTGGTGGTGGTGGGTGGTGGAGTGGTGGTGGTTGTAAGAGATGAATGAAGATGTAATTGGGTTTTATGTAAGTGGGTTTTTGAAATTAATTTAAGTGGGTTTTGAGATTAAAGTAAATAGGTTTTGATATTAAAGTGTTAGACTAAAACACCCTCCTTCCTAGCATTCTTAAAAAAATCAAACTTCTTATTTGAACCTAACCCATTAAAAGATTATATCTTTTTTTTCAAACGTTACTAGTAGGATCATTCAAATATGAAGTTTTTTCTCCCAACCTAAAATATTCAAGCTCCTTCGATCAAACAAAATTATTTCTTGAGTAATAGCTTTTTCTTTAAATTTTAAAACTAGAAGCTTCTAAAAGCTTCCTACCAAACATACCCTACGTGTTAGTCAAATAGTAGGGTATGTACTAGCGATTAGCCGTATTAATCAAATTGGAATTTATATGTAAATTTTCAAACATACACATACATGCCAAATTTTATAGATATAGATAATTTTTTTTTATTTTGAACAATTTTGACCAAATCGATAATCAATTACTAGTCAGTAGGGTACCGACTAGGGGTGCAAACGAGCCGAGCCCGAGCTCGACTAGACTTGAGCTTGGCTTGTTTAACTTACACAGAGCTCGAGCTCGAGCTCGGCTCGTTTCGAGCTCTGTTTTCAAAGCTCGAGCTCCGCTCGTGAGTATATTTTCAAGCTTGGGCTCGGCTCGTTTACTATATATCAACTATTTTTTATATAATTATAATTATTTTTTATATATTTTTTCCTATTATAATTTTATGTATAAAATAATGTATATTATTGAGTTATTTTTATTTATTTTTTCATAATATTATGTATATTAATTAATAACTATTAAATATATATCTTAAAAAAGGAAAATTGGTTTTTATTGGTCCCAACTATTTTATTTTTGCCGGCGGTGGTCCCAACTATCATTTTGGCTGGCAACGGTCCCAACTTTCACCTACGTTGAATCCACCAGTCCGCGACTAACGGAGTACTAACTCCGTTAGTTAAAAGCTGATGTGTTCGTTTTAGTTGTCAAAAACAGCTGACATGGGCATCCTACGTGGACCGACTGTGTATTATACATACTCCCCAAATCCCCAACGTTCGAATACATCAACCAGCTCTCGGTCTCGAACCATCGAGAGAATCAAAACCAAGCCCTAACTTAACAACCTCCTGACTCACCTTCCTCTTCTTATTACTAACCCTAACCTCACCATCATCAAATTCATCCTCTTCAACTTTCACTTTAACAACATCCACCGCCTTCAAATTGGACACGAACGTAGTTAAACCTCTTTCGACCGCAATTCTGGGTGTATGGCGTGCAAGGAGATGTGGCCGAGTAGACGATGTCAAGCGGAACGTACCTAGATGATGATTGTTCTGGATGTGTAGGGGTTAACAATTGGGAAGAAAATGCCATCAAATTTCGAGGAATTAGGGTTCTTGAGTTAGAGAGAATTTGGGGATTTAGGGGGTGTATAATTTGAGAATTTATGTTTGTATAATGTTTAATATAAAATGTTGGTTATAATACACAGCCGGTCCACGTAGGATGCCCATGTTAGCTGTTTTTGACAACTATGACGGACACATCAGCTTTTAACTAACGGATTTAGCACTCCGTTAGTCGCGGACTGGTGGATTCAACGTATGTGAAAGTTGGGACCATTGCCAGCCAAAATGATAGTTGGGACCACCACCGACAAAAATAAAATAGTTGGGACCAATAAAAACCAATTTTCCTTTAAAAAATTATATAAATGACAGGCTCGTTTAGGCTCGCGAGCCGACTCGAGCTCGATAAGTGAAGCACGGGCTCGAGCTCGTTTATTAAACAAGCTTACTTTTAGGCTCGAGCTCGGGCTCGGGCTCGATTAAGCTCGGCTCGATCGAGCTTTTTAACGAGCCGATATCGAGTAGCTCGCTAGTAACTCGGCTCATTTGCACCCCTAGTATCGACTTACAATTAATCAATGATTAATCGACGTTTATACAGGATGTTAACCACCATAAAATACAGCCTATTGCTGCTCATTATGCCATTATGCGTTAGTTTATAGAGGGGGTCAAGTAATTTGTCTATTTTTACCCAATAAGCTAATAGTTTTTATTCTATCCATTTTTCTTCTTAACAAAATTTCTTGCATCTGATAAATATTTTTGGATTAACAGCATATTGCTGTTAGATGTAATGACAGTAAAACGTCACAAATAAGGTGCTCACAATAACGTAGAGCCTACTTCAAGTAAAACATTTTCATCTTTATATTTGTATTATATTTTTCTTTATCATTGTTATTATTTGTTAGTCATCTTTCATACTTAATTTTACATCTTTTGCCATTTGTTAGTCATCTTTCATTAAACCTTATTATATCATCAAATCACGTGTATCATATATATTTTTCGTTTTATGGTCGACCCAAGATTGAATCTCGGTTGAACATGTTTAAAAACAGTAATGTTTTTTACAACTTGTAGCTGTGAAAGGTATAAAGCGACAAGTGTTTATAATCATTCAAGGCATGTATTCGTTTGCTTTACTTCCATCACGAGTCAAGAAATAAACCGTTTGCAACAGGAGATGTATCTCCAAGGCAATAATAATAATCACAACAACAAAAAATTGGAAATGCAAAAAAAACTAACAGTTTCACAATTCGCGGTGTAGTGTGAGACTGGGAGGAGGACAGACCCCTCCACGTCAGCACCACTCCACGTCAGCACCATCTGTTTGACTGACCCGTTCTTCCACGTGCGGCCCTTTTCTTCACAGACAAGCACGCCCCCCCCCCCCCCCCCCGCAAACCATTCTCCTCTCCCGCTAGCAGTCATGCCATCTCTCTTCTCGCCGCGTCTGCTTGCGGCCCTCCTCGAGAAGTCTAAACTCTCAAGAGCAATAATGTAACTAACAAATTAGTTAAGGTACTAAAAATAAAGGTAGTTTGTTTGGTGTTTTTCCTTCCGCTTTTTGGCTTGTTTATCTTGGGGTTTTTGTTAGTTTTCCGCTAGTCCTTTTTATGAAATTTGTCGTTAAAAAAAAAAAAGAAAACTAAAAATAAAGGTAAGGGACAGTTTTTGTAAATAAAAAAAAAACCTAAATTAGAATGTTGAAACTTGAAAATATTAATTTTCCCCCAAATCGGCCTTCAAGGGTCCTTCGAAACACTTTTATCGTTCGATCAAGATAACTATTAAGATATCAGTGAAGAAGATCATCTAAAGATCGGTGGAATAAAATCAAAATTTGTTCTTTACCCTGATTCTATTAATCTGGTATTAAGGTGATCCACTCTTCTCTCAATCTAATTTTGATGTATTCTGTCTATCGATTCATGTTATTGTTTGTTTTAATCTGTGCTACGTAGCTCTTAGCTTTTATTCTAGTGATAATCTTTGCATTTGAAGTTGGTGTAATAAATTTAGAGCTTCTTGTTATGTGGGATTTTCAGAATGCACATTAGGTGTTTGATGAAATGCCCAGGTGAACAAAATGGGTTTCGTTGTACCCGTGTTTCTGCTCATAGTTCTATGCCGGTTCTATCTTTTGGTGTACCTACATAAGAATCTTGTTAGAAAGGTGCTGCCTTTGTATGCAAAAACTTCATTGGTAATCCTATGCAGTCAATCTCGGTGGTATCTCTGTTATCATTCTTCATGTGAAATATTGGTACTGATAATATAGGCGATATTGACCGATATTTCACCGATATTCCCGATATCAGTGTTTTAAGTCTTAATTTTCAACTTTTAGTGTTTAATGTTGGTATTTTAAGTCTTAATCATTTCTTACTTGCGACAATTGTTGGTGTTTTGCAAGTTGCAAAAAGATAATTTGTTAATAGTAGAAGAGTACACTGAATTGTTAGTGTTAAGTGTTATATATATAAGTTCTGCATGTTAGTAAAATTACTGATATCCCACCGCGATAACCAATATCTCAAATATTGGTCCTCGACTGATATCCGATATTATTCCGCATCAACTGCCTAGATTGTTACTGAAGTTATACATTACACATGATCATGAACCTGATGTAAAAATAATGGGCCTAAAACATAATCTTGAAAATTCTGGATTTTTTTAATACCAATACCTCATAGAAACATGTAGGCCAAAATGTTTTATCTGTTGGGATAAAATATTAAATGTGTGATTTGGTTTGTTTGCTTGTTGACAGAAATGGAGAACATAATACAAGCAGTAGAACAAACAACTTTGGGGGACAAATCAAGCATTTCCCATGTCAAGAAACTGTTGTTTAGGCAAATGTTGGTCGGGGTGAGTGACGGACGGTTCTTCATGGGGGCGTTTTACTGTATGGATAAACAAGGAAACATTATTCTTCAGGATGCAGTTGAGTATCGTAGTACTAGAAGATCCTCTCCTTCTCCAATGGAACAAAGGGGTCTCGGCCTCATATTAATCCCGTTCGCATGTAGAACATCTTGTCATGTGGATTGCTCGATCGATGAACAACTCTCGTTACTCTCTCTTCAGGCTCAAAAGTAACATTGTATCGTGATGTTTTTGTTTTGTTCTCATAGAATTATAGGAACATATTGCTGAATTCATGTCAGTCAATTACGTTTTTGTATCAAACGGTTTTCGGTTCTGGTAATTTATTGTGTTTTGAGATGCTCAATTTGTAGTTGATGATTTGATTATACAACACAACACAACACAATATTATTCCATTGTCGAATATGTGAAGAAAAACAACAGATACAATACAAATGTCGTTATGTTATCGACAGAACAATATTATAAATAATTTCATATTACAACTTGTCAAAACCTGTCGCGGTAAGCAGTGCCATAAACAATTAAGTATGGTACGGTTTGCACAACGGTGTCAATCGGTATTGCAAAGTTGACCCCAGATGACATCCCACTTCCTGCAGCAAATCATGCAATTTTCAACATGTTAGTTGTGTAGTTTCATGTATGGTTTGACTTTTGAGATCAAACTGATTGGTTTGACTATCCTAATGTCAATCAACTATCAATAAGTCAAAACCATATACCTTTTCTTGTAAAAGTTGCAGTATTAACACCGATAACATGACCATGAGAATCAAGCAAAGGTCCACCCGAATTGCCTGCACAATATATTTAACAACAAAATGTTCATATAATATCATAATACCACCATAAAACATTCTGCAAATTAACCTGAATTAATTGCTGCATCTGTTTGAATGGCTCCTCTAATTGCACCTCCATTTGGTGATGGTATCTCTCTTCCTAGCCCACTAACTACCTGATATCGTTATATGTCGTTATGCTTATAAGTTAAATCCTCAAAAATTATTTAAGTTTTAAAGTTATTGCTTTAAAGGTATTACCCCAGTGGTCAATGTGTTCTCGTATCCATAAGGATTCCCGATAGCGTAACAGCTCTGGCCCACATTAAGCTCACGTGCGCTACCTATATCTACTGGTTTTACTTCAACCCCTTCGATGTCGACCTGCAAACATGAATATAACAAATTATCAACCAGTGACTGCATTTTGTTTATTATTTTGCTTTCGACACACCTTTAGAACAGCCAAATCGCATGACGGGTCAACACCAACAATCTTTCCATCTCTAGATAAACTGTTACCATATTTATCAACTAGAAAAACCTTACAAATCTGTTTTCCAAGTTGATCTGTAGCCAACTTTTCAACAACATGATAATTTGTCACCTGTCATACATTCATCACACCGGAAAACATAAATGTAAGTATTGGAAGGTGAAAGGAAATAAATGAAAATGAAATATGGCAGCAGAGATTAGAGAATTGATATCATACAATGTGGCCAAACTTGTCCCAAATAAATCCCGAACCGGTCCCTTCAACTTTGGCTTTCTCGTTATCCACCGTTACAACTTCATCAGAGCTTTTAGGGTTATTGATGATCTCAAGGTCTTTGATGAAAACCACAGACGGTGATGTTTCCTACAATCATCACATGAATGTAAAATGCAAGTGATTAGCAACTAGGGGTGTGCACGGTTCGGCTTGAGTCGGTTTTGTGGTAAAACGAAACCAAAAACTGAAACTTCGGTTTTTGAAATTTTAATTACCGTTCTGTTTTGGCTTCTGTTATTTAGTTTTCGGTTTTGGTTTTTTCGGTTTTGTCATTTGAGCTTGAAATATTAGGCAAGAAAAACAAACTGGCCCAAAATAATGATCATTTTGTTAATTAATAACTAATTGATTTTTATACATTTGGGCTAAAATATTTGAAATACATAAAATAAAAAACGAAAATCTATAAATTTGGTTTTTTGGTTTTAATTACATGCCAAACCAAAACCGTTTTTAGAATAACATAACACCAAACCGTCAGTTTTTGCATTTGCTCTCCTTTTTCCGCATTCGGATTGGTTTTTCCAGTTTCATGCACGCCCCTGTTAATAGCAACAATGGCGAAGGTTGCTTACCCCGGGTCCCCCCCCCCCCGTTTTTTACGCAATAGTTTAAATTTACCCGTTTTCATCCGAAATTTTTTATACGTAGTGTAAAATTAGTTTTTTTCGGCCAAAATTTTTTATACGTGGTGTAAATTTAGCCGTTTTCGGCCGAAATTTTTTATACGTGGTGCAAATTTAGCCGTTTTCGGCCGAAAATTTGAGCACGGCCCCCTTCGTTTGTGAAATTTTGTATACATTTTTAGTCCAGCCCCCGGTGTCTTAGTCCAAGCTTCGCCACTGAATAGCAAACGTAATAATCAGTTGAAATTGATGAAAATAAAATGATTATCATTTGGTTAACTCCAAAATCTCCAATTTTTGTTTGAAACAACAAATTTAGATCTAACACACAAACACAATTCTCAACGAACTGAAAGCTGCTAATAAGAAGCATCAATTAATGAATGGAGAGTGAATTAATAACCTCAAAGATACGAACAACACGATCTTCTTCCTGCTGAGTCTCATCAAACTGCTGTGCGATTGCAGATGGAATTGGAGTGAGTTGTTGAAGATATGAAGCTACGGCTGTGAATATTAATGTTCTGCGTGTTGCAGGCAGATGGCAAGGCGAAGATGAAGCCGATGACGATGAAGATGAAGGTTTGTATGAAGCAACCGGAATGGAGATTGAGTGACCACAAGCAGCCACAACCTCCATTTCCCTTCACGATAACTACTTTTCAAACATTTTGTTGACTATTCTTTTTTAATCTTATTTTTCCTTTTTTTTAGCGGCCAACGAATCCTCCGGTGCTACCGGTTAAATTCATTGCATCGGGATGCACTCGTCTTCTGATTTTGGGAAAACCCTCACCTAAGGCTAACGCACGTGAACACTCGCCTGAAGGCACGACAGTGTGATGAGATAAAACTCGTTTAGTTCAAGGATCCAACTAGCGAACGTCACTTACTCGCCTAGTTTCCCATCATCGCCTGGTGCCGCTGAAACTAAATGTTGATGGCATGAATCAAACCTGGGTTACATGAAACATCAAGTCTTTTTTTTATCACTCTACCACCAGCTTATTGAATAATCTTATTTTTCCTATATGTAATTTTATATATATATATATAGGCAAGATATAAAATGAAAACCCACGTGAGTTGTGAAAACCCGTGAAAACCATATGTAACATAATTTTTTTGTACATGTAATATATGTTGTCACATTTAATACAAAACATCGAAAACACAAAAAAAATGTTTTGCTATTTTTTTATATTTTTTAGTAATTTTTATATATGTTATCAGAAGAGAGAAAATATAAATTAACTTTTACATTTTTTATTAACTTTAATTGTGGATCACAAGATTTACTTTTTAATTAAAAACGTGTGGCTGAGAATGAGTTTCTAGAGTTTTCACAACTTAAGTGAGTTTTTATTCTAACCTAACCCTATATATATATATATATATGGGGAAGATTTCAAATGAGAACCCCTTTGAGCTTTAAGATTAGGTTCATTTCAGAAGTGTTTTTAGAGCGAGAAGCGCGAGAAGTTATTACAACCAATCATAATTTTTCTTTTATTCTTATTTTATTTTAATAGATGGGGGTATTTTAATACAAGTTTTTTTTCCCATATATGAAAAGTAACAAATCTTTGGGATAAGTTACACATATTTTTATTTTTAGTCTAAATAGTTTTATAATATAAGTAGTTCTATTTATCACAAAAAAAAAAGTTTGACCAGTTCAAAAAAAAATATAACTAATAAACTAATTTTTGTTTTAAATTGTTTGTTTTTTTTTTATTTTTAATTTATGATTAATTTATTTGTCATAACTTTTCTAAGTTAACCAAATCTAGAAAGATTTCAATTTTATACTGGATTCGTAAAACCACCTACACAGTATGCAATTGATCCTACACACAATAAAATTTACACATACACAATTCAAAATACCGCATACAAATATACTAACACAAGATAAAATTTACACGTACACAATTCGAAGTATCACCTACACTAAACATATATAAAACTACACACGATAAAATTTGCATATACAAAATTCGAAATACCACCTACACAGTACTTGTATGAACCTACACACAATAAAATTTAAACATACACAATTTGAAATACCATATATATGAACCTACACAAATCACAATGTTAACCTACATATACAAAACTACTTCATGTTATAGCCTACCCATTTGTATTTAACTACACATATTACAATATTAACATACACAAACAAAAGCTGTAGATACAACTAATAGTATCAAATTAAACTCGTAAAATATTCTCAATGTATGAAAAAAAACCATGTTTTTTTTATTTAATTATTTTTTAATAAATCTTTTTATGTGTAGGTAAATACGAGTTCCGTATTGGTGCAAATAAAAGAAATCAAGAATCAATGTAGGTGAAAATAAGTTATGTGTTGGTGAACACAAGTTACGTGTATATGAATGTAAATTAACTAACCATTTGTATAAGTGAGCTTGAGTTATGTATAGATTATTATATTACTTGTGTAGATGAAATTATTATCATTTACTTGCATATACATTGTTTTTCATATGCATATAAAATATAATAAATGAATATTATGAAACAGTGAATTTAAAAAAATTGATTATAAAGATATTCATTAAAATTTTTATTAGAAGACGTGTTTTATGTAAAAGCCGATTTATTTTTTCTAAAAATTTGTAACCTTCTAAGATAATTAATGTGGAGAACAATTTAGGAGTTACGAAATTAATGCTTTGAAACAACTATAAGGGAGACCAAATTACCCTTTGATTATAAATATGTGGTATATTATTTTTCTCTTAATTACAAGTTTGCCATTATCATTATGCATTATTGATTTGTTTAATCAATGGTTGAGATCGACTTCTTGCATTTCTCACTATATATTACTTCTCGAATGAACCATCCCCTATATATATATATATATATATATATATATATATAGGGTTTGGATCAAATACAAATGAAATTAACGTGAGAATCAAGTAGAGTAATTATGTAATTACATAATTACTCTACTTGTATATATAATTACTCTACTTGATTCTCATGTTTAGCATGCTAATTTAATTTGTATGTTAACTTTCTCCTATATATATAGGGTTAGGTTAAAATAAAAACTCACTTAAGTTGTGAAAACTCTAAAAACACATTTTCAACCATATGGTTTTAATTAAAGATTAAATCTTGTGGTTTACAGTTAAAGTTAATAAAAAAATGTAAAAGTTAATTTACATTTTCTCTCTTCTAAAAACATATATAAAAATTAGTAAAAAATTTTTAAAAAATAGCAAAACATTCTTTTTATGTTTTCGATGTTTTGTATTAAATGTAACTACATATATTACATATACAAAAAAAAACCGATGTTACATAAAGTTTTCACGGGGTTTCACAACTCAAGTGGGTTTTCATTTTATATTTTGCATATATATATATATAGGAAAGGATCAAGAGAGAACTCTTTTTTAAAGAAAGAACTAGAGAAATAATAGAGAAATATTTTTAATTTACTTAAAAAAAATATTTTTAAATTTTCGTTTTTGCCATTATTCTTATATTATGTTACCATTTACTCGAAAAAAAAAAAAAAAAAACTCGTTGTTGTGCACATATGCAATACATCGACTTTTTTTATTGCATACGTGCACTAGTGTGTATTTTGATATGTGCAATAATGTTGCATAGCATATATGCAATTTTTTGTTTTGTATTGTATTAGTGCAATAGTGTTATCTTATATACAAAAATATCAAAAAAAACAATATAGTGCATATGTGCATTAGTGCTGTATTACGTAAATGCGATAGTTTGTTTCGAGTACAATTATTAGTGTTTGTATTTGCATATATTCAATAGTGTGTATTGTATAATGCAATTGTGTTGTATAATGAAATTGTGTTGTATTATATGCAATAAAACACTATTGTATATATGCAATACACATTAGTGCACATATGCACTAAATCGCCGGTTTTTTTTAGGAACAATATCATCTTATTAGGAGGAAAGAAAAAAAAATCGTAAAATATTTTTTTAAAAAAAGTTAAAAATAGTTTTTTATCAATTCTCTAGTTCTCTCTTTAAGAGTAGTTCTCTCTAGATCCCACCCTTATATATATATATATAGGGGAGGGATCTTTTGAGAACTATGTTGAGTTGTAAGAACTTAAAAACTCCATTCTATGCCACACATTTAATTAGGTGGATTGGAATATGTGGTTGAGATTAAATTTAGCAAAAAAGTCAAAGTAGGAGAGAGAATAAAGATGTAAGTGGTTACACTAACTTTTACGTCCGTTACACATGTGTAAAATGTCGGCTCGGTGTGTAAAAAATTATGTAATTTTTTTACGTGTATGTAACTTACATATATTACGTATGTGTAAAAAAACATTCGAAAAAAAAAATCGTTACACCGAGTTCTTTCGAGTTCTTAAAATCAAAGGGGTTTTCATTTGAAATATCCCCTATATATATATATATAAATTTTAAGTTAATATAAATATTTTTTTCGTATTTTGTGCCACTGAAATAAACAATGGATAAGAAAACAAAACTCTAATCACAGTATATATTACCTTCGTGGTTTTAACTAACAAGAGTAAGACAGAAAAATCGGTACATGAAGATGATAAGATAACAAGCTCTTGGTGAATATGTTAGCATATAGGGAGGCCGATGAAAAATAAAATAATAAAGCAGACTTATAGACAACACTAACATTGTAAGAGTGGACAACATAGGCATGAAGTAAAGGACAATAGCAGCGAATCTAACATGTTTCAGCAATCAACAATAATATTTGCAGCTTCTAGATATGCTGCTTCAGCACTGGAATGAGAAACAATACTACAATAGCATGGCGCTTGGAAGAACAATGTAATAGATTATTATCCAAAGAAACATAATACCCATAAATTCATCTATGAGTATGCATACAGCCGTCGTAATCGACACTTGAATTTGCTATGAGATGGGAAGTGAATGATTCACATAGTTGTAGCTCATGATCTAAAGTGTCTTTAATGCAACCATGAATATGTTTGAGGGCGTTAAAATGTGGTTCCAGTGGATGTAAAGACAAACCTCGATTCATTCAGGGCCCGCAACACTAGCTTTAGAGTTGGTACGTATCGGTAAGGGTAGCCGTCGGCTTATAATTAGCCATCTTTACACGATCTAAACTAAATTTAGTGTACAATGCTTGAGATAGAACCATTCATCATTTGTTATACATAGCGAGAAATCTCTAAAAATAATTTATCGGACCCAAGTTGAAGAGGTAGGTCCCAGCAGAGCCCAGTTGGACCCGCAAGACTCACCTCAAAGAGGGAAGCCTGCGTAGTTGAACCCGCAAGACTCACCTTCAACAGGGACGTCTGCGCAAAGGCTAAACTCGCAGAACTCACCTTGAAGAGGGACGTCTGCGCAGAAACCAACTGGATCCGCAGGACCAACCATGCTCAGAGACGTGACGTCCTTACGCGCAGTACGCAAACTGTTCCCGCAGGAAAAACCTCCCAATGGTGAAGTACCCCGCCTGTTCCCGCAGCTGCGGATACAAGCCATCAGGGAAGGCTACCCGCGCAGCAAGGCTACACGCACAAGGCACTTAACTCTTAAATAATTCAGTAATGTCACCTGAAGAAGGAGTGAGCAAGCCGGGAACACTCCCGCACAAAGCCGGGAAAACTCCCGCCCAAATGAGCCAGTCCGTACGATACTGGAGAATCTTTTGTACTGTACCTGACGAGGTATGGACAAAAGATCTGACCAAGGATACGACAGCTCACTGACAACAGTATGACGAGCAGCACGCTCTTGTACTGTATGTCACTATTAGCCGCTGCCTACTCACCAACCTGTCGGAGGACGTGCATAGCCTGCAGTTGGTGGAACAGGAATAGTACACAGCCGGCCTGGTCGCTATCAGCCGCTGCCTATCCACCAACCACCAGCATGGCATGTGCGTAGCCCACAGTTGGCAGAACATGAGCACTATTCAGCCGGCTGTACCTGCTTGGAAACCTACCTTCGGCTATAAATACTCCAACACCTTGGAATGGTATCATCGGATCTCATATCTCATATCTTGATATATTACCTGATATCTGCTCTAGTCATTCTCTTAATATACACTTATATTCAAGAGCAATCTAGTCTGATTCTCACGCCGGAGGGTGGTCACAAGGAGGTACCCCCCCTCTTCTCAGTGACGAGCTCACGGTGTCTGTTTTGCAGGTTATCAGAAGAACCATCTTCGCCGGATCTAACCCCTCGTGGGAAACATCTATAAAACCCCCAGATTATCCGTAATCTTCCCGGGGTCGATTAATGTTTCTTCATTGGCGCCATCCGTGCATAAAAGCTAGAACTAATTTATTCAGTTTTTTCAAACTTCTGGAAAGATGGTTAAGGTTACTCCGTTGCCAAAGCCAGCGAATGACCAAGAAACCCCGGTAACCACAACCCCAGCTACTGGGGGGAACACCGGCAAATACACACATTTTACGAACACTACCCCGGTATCCCGAGCCGGGGCAAGTGCAGTAAATTTTACGAACACTACCCCGGGTACCCGAGCCGGGGCAAGTGCAGTAAACAATCCTCCCCTGGGATTCATTGATACCCAGGTAGAAAGACAACAGACGAGGCCCCCCCCGCCAAACACTTGAACAAGTTAAAGCGTGGGCGGAAAAACGTCAAAGGGAATTCCAAGCTGAGTTGAATGAACGCTTGCGTTCACTCCAACAGGCTGACGAATTCGGAAGCACTCAACAGCTCAACATGAGCAATGAGAGCGAGTACTGGGACGATGATTCGGAGGAATCCGACACCGACGCAAACCCTCGCCATAGGGCGAAAGGGAAGCGTAAGGAAACGGACTTCCAACCGAGAAGGAATTTTGGAGAAACCTTCAAACCAAAAAACGCGGGTGGAAACCCACGTGACTTCTCTAAAACCTTCAGACCAACCGCTGCAAATGCGGGAACCTCCAAGTTTGCAAGGGACATTGCGGTAGTTGGAGTCGGCGGCTCTCCTAGGGTTCCCTTATCGGGGATCCCTGGGGAAGAGGATCAAGTTGGCCCTTGCGAACAGCTTGATGCACTATCTCCCCACGAATCGTGTGTATTTCTTTTCTCGTAAGACTGAGAGTAATCAAAAAAATCAAATCGCACCATCTCTGTAATAGGTAAATGCCTCTTTTTCTCCTGAAGTTGTCGGAATTATTCGTAATAAGATATTGGCTACAATTGAAAAGGTTTTATCAATAAAATTTCCATTTATCCGCGATCTAGACATAGGTAGCAATCCATTCTATCATTGTTCTCATTACTTCTCGCGGGAAAATGATCCCCCAAGGGAAGCAATCGTCCCAAGAAGTGCCAAACAGATGTCAAACATCGGCACCTATGATGGTATATCTGACCCAGACGATCATTTGAACAGATTCATAGCGGGGGCAACCGTCAGCAACTGGACGGAACCCACGTGGTGTTATATGTTCCAGATGACGCTGGTTGGAGCAGCCAGAGCGTGGTTCGACTGTCTACCGGTCCACCACATCTACGATTGGGCAGACTTCCAACAGAAGTTTAGCCAACACTTCAGCCAACAAAGAAAGTATACCGAAGAGCAATGGACAATCCTCAATTGCATTCGAGAGGAAGATGAATCTTTGCTAGACTTCATCACTCGCTTCAACTCAAAGAAGCTAAGTCTGGGTAATATTAGCGAAGATCTTGTTCGCGCTGCTTTCATCCAGGGCACAAAAGGCCCAGAGCTCATCCGCACCTTAACGGGTAAAGATGGCATGCCATCCACATGGGATGCCATCATGACAGCAGCTAAACGCTTCGCGGAAACGGAAAAGCAACTGGGTAGAGATCTTCCCCAAAGCACAAACCTCTACACCCAGAAAACAAGAGAAAACAATGCCCTTACCGCCCGACTAAACAAAAAGAGGAAGCTAGGCATTTGGCAGTCAAGGGTAAACTTTGACACCTCATCCGGCTCGCACCCTCGGTTAGGCGGAAAGGATAACATGCCGTCGTCAAACCGGAACTCCAGATGAACGCACACACCAAAAGCGTCACCGAGATATTCGACACCGAGAAACTTCCATGGCCAAAGGCTCCAATAATCCGAGAGCGTCACAACGCTGATCAGAGCAAATTCTGTGACTTCCACAGGACAAGAGGCCACAACACCGAGGAATGCGTAAACTTGAAGGACATCGTCGAAGCATTTGTCAGAGATGGGACGCTCACGCACCTCGTGGCGTACTGAACGCTGAGCAGGCTAATGCGTGAAGAACCCCAGTTAGGTAAAACACGAATAAAACTGCAGCTTCAATGTCGGAGACTACATACTGCGTAAACAACGAGATTCCGAACCAAGTGCATATCGGCTCGAAAGGCTCGATGACACTCCCAAGAACATGGAAGGGAGCTCAATTACACAGTCTGCATGTAGATCAATTCCAAACTTGTAAAAGAAAATGCCCAGAGCCACTTCTGATGGAAATGATTCTCCTTATCACATTGACGCTGATGGTCTTACATTTATACTTAATGAACTTTCCACACTGATATGCCGGTCTTCACCGCATACATAAGTGGGAAAACAAGTCGTTGCATGTGGAAGGCGGCAAAACCCGCATAAACACAAAAAACGGCAAACCTTCACGCAGGTCAGTCATAGGTAAAGTTTGATCATCCTACTAAATGAAAGTGCCGGTCCTAACCGCACAAATCATGATAGAGGACACCGAACTAACCTATTGACAACCCGCGTCGAACGGTTAATTTATTCAAAACACTGATATGCCGGTTTTCACCGCATAAATAAGTGAAAAGAAGCCGTTGCGTGTGGAAGGCGGCAAAACCCGCATAAACACAAAAAACGGAAAGAATTTCTAAGGAAAAGATGTGGAAAACCTTCACGCAGGTCAGCCATAGGTAAAGTTTGGTCATCCTACTAAATGCAAGTGACGGTTTTACCCGCACAATCATGATAGAGGAAACTGAACTTTAACCTATCGACAACCGCGCGTCGAACGGTTAAATTATTCAGAACACTTAGAAAATATCTTCAAGGAAAAAATGAGGAAAACCTCCACGCAGGTCAGATATAGGTAAAGTTTAGCCATCCTACTAAGTGCAAGTGACGGTCTTACCCGCACAATCACGAAAGAGGAAGCAAAACTTTAACCTATTATCTGCCACGTTGATAGGTTAACTTATTCAAAGTACTTAAGAAATTGCTAAGTTAAACTACAGTATGCACAAGCGAATCATACATTGTTTATGCGGCAAAACAAGTGCCAAATTAAACTATAATATGCATGAGCAAGTCGTACAACGTTTATAAAGCAAGAGTGACGGCCCTACCCGCACACAAGATTTACATTCCATATCAACGAACCCTAGACCAAGCAGGAAGTCAGCCTTTTCCCCATCCTCATGAGAAGCGTTGAGGGCTGCGCTCATGGCATCGTCATATGATGTGTCCGTGAAGACCCGATGCACAACCTACAAAACAAAAATAAAAGTATCAAAACCTTTTCTAAGTATAAAGAAAAGCGTGAAGACATTATGAAGCTAAGCTTACCTGCGACAACGCTTCTCGTAGAAGCCATTCCTTGGTAACCAGAGCCTCCTGGAGGGCAGCTTGAGCTTGGTTACGGGCGCGTTCGGCTTCACTTTTGTTAAGGTTGGCAAGCAACACTTCTTTAGCCGCAGCCTCTTCGACGCCCTTTAGCTTACGCTCAGTATGGTCAAGCACGCCCCTCTGGTCCAAGATCTCTTGGAGCTTCTTGGCGTCTTCCATGGCCAAGGCATCATGAGCCTGCTGGAGCCTCTCTAATTTGGCTTTAAGATCCTCATTCTCGGTGCGTAGAGGCTCAGCAACAGCTTCAGCCCTGGTGGCCCTCTCAGTTGCGTTCCGAGCGGTTTCCTTAGCTAACCGAAGCTGTTCGTTAACAGCTTGGGCAGCCTTGGAACGGGCCTCGAGACGGGCCTGAACTTCAATGTAACACCCCGACCAAAGGCGGATTATACATCGGGGCGCCACATATTGTTTCATTACTCGTGACACTATTGGGTGTCAATATTTAATAAATACATTCATTCGCGCAGGCGCAGGGTAAACACAAGATATAAATAAACCAACATAAATTAATATATTATAAGGCAAAATATTCGAACAACAATAACTTGTCTTGATACATTTTAATCTAGGTCCAAAATAAAGAAAACTTCCTACGTGTCCACAAGCTCCAAAACAGCTACTGCAAACCTGAACATGTGTTAAAATAAACGTCAAACACTTGCGTGTTGGTGAGAAATCAAGTTTAATACAATACATAGATAACAATAAATCTGCGCGCAACATGTGTATGTCTGGTTTTCAACAAGGGTGTAATCTGATCGGGACCAACTCTAAGATTCATAAGACTGCCAGTGCTCACAATTGAGCTCACAAACAAGACAAACTGTGCATGTGTATACAAAAGAGAAAATCATAAACGATAGTTCTCCCGTGTTCATCTAATGGTACCATGAAAACTGCGGAATAGACCGACAAGACGGTTAATGATCCACACATACAAATATCAGCCAAGTCTACGTCCTCAACACATGGGATACTGCGCGACTAAAGTTCATAAACAAGTTTAAGACTCTAAGTTTGTATGAACACATGAACATCCCAAAACATTAAAAGCAAAAAGGGATTAGGTACGAGATTACTCACTTGATAAACGATGCGGTGTAAGATAAAGCAAGAACCAACTTTAAACAAGCACAAGTTATCCTATAAATAAGATTATTGTTTTAATGATTTGTTTTAAGTCTTGATTACAAGTTAGCATAATTAATAAGTAAATTATTATATATATATATTACCGGAAAAGCAGGGCAGAACAGGGAGGAAGACGGAGGCAGAGAGGGAGGCGGCAGAGAGCAAGGAAAACAGGAGAGATTAAGTGTTTGTGTGTGTAGTGTTAGGAAAAATAATACTATTATTTATAGAGAAACCCTAGGGAACACAATCCCTAGAAAAGGGGAAAAGATCTTTAACAGGATCAAGCAAAAGATATCAAAAAGCATAAGAATCCAAAAGCAAAAGATATGGAAAGATATGGCAGCTGCAGAGGCAAGATAAAGCTGTCAGGGAACAGTAAAAAGCATGGGCGGGTCAGATAAAGGTACTGGTCAAGCATGGCAAAAGCAGATCTCAAAAGATAATGTCAGTCACTTTATCTGCCAACCAATGGGGTTGGTGCGCATGCTGCGCCGAAAGTAACTTTTCAGACATAAAGCAGATTAGGTCAACAGCACAAAAGATAAGACAACACAAAAGCAAACGGCTAGAAGAAACTCAAAGGGTTTAGCGCGAGAAGGCTAAGGCGCGAAGGCAGACACAGAAGGTCAAGAGAGCGCGAGCGCGAAGGCAGACAGAAACAACCTTAACGCGTCGCGGAAAGAACTACATTTCTAAGCGCGCCGCGGGAAGAATCACATTTCTTAGCGCGTCGCGGGAAGAACTACCGTTCTTAGCGCGCTGCGAGAAGAATTACAATTCTTAGCGCGCTGCGAGAAGAGTTCGTCTCGCGTATCGCTGAAACAGGTGGTCTTCACGCAGGATTCCTTGTAAGGGGTCTGGCGCGTGGAGCTGCGCAGACAACCTTAGGCGGGAAGGAACAAAGGACAAGCAAAGAGTTAGAAGAAAAAGAGGGAAACAAGGCGTAAGGGCGGGACGGCGACAAGAGGGAAAAGAGGGCGGAAAGAGAGAAGGAGAGGGACGGCGGAAAGAAAGAGAGAGAAAGAGGCGGGAAGGAAAATATATATTATTATTAAAAGTAAAATATAAGTATAAATACTAAATCATAAAAGAAAGAGATCGGGTCAGAGAAACGGGTACCTGGGTCGGGTCGGATCGGGGCAGATGTCACAGTCTCCCCTACTTTAAGAAATTTCGTCCCGAAATTTATCTCGAAGTAGGTTGCGCAGAGAACAGGTGCGGGTACTTGATCTTCATTTGATCTTCCCTTTCCCATGTAAACTCGGCTCCGCGCTTGGACTCCCAACGAACTTTCACGATAGGGATGCGACTGCGCTTGGTTTGCTTAACCTCGCGATCCATAATCTCAACAGGCTTCTCAACGAAATGCATAGTTTCATCAACTTGAACTTCATCAAGTGGAATGTGAAGGTTCTCGTCAGCTAAACACTTCTTGAGATTGGATACATGGAACGTTGGATGCACATTACTGAGCGCGGGCGGCAGGTCAAGTCTGTAGGCAACTTTTCCCACACGCGCGATGATCTTGAATGGTCCAACATATCGAGGAGCAAGCTTACCTTTCTTCCCAAAGCGGACAACACCTTTCCAGGGCGACACTTTGAGGAGAACAAGATCACCAACTTGAAATTCGAGAGGCTTTCGCCTACGATCTGCGTAACTCTTCTGTCGGCTTCTGGCAGTCAGCAGATGATCACGGATCTTGGCGATTTTATCGGTTGTCTCTTGAACAAGTTCGGGTCCTGTGATTTGAGCTTCTCCCACTTCGCTCCAACAAATCGGGGAGCGGCACTTACGACCGTAAAGTGCTTCAAATGGGGCCATACCGATACTGGAATGATAGCTGTTATTATAAGAGAACTCAATCAAAGGCAGGTGTGAATCCCAATTACCTCCAAAATCAAGAACACAAGATCGGAGCATATCCTCAAGAGTTTGGATAGTTCGCTCAGACTGACCGTCAGTCTGAGGATGATATGCCGTACTCATGTCCAAGCGAGTTCCTAGCGCAGATTGGAGAGATTTCCAAAAGCGAGATATAAAACGGCCATCACGATCGGATATGATGCTCAAAGGAGTACCATGGCGGCAGACAATTTCCTTGACATAAAGCTGCGCGAGATGCTCAACACGGTAGTTTTCACGAATGGGCAGAAAGTGAGCAGACTTAGTCAAACGATCCACTATTACCCAAATGCTATCATGTTTGCTTGCTGTCAAAGGTAACTTGGTAATAAAGTCCATCGCTACACATTCCCATTTCCACGTAGGAATTTCTGGTTGTTCGAGCAAACCAGATGGGCGTTGGTGTTCAGCTTTCACTTTAGAACAAGTCAGACATCTAGCTACGAACACAGCAATATCCTTTTTCATACCGGGCCACCAATAAGTAATGCGCAAATCCTTGTACATCTTATCAGCGCCGGGATGAATAGAATACCGAGATTTGTGCGCTTCACACAGGATATCAGCGCGAAGATTCTCATCAAAGGGAATCCAGATGCGATTGAGATAGCAGAGAATTCCACTCAGATTAGGCACAAAATGCGCTTCCGCGCCACACGCTAACTCGGCGCGAAGGTTACCATTACTGATGGATGCGCGCTGCGCGTCACGAATGCGCAATTCAAGGTTGCTTTGGATCGGCGCAAAGTGAAGCTGCGTGCGCGGCAAGATACAGTTAAGCTGGCAGGGTTTTCGGCTGAGCGCATCGGTTACCACATTAGCCTTACCAGGATGATACCGGATCTCACAATCGTAATCGCTGATGAGTTCGTTCCATCGGCGTTGCCTCATGTTAAGTTCCTTTTGATCAAAGATATGCTGAAGGCTTTTATGGTCAGTGTAAAGGATACACTTAGTACCATAAAGGTAGTGCCTCCAGATCTTCAAGGCAAAAACAACTGCACCAAGTTCGAGGTCGTGAGTTGTATAGTTCTTTTCGTGAACCTTGAGTTGCCTTGATGCGTAAGCGATAACCTTGCCTCGTTGCATAAGAACACAACCGAGACCTTGGTTGGAGGCATCGCAGTACACGACAAAATCATCATTACCCTCAGGTAGCTCAAGAACAGGAGCTTCACACAACAAACGCTTGAGCGATAGAAAGGCTTCTTCTTGCTTCGAGCCCCAAATATATGGTTTACCTTTGTGCGTTAGGGCCGTTAAAGGCAAAGCGATCTTTGAGAAGTTCGAAATGAAACGCCGGTAATAACCAGCTAAGCCCAGAAAGGAACGGATCTCAGAAGGAGAGGATGGCGTAATCCAGTTCTTGATTGCTTCAATTTTGGATGGGTCGACATGAATACCCATCTTGTTAACAACATGGCCAAGAAACTGTACTTCATCAGACCAGAATTCACACTTGGAAAGCTTAGCAAAGAGCTGCTCGGTTCGAAGCTTTTGCAATACCAATCGGAGATGATGCTCATGCTCGGCCTTGGTCTTAGAATACACCAGAACATCATCGATAAACACGATCACGAATTTATCCAAGAAAGGCCTACACACCCGATTCATTAGATCCATGAAAACGGCGGGTGCGTTGGTTAAACCGAAGGACATGACCAAGAATTCAAAATGGCCATAACGAGTTCGAAAAGCAGTCTTCGGAACATCTTCATCGCGGATGCGCAACTGGTGATAGCCAGAGCGGAGATCAATCTTCGAGAAACAAGAGGCACCTTGGAGCTGATCAAAGAGGTCGTCAATACGTGGTAAGGGATACCGGTTCTTAATGGTGAGTTTGTTCAACTCGCGGTAATCAATACACATGCGAAACGATCCATCTTTCTTTTTAACGAACAACACCGGAGCACCCCAGGGCGAAGAGCTAGGGCGAATGAATCCTTTAGCAGTCAACTCTTGAAGTTGGCTTGCCAATTCTTGCATCTCAGCGGGTGCAAGACGATAAGGAGATTTAGCTACGGGGGAAGCACCAGGGACAAGATCAATACGGAACTCGACTTCACGAGCGGGAGGGATACCAGGAAGATCATCAGGAAAAACTTCAGGGAAATCACGCACAACAGGGATATCGCGAAGCTTCTTTTCTTCAGCAGGCTTAACCATATGGTCAAGAAATGCAATACACTTCTTCCGCATGAGTCTTTGGGCTTCGGCGCAAGACATAAGCTTAAGACCACTGGAGGGTTTTTCGCCGTAGATATGAAGATCACCATTTTCTCGAGGTATGCGTATCAACTTCTTGGCGCAAATAACTTCGGCGCGATTATGCGAAAGCCAGTCCATACCAATGATAACATCAAAGCTCCCAAGAGGCATAGGGATGAGGTCAATCAGAAAATCGTTTTCGTTAAGGTTAAGCGTACAACCTTTAATCACTGAGTTTATTAAAATAATTTCACCATTAGCCAATTCAACTGAAAAATCTTCTTTTAAATTGCTGCGCGGTCGCGCAAGCTTCTGCTCGAAGGCGCGAGAGATAAAACTTCGATCGGCGCCAGTATCAAAAAGTACAGAAGCATAAAATCCGTTAAGCAAAAATGTACCATTAACTACGTCATTATTCGCTTGCGCTTGGTGCGCGGTTATGTTAAAAGCTCGTCCACGCGTTACTTGGTTTGAAATCTGGTTCACCGGATTCGCTTGTGTGATTTGCACTTGCAGTCTCGGGCACGCGTTCCGGAAATGACTAGGATCACCGCAGTTAAAGCACGATCTGGGTCGTGGGTTTTGGTAGGTTGGTTGTGGGTTCTGCGGGTAGACTGGTGGTGTTGGCGCAATTGGATTGGCGAGAAGGACTCTACAGTTTTCTGCAAGGTGACCAGCGCGGCCACATCGGGTACAAAGTCGACACGGGGTTTGGGTTGGGTGGTGAAATCTACAGGTTGGGCAAAAGGGATGGTTTCCTGTGTAAGGTTTCTTAGGAGGCGGGGCAGGGAGTGCGGGATTGGTTAAGGCATAGTTATGGACTACAGGAGGTGTTGGGTAGGCTGACAGTGGGTTAGGCGCATGAACTGGAGGTTGGTATGCGGGTTGCTGGACAATGGGCGGGTTGGTAAGCGCATAGGCCTTGCGCCTGCGCTTGAGGTTGTTACGGTTTGAGGGTTCAGGTTTGGTTTCTGTTGGTTCAGGGGCAGTCTTGGGTTTGGTCTTTTCTGTTCCCCGCAGGAACAGGGTTCCTGCTCTGACATGGTTGTCGCTGAGCACAGCGGCCAACTCAATGGCGTCAGAGAGGGTTACTGGGTTTCTGGCCCATACAGAATCTTGAATTTCCATGGGGAGACCCCCAAGGAATTTCTCTATGGCTCGGCGGGAAGGGGTAACAAGGTGAGGGACAAGCAGGCTTAGTTCATGGAAGCGCGTCGAGTACTCGCGCGCTTCACCGCTGTATTGCTTCAAGTTCCAGAATTCTTCCTCTAGGCGCTTAATTTCGTTGGGAGGGCAGAATTCTCGCGTAAGAATTTCCTTGAATTCCTCCCATGTCATGCTAGAAGCAGCTTCTGCGCCACGCGCATGAGCTACTCCATTCCACCATGTAAGCGCTCTAGATTCCAGGACACTGGAAGCATACAGGGTTCGTCTGTCTGAGGGGCATTGGGTGTGGAGGAAAGTGTTTTCTATTTTCTCAAGCCACTGGAGCATCACGGTGGCTCCTTCAAGGCCTGTGAACTTTGGAGGGTTTCCCGCGTTAAAGGCTTAATGTTATAACTGGAGGTATTGGTATTGTTTTGGCTCAAGGCTTGGGCTATCGCGGCGGCCATTTCCTGGGAACGTTGCTGTCTACGCATGCGCGAGGCTTCTCTTCTCTGAAATCGGCGAGATAGCGGAGGCATTCTATAAAAGTTTTAATTTTGGTTAATGTCTTAGCGCAAAGTATAATCTCATAAAGCTTGGTTTCGCAGGGTTAGATACTATCAAAAGTTAAAGTAGATTAAATGACTTTAAATGCAGACTTAATAAAGGTAACAAATTCGAATCAAGAATCGACAATTCATGTATCACCATGACTTTCCGAATTCCCAATTTAAAATATACGAGCAAACGAGTATTGGAGATTGACGATTCATGTATCACCATGACTTTTCAATCTTCAATATAAAATATACAAGAAAATGAGTATTGGAGAGTGACAATTCATGTATCACCATGACTTTTCAAGTCTCCAACCTCAGAACATAATCGTAAATGGGAATTGAAAATCAACTTATTCATGTATCACCATGACTTTTCGGATTTTCAAACCCAACAAACGAATATGTAAGAAAAATCAATAAAAATCGAAATTCAACAAAAATCGAAATATCGCGAAATAAAACATAAAATCATATACTGCGCAAGCGCGAGCATATTCATAAATAACGAGTAATTAACAATAAGCGCGCAAACATGAGATTTCTCTCATGCGCGAGAAGGGACTCCTAGGTATTCTAGGTCGTTACGTCTAACCACCTATCCTAAAGTCAACGAGCTCTGATACCAATCTGTAACACCCCGACCAAAGGCGGATTATACATCGGGGCGCCACATATTGTTTCATTACTCGTGACACTATTGGGTGTCAATATTTAATAAATACATTCATTCGCGCAGGCGCAGGGTAAACACAAGATATAAATAAACCAACATAAATTAATATATTATAAGGCAAAATATTCGAACAACAATAACTTGTCTTGATACATTTTAATCTAGGTCCAAAATAAAGAAAACTTCCTACGTGTCCACAAGCTCCAAAACAGCTACTGCAAACCTGAACATGTGTTAAAATAAACGTCAAACACTTGCGTGTTGGTGAGAAATCAAGTTTAATACAATACATAGATAACAATAAATCTGCGCGCAACATGTGTATGTCTGGTTTTCAACAAGGGTGTAATCTGATCGGGACCAACTCTAAGATTCATAAGACTGCCAGTGCTCACAATTGAGCTCACAAACAAGACAAACTGTGCATGTGTATACAAAAGAGAAAATCATAAACGATAGTTCTCCCGTGTTCATCTAATGGTACCATGAAAACTGCGGAATAGACCGACAAGACGGTTAATGATCCACACATACAAATATCAGCCAAGTCTACGTCCTCAACACATGGGATACTGCGCGACTAAAGTTCATAAACAAGTTTAAGACTCTAAGTTTGTATGAACACATGAACATCCCAAAACATTAAAAGCAAAAAGGGATTAGGTACGAGATTACTCACTTGATAAACGATGCGGTGTAAGATAAAGCAAGAACCAACTTTAAACAAGCACAAGTTATCCTATAAATAAGATTATTGTTTTAATGATTTGTTTTAAGTCTTGATTACAAGTTAGCATAATTAATAAGTAAATTATTATATATATATATTACCGGAAAAGCAGGGCAGAACAGGGAGGAAGACGGAGGCAGAGAGGGAGGCGGCAGAGAGCAAGGAAAACAGGAGAGATTAAGTGTTTGTGTGTGTAGTGTTAGGAAAAATAATACTATTATTTATAGAGAAACCCTAGGGAACACAATCCCTAGAAAAGGGGAAAAGATCTTTAACAGGATCAAGCAAAAGATATCAAAAAGCATAAGAATCCAAAAGCAAAAGATATGGAAAGATATGGCAGCTGCAGAGGCAAGATAAAGCTGTCAGGGAACAGTAAAAAGCATGGGCGGGTCAGATAAAGGTACTGGTCAAGCATGGCAAAAGCAGATCTCAAAAGATAATGTCAGTCACTTTATCTGCCAACCAATGGGGTTGGTGCGCATGCTGCGCCGAAAGTAACTTTTCAGACATAAAGCAGATTAGGTCAACAGCACAAAAGATAAGACAACACAAAAGCAAACGGCTAGAAGAAACTCAAAGGGTTTAGCGCGAGAAGGCTAAGGCGCGAAGGCAGACACAGAAGGTCAAGAGAGCGCGAGCGCGAAGGCAGACAGAAACAACCTTAACGCGTCGCGGAAAGAACTACATTTCTAAGCGCGCCGCGGGAAGAATCACATTTCTTAGCGCGTCGCGGGAAGAACTACCGTTCTTAGCGCGCTGCGAGAAGAATTACAATTCTTAGCGCGCTGCGAGAAGAGTTCGTCTCGCGTATCGCTGAAACAGGTGGTCTTCACGCAGGATTCCTTGTAAGGGGTCTGGCGCGTGGAGCTGCGCAGACAACCTTAGGCGGGAAGGAACAAAGGACAAGCAAAGAGTTAGAAGAAAAAGAGGGAAACAAGGCGTAAGGGCGGGACGGCGACAAGAGGGAAAAGAGGGCGGAAAGAGAGAAGGAGAGGGACGGCGGAAAGAAAGAGAGAGAAAGAGGCGGGAAGGAAAATATATATTATTATTAAAAGTAAAATATAAGTATAAATACTAAATCATAAAAGAAAGAGATCGGGTCAGAGAAACGGGTACCTGGGTCGGGTCGGATCGGGGCAGATGTCACATTCAACTTCAAGGGCCTTGAAGGCCTTCTCCTTATCCGCAGCAGCGGCGGAGAGCCTCCTGTTCTCCTCCCGGACAGCCCGCGCTTGAGCTACTTCTTGGATACGAGCTGCTTTTAACTTGTCGTTTTCACGACAAAGCAGCTCGACGCGCGGCTGCATCCGGGCTAGGAGAATCCGGAGCTCATTTGTCAACCTACCCTCCTGGTAGCTTGACATTGCTTCCCCCAGCGCCCCCCTTGGGGCGGCGTGGCGCGCCCATTCGACGCATTCTACAGGCGTCCGAAGGGTTGTTCCTCGGCGGATGTTCCATCGTGGAACATACACTTCATTGGAATCCGACAATGCAAAAGCAAAAAGCAGTTAGGAAAAGATGATAACAAAAAAAATAAAAAAAAAACATATATAAAATAAAATAATAAAAAGATCAAAATAACCCTACGCACCTGTAGGGTCGACGACAGGCCTGTAGCCGCCAAACCCATCACCCGAACCTAACGGATATCCATCCAAGAGGTCAGGCAGATGGGAAGGAGGCAGAGATTGGCATGACGCCACAACACCGGACATACCTGAAGGACCGGCCGTAGTCGCCGGCGCCGGAAGAGGCATAGCGGAGGCCGCCGTGGTAGAAACCAGCGGAGGTGAACTCACAACCGCGGCCGCAGCTGTGGAAGAATCCACAGAAACACTCACCGCCGGCTCAGTGAAGGAATCAGTGAATATGGCACTGACAGCCGGCGGAGACGTCGTCACAGTTGGAACAGTTGGCTCAACCGGGTGAGCAACTGAACCAACTGAAGCAGGCGCAGTCGCCTGGGTCATCGCCTCAGGTAGGTTGACCAAGCCTACCGTCATGGGTCCGGAGGTGCTCCTCCCCGCTCCACCCTGGAATGCGGTAGCATCCACGCCTGCACAAAGAAGATATATAAGTATAATGGCGGAAAGCTATGCAGTTAAAGTAAAGGAAGATTATACTTACGGGTTTTCTTGAGCCTAAAGGTTCTGACAGGCGGGGACGAACCCGATGGAGCCGGCCTCTTCACGCCGCTCACCGTCGTCACACTGGGCTGCCCGGAGGTGACAGCCGTCTCAACCTTCGGAACAGTGGTCTCACTACCACCAGGGTTCCCCGCCGCCTCCTCGCTCTGGGTTTCCGAGTCAGACCGGACAACCGGATCGGCGGTGGAGGCAACCTTCGCCTTGCCCTTCGCGCCAGTAGCCTTCTTTTTCCGCACCAACAAAGGACCATCTGCGGATTCCTCGTCAGAAGATGACAAGATTAGAGGAATTCCAGCAGAGGTTTGAGCATGGAGAGGGCGGGGGTTAAAGAGTTCCTTACCTGGCCGCGTGGCACTCAAAATTTCGTGGCCCGGCGGGTAGACCTCCACAAACCGATCCGCCGTTTGCTCCAAGATGGGCAACTCGTTCTCATCAAGAGCACGAGTACCCATCCGAGCGGGACCATCACTCTCCCGAGGCTGCAGGAGAGACTGCAAGTCGTTTCCCTCTGTAAACAAAAAGAAAAAACGGTTAGAACAAAAACCCTAAATTAACGGATAATATGAAGCATACCGTAAGGGACAGAGTTCAACCCGTATTCAAGGACGATGGGAATCTGTGACGCCTCCTTCCACACCCGGCTCATCCCGAGCATCACCATCCCAGACTCCGAAAAGCGGTACACCGGAGTCTGGAACCGGGAGATCTTGGCGAACCATTCCGCCTCCTGGTAGTTGGGGGCGTGAAGGGCGGGGAGTGCTCTCCCATTCTTAAACGTCATCGCAAGGGGGACGACGCGAGCGGAGATATAGAACAACTCCCGCTTCCACGACTGAAGACTGCGCTCGGTAGCGCAGATCTTTAAACCCTTGATCCGATTGACCAAGGTGTACCACCCCTGGATGCACCTCCAGGAGTAGAAGGTCATCAACCGATCAACGTGGGGCTCCACACCCAGAATAAGGCACACCCACTCAAAGTGGCGGATCTTGGCGATCGCCATCGGGTGTACCTCCGTCAGATGCACACTGTGCCTCTCCAAGACACGGTATACAAACTTCGTCAATGGGAACCTGAGATTCCCATAAACGAAGAATGCAGCATACACCCCTATTTTGCCCTTGGGGGCATCGTACACCGTCTGGTGTGGCTCCGGAAACTCAGGCTCGAACGGCTCGAGCATGAACTTCCGGACGATGTACTGATAAAGCTCGGTGGGAAGAGCACACTGGCATTCGCCAGCAGTGCTCTTATCGTCTTTATCAGACGTAGACGTCGGAATCTCGACGTACACGTCAGGTTCCTCGGCGGCAGCCTCAAAATCGTGAGTAGAAGGCATGTTTTGGAGGTAAGAACGATTTCAGAAAAAATGTTCGCCGGAAATCGCTTAGAAAGAGAAGATAGAAGTGAAAGTGTGGATTACAAAGGACCCTCTCCCCCTTTATATACTCATCGCAATGAATGCGATGAATTTAATGTGGAGGAGAGAGAAAAGAGCTGGTGCAATGAAACTATGACACGTGGAAAAAGCAAGCTGGCAACAGCTGTTGACCTGACGCGCGCCGTAAAATCCGCACCCACGCGCCCAAAAAATCGCGCCCACGCGCCTGAAAAAGCGTCTGGAATGACCATGTACTGTCACGTCGCCATAACTTCCTGCACGTCCTGACACTGTCAGAAGAAACCGTCGGACGACGTTTCAACAGTTTGGACTGTTCTTATCCTTTCACCAATTCTTCGAATTTCAAAAAGATTCAAAGAGATTCAAAAGTAAGCGGGAATATACCCCTTACCTTGGCAACCGAGTAACTATAAGACAGGTGCGAGTACAGTGTTAAGGCAAAACCCTTCACATACTTAGCACCTGCAGGGAATTGAAGCCAAGAATACCTCGGCAACCAAATAACCATAAGACGGGTGCGAGTACAGTGTCAAGGCAAAACCCTTCACATACTAAGCACCCGCAGGGAATTGAAGCCAGGAATACCTTGGAAGTAAAGTAACTATAAGACGAGTGCGGGTACAGTGTCAAGGCGAAACCCTTCACATACCTAGCACTCCGCAGGGAATTGAAACCAAGAAGGATCTTCCGGGCCATGCTTGCGGAAACGGGAATAACATCCTCGCATAGCGGGAACGTCGAGAACTAGATTGTTTGAAGCTCCAAGATGGAATTGGTTGTTTAAACATAATTGATCACTATGTTCAAAACTACCAAAACCTCATGGAGAATCTACACAAGTGGAACTCAACGCTCCTGACTTGCGAGGAGGTTACAGACCTACCCGCATCACACCCAAAGATCAAGCAGAAAAGTCGGGAATTTCTGCACGTGACATTAGGACTTCCGCGGGAAGAATCCCCATGGAAAACCTTAAAACTAAACCCTTTTCAAAACCCTTTGCTTAAGTCCAAAAGTTCACCTTACTTATTAACAATTCATGAAAAGAACATTGGACTGGGGGGACTTGAAGAGGTAGGTCTCAGCAGAGCCCAGTTGGACCCGCAAGACTCACCTCAAAGAGGGAAGCCTGCGTAGTTGAACCCGCAAGACTCACCTTCAACAGGGACGTCTGCGCAAAGACTAAACTCGCAGAACTCACCTTGAAGAGGGACGTCTGCGCAGAAACCAACTGGATCCGTAGGACCAACCATGCTCAGAGACGTGACGTCCTTACGCGCAGTACGCAAGCTGTTCCCGCAGGAAAAACCTCCCAATGGTGAAGTACCCCGCCTGTTCCCGCAGCTGCGGATACAAGCCATCAGGGAAGGCTACCCGCGCAGCAAGGCTACACGCACAAGGCACTTAACTATTAAATAATTCAGTAATGTACCTGAAGAAGGAGTGAGCAAGCCGGGAACACTCCCGCACAAAGCCGGGAAAACTCCCGCCTAAATGAGCCAGTCCGTACGATACTGGAGGATCTTTTGTACTGTACCTGACGAGGTATGGACAAAAGATCTGACCAAGGATACGACAGCTCACTGACAACAGTATGACGAGCAGCACGCTCTTGTACTGTATGTCACTATTAGCCGCTGCCTACTCACCAACCTGTCGGAGGACGTGCATAGCCTGCAGTTGGTGAAACAGGAATAGTACACAGCCGGCCTGGTCGCTATCAGCCGCTGCCTATCCACCAACCACCAGCATGGCATGTGCGTAGCCCACAGTTGGCAGAACAGGAGCACTATTCAGCCGGCTGTACCTGCTTGGAAACCTACCTTCGGCTATAAATACTGCAACACCTTGGAATGGTATCATCGGATCTCATATCTCATATCTTGATATATTACCTGATATCTGCTCTAGTCATTCTCTTAATATACACTTATATTCAAGAGCAATCTAGTCTGATTCTCACGCCGGAGGGTGGTCACAAGGAGGTACCCCCCCCTTCTCAGTGACGAGCTCACGGTGTCTGTTTTGCAGGTTATCAGAAGAACCATCTTCGCCGAATCTAACACCTCGTGGGAAACATCTATTTAACCCCCAGATTATCCGTAATCTGCCCGGGGTCGATTAGTGTTTCTTCACAAGTCATTCAAGGAAGACTCAGAACTTGTTGAAGAGAGAACGTTGAAGACTTGGAACATGATAATGTCATTTATTAAATCAAGATAAAAGCTTATCATCATCATGCCAGCTAATAAATAATCAAGAGTTAGTCCGACTGTGAAAGACAATAGTACCCATATAGGGGGCGGATCACTGGTACCATGCACGAGGAGTCAGTTTAAGATTGCAAAAGACTTATGAATGTGACGTATGTAATGTGGGTGTTAGGTTTGAACTTAACATATTGCGTCTAGTTTGAACTATGAGGTTAAAAACTTGAGCAAATATAAATGACCAGTTTTGTATAAAAAAATGATCGAGTCCTTTTATTAGTTGGACTTGGGACCAAGTTTGGTGATATGGAGCAATAATGCTTAGACACGTGGTAGTTTTCATAGGAACGAAAAGTGATACATCAAGCCCTCATATTTGAAAACCGAATATGAATAACATGAAACTTATGTGACGGTTTCCACACCCTATTTTCTACACTCCTATAGTCTGGTGTGATGAATAATACATAATGAAACCGGAATTAAAGTAGTAGATCTTTTAGCCCCTTATTGCCATGGAGGAAAAATCGAACTATTCGGAGGAGCTGGCGTGGATAAAACAGTACTTATTATGGAATTGATTAGCAATATTGCCAAAGCTTACGAAGGCGTATCTGTATTTGGCGGAGTCGGAACGAACTCGTGAAGGAAATGATTTTTACATAGAAATGAAAGAATTTGAAATAATTAATAACAAAATATTGTAGAATTAAAAGCAGCTCTAATTTACAGTCAAATGAATGAACCACCAAGAGCTCGTAAGAGAGTTGGTTCACAACATCTTAATTTCATACGAAAATACATAAACAATGCGTTCTAGATTATTGAAAATTTTCACTGCTCTTGATTTCTTGAACACCACTACTCTTGAAAAACACGTGTAATCCAGCCTATTATTAAATGCACTACAAATAAAAATGATAACAATGTTGATTTGGATTTTGAAGTGGTCGGTTTAATGTTCAAAAACATTAATAAGTTTACGTATTATTTAAATCATTTTTATGTCATCGGTTCTAGTCGGATTGTTGAAATATTCTTGCAAATAAAAATTTTAAACGATGGAATATTATCCACGTGTCCTTCCTACTTATAGATATCTTGAAAGATAACCCCAAAGAGTGATCCATATGTAGCCACCTGTAAAGTGCAATTAATGCGATAAGCTAAAATAGCACAAAGAGTTAAATTGGAATTTAATATTAAGACAAAACGATCCAGTCACAGCCACGTCAAGTTCCCTCAACTATATCTCATCCACTTTCTTACTACATGCCCCTTATATTTTAGAACAACTTTTACTTATGCCCCTTCAATTAGTTTTTATAAACATGAGAATGTTTCATAAAACTGAAAATTTGCTTTACAAGTTATATAAGATTTTGATACAAACATCTATCAAGATTACCAAACATATAATAAATATGTTAAGCAAATATATTGCAGTTGACCTTTTGATCCAATAGCATAATGATGACGGTTAAAGTTTGAGATCTTATAATCTCTTGCTAAAACCTAACTCAAGAGGGTTTTCGATGGTATTCCTGTTTGAGTCACGCCTTGAGCGTTAAAACTAGTATGAATGATTGGCATCTTTTCTCAGAAAGGCTACTCAAGTATTAAGGTAGTTTCAAACGTTGGAAAAAATTACATAAATAAATGATATGTTAATAGATGTAATACGATTCCTTCTTTATATAACATCTTTATACGACTAATAATTTATCTATAAGGCCAAAATTTATTATTATGTGATTTGAAGACATCCATACGATACAACTGTTGTATATGTGACTATCTTAATCGTTTCATGCTAAAATACTCTTTCTAACACCTCATGAGACCTACTAAATATAGTAACAATTATCAAATAAACGAGAAACGCAAGGTTTTAAATGAACTTACGATAAAAATGAAGGGGGTATCCTTACTTCACCAAACTTTAATCTCCCTATAAATTCCATATCACTCACACTACTTATCACATATGCTTTCATTCACCACCTTAGAAACACATTGCACTCTCTTGATCTATAACAAGATGGCAAGCTCAAGAATGGCTAGGTTTGTTAGCGAAGTCGCGCCACCGCAATTCGTGAGCCTGATGAGGCACAGGACAACGAAAATGTTGGACACAATAAGTGAAGATGAGAGGGAAGTTTCTATGAATGAGAGCTCATCACTTTCTTCAACTCAATTTCATCAACAAACTGCTAGAGCTACTCCTAGTGCTACTTTCTTTAAACAAAACCAAAGAAACTTTTTGGTATTTGGAAATTGATGTATGTTTTTGTGGGATTTTGCCCATTATTTATGTTATGTTTTAAAATGACCCAAGCTGGTTGGTTGCACTCTCTTGAGACCACTTTTTATTATAGTCTTTTGAGTAGTGGGGTTTTAAAATTTCTGTATTATGTACCTTGATATGAGTTTTATGTTATATATATTGATGAATGGTGTGTACTAAATAATCCTTAATTATATATTCCCCTCTTTTTCTAGTGTATCAAAACGTAGTTTTTAGGCGATCTGGCATACACAGCTCACCGTGAGCATGGGCATGCCAGTGTGGCTCACGCTCACGGGCACACTGAGTTCGTGGACGTGAGTGGAGCGTAAGAGTGAGTATCGTGAGTGTGGTAATGGGTGTGGAAGGTGGGTAAGGAGCGAGATAACCGTCGTGTAACAACCAGAGCCGTCTCTGAGAATTCTTGTGCCTTCATAGACCCTGTACAAGTAAGAAAATTGGGCCCTAGTATAAACTCACACGCAACATATATTTTATATCAGTAGTAGAACAATAAATGTGATTGCATATTAGCATTAAACAAAACAATACTATTATAACAAAATAATATAATTGAAATAGCTTTTGCAGTTATGCATTTATAATCAAGGATATTTAAGTGCATTTAGATAAAAAAAAACATGATGAGAAAAATAAAACAAACGAAAAAACTTGTCTCACACATTAAAGCTTCGAACAATTATTTTGATGGAATCCCAAACGAAATGGATTTTATGGGTCTTTTATTAGTTTGGGCTAGACAATTCATAATACAGTTGGGTCATGACAAAAAGTTTTTGCCTGGGCTTCTTAATGCTGGATCAAGGCTGCAATATATATAGGCCACTTTAGGATTCGCCTGCATAGGCCCAAATCCGACCCTGGGATTCTAACAACAACCAATGACGGATGCAACTTGTTGGGAGGGTAGCACCCACTAGAGGTGCACAAATCGGGTTCACCTTGAAAACCCGAACCGGTTCGGAACCGGTTTTTTCACACCGGGTAGAAAATGAAACCGGTTCCAGTCAGGAACCGGTTCGGTTCCCGACCCGAACCGATGCCCAGAAATGCAAACTTTTAGGAACCGGGTAGGTTGGAACCGGAACCGGTTTTTACGTAAAAACCGGTTCCACCGGTTTTTTTTGAAATTTAAACATTATAGCCGTTAGGAACCGGTTCCAACGGCTATATAGCCGTTTTTGACCGTTGGAACCGGTTTTTAACTATAAATAGGTTATCTTCTTTCTATAAATAGCAAGGTTTGTTTGTGTACTTGTTAAACCACTCCCAAAACTATAAAACACACTCCAAACCACAATTAACCTTAAACCGACAACAAATGGCAACCAATGATGACGTTGTTATGGTGATCGAAACAACAAGATGCCCCGATGTTTGGGTTCATTACGATTTGTGTCTCATGACCGACTCACATGAGTTGGCACGTTGCAAATATTGCTCGAAGTTTCTTAAAGCAGCGTCCAACTCGACATTACGAAAACATACGAATAAGTATTGTCGAGAGAAATAAAGTATGGAAGCTAAAAAACGGAAGTGGGAGAGTCGTCCGGCTCTACAACCCAAAAATAAGTATTCCCGGATTAAAACGACGGACTTTGTTTTTTATGTTTTAGTTGTTATGTTTAGTATCGTTTATGTTTTAATAATGTTTGTAATAGTTATTTTTTAGATGAATAAAATGTTCGTCGTTATTAAAAAAGTAACAAACAATTAATCATGAGTAACAAAAGTAATTATAATAAAACAAATCAAAACTAAATATTAGTTGAACAAGTTACAAATAATTTTACCAAAACAAATAATTACAACTCTTCTTCGTCTTCACCCTCGTCTTCACCCTCGTCTTCGTTATCGGAAGAAACCCCGTCCTCCGCCTCCTCATCATGAATATGACGCTCTATTGGTATTTCGTCTTCAAAGTTCGCCTTGTGTTGTACACGATCCACCGCATCCAAATGGTCCTTTAGGCAAATGCAAACCTCTAGAGACTCGGGAGTTAGTTTTGTTCTTCGCATAGATAACACCCTCCCACTAAGAGAAAAAACCGATTCGGAAGCAACCGTTGAGGCTTGTACGGCAAGCAAATCACGAGCCATGGCGGATAGAATGGGAAATTCGTTTTGTTTACCTTTCCACCAAGCCAACAAATCAATATTGCGAATTTCGTCGACCGTTGCGCCCTCAACATAGTTTGCTCCACTATATCGACCAAGTTCGCTACTTGGTGTGTTTCCTCTTTGCCTCTTAGATGCCGATTCACGAATCCCATTCATCAAGTTTATAAGTGGGTCATTGCACGGCCTACCAGTTGTTGTTTTTTTTTCACAAAAGACGATCTCGTGCTTGGACCATACATTTGAAAATAATGGTCATAAAGGTCTTGAAGGTTTTTGTTGAACTTGTCCTTCGCTTCCGTCGACAACTTCGGGTCAATCTCGTGCATATCTAAGTTGTCGAATATTTCCTCAATCGTTGTTTCAACCCCATTAACATTCCAATAGGGGTTTAATGCGGCGGCACAAGTAAAGACCGGCGGTATGATTTCAAAATATTTTATGAACTTTTCTTTCATCACCGCAACAATATTTTCGAATAGTTTGTTCTTCTCCGCAAAGCTTTTAAAAACACAAGACATATAGTACAATTCTTGCAAAACCCAACAACTAGTAGGGTAATAGACTCCCGATAATTTTGTTGTTGACTTTTTGAACACATCAAGATACTCCAACAAATAACCGACTTGGACCCAAACACTTTCCGGAAACATATCGGCATCGCGTTCTTCAACAAGATTGTTATGAAAAGCTTGTAAAGTTTGGCGTTGGGCAAAAGCACACTTTAACATATGACAAGTTGAGTTCCAACGGGTTGGAACGTCCCAATTCGGCCCCAAATACTTTCTTTCAACCGACTTGCAATAGTTCTTATATTCAAGATGTCTTCTTTTACCACTTTTGAAAACATCTTGTAACATAAGTCTAAAGTATTTTAAATAATCACAAATGTGTTCATTGTCAAGACCTATTTGGACAACCAAGTTGATGATATGTGCAACACATCGGACATGAAAAAAATCCCCGAAACAAGGTGGTGAATATTTAATGATAAATTTTTCAGCAGCCTTAGTATTGTTTGAAGCATTGTCAAACGAAATCGAAAATATTTTTTTTCTCAAGTTGTAATCGTTATAACTTCATCAAGTAATTCAAACAATTTTTCGGCGGTATGTGGGAACGGGAAGTTTTCAAAAGCGATGGTGCGTTTCATCAATTGCCATGTCACCGGATCAACCCAATGAGCGGTGACACATATGTATGATTCGGGCAACCCGTGTGGTGCCGACCAAACATCGGTAGTTAAACTAACCATGGCTTCTAAAGAATGAAAAGACTCGATTAACTCTTTTTTAGCACACTCCCACAACCTGATACAATGACGTCTTAAGGTAGTACGACTTACATGTGTGTATCTCGGTTGTAGAGTTTCGCGAATCAACGACGTCAACTCCGGGTCATCAAAGTGGTTAAACGGCAAACCTCGTTGAATAACGAACTTTGCCATTCTATCTTGAACTTGAGTCGTGTTGTAACGAAATAGTGTACCATCTTTACCCAAGTCAATTTGATCGGTCGCGCCAATCCCTTTCAACGCCTTGCAATATGGCTTCTCGATGTGCTTTCTCAAAGTAGAGTTGGAATCGTGCTTTAATATTGAACCACATAGTTTGCAACGAGCCTTTTGATAACCTTCGTCATCCACAATCAAATCCCAATTCTTCCATACGTCTTGGTTGCGGTTATGGTTGACTACCGTAACAACCCTTGGGTCCTCCGTAACAGGAACGGGGGCAACAAAAACACTCTTCTTAGCCTTGTTGTTAGTTTTTTTGATGGGTGCCATAATAATATTTAGTTGGATGGTCGGGTAAAGGAACGGGTTTGCTAAAGGAGTAGTATTGTAGTTTGTTTTTGAGTTTGGTGGTGAAACAAGTAATGGAAACAAGTTATATATAGGTTTGGCCCAAAAACCGGTTCCAACGGCTATATTACCGTTGGAACCGGTTCCAACGGCTAATTGGTGTCTAAAAATTCCAACGGCTATATTACCGTTGGAACCGGTTCCAACGGCTAGTTTGACTTTTGTTTGACCCTTCAAAAAAACCCGTCGGAACCGGTTATTCCGGGTACGAACCAAACCGGTTCCAATTAAGAACCGGGTAGGAACCGGGTTGGAACTGGTACTGACATATAAATATGAGAACCGGGTACGATTTTCGGGTACAAAAATACCCAAACCAGGTATTGTTCCAACCGGGTTGGAACTGGAACCGGTTCCGGTTCGGTTCCACCAGTTAGGTTCCGGAACCGGTTTTTTTGTGCACCTCTAGCACCCACTATCCCTCAACTTTTCAGGCAAAGTGCAATTTTTTTTAAATATATTTTTATGTTTCATATATTATGTCACTCCGTAAAGTATATTACGCTACCCCTCCACAAATTTTAAAAGCCCAAAACTTCACATTTCAATGTTTTATTAAAAGCTCAAGATGATAAAAACCTACTTTTTAATTAAAACTTAAAAGTCCAACTTAAATAACTGGGCGTAACACGTGTGAAACGTGTTACCAAGTGCCGATACAAACGGAACGGGCAACTGGTCGCCCTGTACCTATCAAATGGGTAACAGGGCACGATACATACCAAATGGGTAATCCGACGCCGTTATGTTCGTAACGCGAAACTGGGCCCGGGAAACGCATAACCAAGCACTTGTACAAGTGAAACGCCTTATCGGGCGCTAGTGCATGCGAAACGAGTATCCCAGACCAGCACGCGCTTTACGCGAAACAGGGCTCGAGACTCGCAAAATACCTAACTAGTCATCGGTATGCGCGAAATGCTGGTGTCCGCACTCGCGAAACAAGTAAAAAAATATTCTTAATGTACGAGGAAAAAAAAAATCTTACGCTTCCCTTAAAATTGTGTTTTACATCTGCCACCGACAGCAACAAGTTTATTTTTTAAATTAAAAAAATTCATGTTGTATACATGTATATAATTCATTTTACACTTACAATCTATAAACAACTCTCTATCCTCTTTTACCAACTACAAATATTCTAAGTTTTTGCTCTGGTGACATCCTCATTCGGCTTGTCTTAGCCTTGTCATTATCATAGGCGGGGTTATACTTTCTACCAAATAATTGTAGTAAACACTTTAAAATGTTTGCTTAAGATGGGTTATGCAACAAGTCAGTAGTTCACTTCCAACTGGTTGCTTAAGATGTTGATGAGGGGAACGTTATTTGTCAACACTTTAAAACTGATATCTGACCAGGGGCTGCTCAACCGAGAGGCTAACCACTCACTTCGGGCAGATTTGGTCGAGCGTGCACATTCACTTCGTTACATGACAACGATTAGTAAAAAAATTATTTATGAATTTTTTTAAAAAAATTTGAAGTTATATATATATATATATATATATATATATATATATATACTGTAAGAAATGAATATGAGCCACTAGTTTTATTTTATATTTTAAATGCTTAAAGATAAATAAGGAAGATATTAATGCATGCAGAACTAATAAATATAATAGTTATATATTCAATTAATCAAACTAATCAAATTATTATAATTAGAAAATAATAAGAATTCATTTATTTTTATAACTTATTTTTTCTCTCTTGAATTTTTTTCCTACACAAGTACAATTTATTCATACATTAAAATTTCTTTGTATCCGAAATCAATTTCTTCGAACTCAGTATATTAATATCCATCAACATGTAGTTACATTTTGATGAATAGTACAAAAAACTATCTTACACGTTTTTGCATTAAATATCAACAAAAAAGTACACAACCTACACAAAAACATATAACCTACACTTGTTCTAATAATTAGAAAACATATAACCTACACACAAAATTCAGCGTCAATAAACTACACACGTACACGAAAATGTATAACCTACACTCGAAAATTTTATCCTACACAAATACAATTTATTCATACATTAAATTTTTTTTCTATCCAAAACCAATTTCTTCCAACTCAATATATTAATATCAATCAACACGTAGGTACATTGTGATGAATAATACAAAAACTATCTTACATATGTTAGCATGAAATGTCAATAAAAAATATACAACTTAAACAAAAACATATAACAAACACTTGTTTTAACAATAAGAAAATATATTACCTACACACGAAAAACATCTTACCTACACACGTATAGAATGTGTGTATCCATAACTAGAGAGTGATTTATTATGGTTATATTAGTTGTATTAATTGAAGAAAGAGAATACATTTATTGTTGCATTTATATTTTTTTCATTTATTTTTAAACATTTAAAACCTAAAATAAAACTAGTGGTCCATATTCATTTCTCACAGTAATCTCATTTCTCTCCTGAACTTAAATATATATATATTATCTTATTGATGGAATGTTGTAAAATGTAAAATTAATGTTATACTTTTATATTTGTGTGCTATTTTATTTAATTGTTGTTGTCAAGAATTTGAAGAATTCCTTCAAATCTATTTAAACAATGCAATTAAAAATTCACTACCCTCACCACGTTAACAAACGTTGCTACCACCACCACATCCACCATTGTCATTGCCATCACTATCCATTGTTGTCATCGGCTAATAGCCTACACCACCACCCGTAACGTCACAGTGTACACCACCATTGCATCACTGGTTGTCAGTGCAACTACCAACCGATCTATCTGATGGTCATCCTTTCAATGGATTTGTCAAAAAATTATAGGTGTTTCTTTAATAACGGAATCACAATGCGCCTGAATATGTCAGTAAGAACTAGGGGGGGGGATTGCATAGTCGGCGACGTGTTGTGATCACGTCCTCCCTAGGAGCCGCTTCGTTACTTGGCGTGCAAGGTTAAGTAACATGATTTAAGGAATGGATAATTATAAACACTTAAATGTGCTTAGATTTAATTGTTAGTATAATTATTATGTCCTATTATTTTGGCAATCCTAGTTGTAGTCTAAACGTGACATGTTAGATTATAAATACTCGTGTTTTGGGGTTTAAAGATTGTAATATGAGTAATTGAATTTTACGAAGTTTCTCAATAATAACAAACGTGTTTGGGTGCTTAGCCAAATTCGCGTTCATGTTCAAAACCTGTTATCAGTTCCATTAAAATTTACAAGCCATAGATGATTATTTTGTTATGGAGATGCATCACAAATTCCAATTTCCTTAATAGACTCCAGCTCCTTAAATTCCAATTCGTTTGATAAACTTCAATTTTCAAATTCTTTTAAAAAACAAATCAATTTTTCTCAAACAAAATACCACCTAAATGTTAACAAAGTAGTCATATTATTATCAAAATAACTTAAGTGACCTTGTTTCCAAGGCATTATATGTCTCTCATTCAAAATGTGTTTATTGATGAGATAATCACAGAGGGTCCATCTAGATTTTCTAGTCATTACCATTTTAAATTCGAAATGATTCGTGTCAACTTATATAACTACTTAAGCATATATGGTCCGGCATGCCATGCCAAAGTTACACTTTACAAATTAATAACTTGACATCGACATACCTTTGTTTCTATCTTTTTGTAACTAGACACCTCATTTATAAGCAAATACTTATTACTTTTCCACATGCCAAATACTTAACAAATTTACAAACTATACATGATTATAATGTCAACCAACGGAATCAAAATTACAATTCTTTTGACATATTCCAGTTGCTTCAGTTTTCGATTTATTTGACAAATCTCAATTCAAAATCCAGTTTCTTTCACAATATCCATAAATCACCTAAGTGTTAACAAAGTTTATTTACATCTTAAATTGTATTAGAAAAATAAGTTGATGTGACCTTGTTTCGGGGTCAAAATCCGCCTGTTGTTAACATATTCAGAGACGACCATCTCAATTATGGCACTCAAGGTTGGGTTTAAAATCGTGAAACTGTCTAAACCAATCGTCAGTTTGGTTTTATGAATGGTTTTCTTAATAAGTTTTCAACTGACCTGTTTCAAAATTTTCAAACCATAGTAGACAGTTTAATTTGTTGTTTATACCTAAATTAATCGTATAAAACCAAACTTGACCATAAGAATCTGTTAGGATATTTGTAACATTTTTAATTTTTTAAATATCTAAGACTGGTAAGATTTCAAATCCTTTAGATGCTTAATATTGGGCTATTTCGTCTAACTAGTAAGTTTTCTAGCATCAAATTGATTTTTGTTTTTTTTTTGCTCTCTTCATAAATTATTTGACTTGTGTTGTAATGTCTTTTCCAATACTTAGTACTGAAAGAAAGTGGCGAATCATATGAATAGAGGCTTTACGTGGTTCATTCACTATCAATATACCTTAAATATCACTTAATATTAGTTTATATGATTATGGATGTTGTCATGTTGATTATATACTATCTAGTCATCATGGTAAATCAAACCGTTAGATACAGTCCATTTTAGTAAGATTTTCTAGGTATGACCATTTCAAACACGCAATGTCGGCATGTCGCAAGGACCCGTCATGGCCACGTGCATATATTGTTAAGCATGCCGCTCCAAAATTGTTCTCTACATATTAAGTTGACATAGAGACATCTTTGTTTTGTCTGCTTTCTTTTTTTTTTTGGGTCCTAATTAGACACCCTCTTTTATAAGGCAATGAGTTTAGAATTATTAGGGAGAAATTAGAAGTTTTTATTTTGAATAAACAACATTATCCATGGTGGACATACAAACGCGTTTACAAGATTGCATGATTCATAAATTGCATAACCTAATTGTTCTAAACTTTTCTATCTACTCAGCTTAACTAACAACATACGGTTATAATTCCATATGAAGTATGGATATATACGCCGGCTTAGAAAAGGTATGTCACTGATCCCGAATACGTCGCCGTTCACAAAAAAAAGTACTATACTCAACTTGATTCAATTTCTCACGATATGATATGATCTCGTACTAACAGCAAATATCCATTCGTCCCTAAAATATCTCTCTTAGCATTAGTTGATGACATGAAACATTAGGTGAACACCCTAGGAGAAGGACAAGGACAAGTAGACAAATTGGTTTTACTTTAATATATTAGTTAGATTAGATATAATAAAGTCAAAGTAAACGTTAAGTTGTGACTTCAAAACTTTAAATGTTAAGTTTGACCAATGCTTGTGTTATATATTGGTTTAAATGCTAATTGGCATTAGGATTAAAATTAATTGATTAATTATATGGAAATTATAAGCATAGAAAGTGGATGACATAGAATATTAGGTGGACATCCTAGGAGAAGGACAAATGAACAAATTAGTTTTGCTTTAATATATTAGTTAGATTAAATGTAAAAGTCAAAGTAAATGTTAAATTATGAATTCAAAACTTTAAATGTTATGTTTGACCTATGCTTGTGTTATATATTGGTTTAAATGCTAATTAGCATTAGGATTAAAATTAATTGATTAATTATGTGGAAATTATAAGCATGGAAAGTGGATGACATGGAACATTAGGTGGAGACCCTAGGAGAAGGACAAGTGGACAAATTGGTTTTTCTTTAATATATTAGTTAGATTTTGTTGGATGTTACGTCTAGGTTAAACAGTGTGCTAAAGTTGGTTAATGAATGTTAACTATTGCCAGGGTAGAATTAGAGGTGGGCAAATACACCGGTTAACCGAACCGACCCAAAAACTGAACCGAAACTGAACCGGTTTGAAACCGATTACGTAGAAACAGGTTTGGAACCGATTGAAACCGTAGGTTCAGAACCGGTTTGTAATTTTCTTCACAAAAACCGGTTCCAAACCGGTTAACCGACCCGAAACCAGGCAAAAACCAGTCAAAACCCGAACCGAAACCGATCGTAACATGATAAGAAACCGGTTTCAACCTGAACCGATCATAAACTGGTTTTAACTTTTGTTTTGTTGACCAAACCAAACCGGTTTTAAGTTTTAAACCGGTTTGTGCACATGATCACTTCGTGATCAGAATGAGTTTGCACATCTTATGGAACTTGTGGGACCATAAGTGTGAAAGTGTAAGATAGTTTGTTACTTGGTGAATTAAGTCGTTAATCATTTTGCTAAATGCGTAATCATTTGAATAAGATTAACCCACACTCAATATAGGGTTTCATTTGTGACGTTCTTAATTTGATTTATCATGTTCATTCTTTGGTGTTTTTTCAATTGTAATTCTGCACTATCGGTAATTGTGCAACAATTTTTTATGAAAAATGAATTTTATTTTTAGATCCTACGATATAGAAAATTTATAAAACATACATTATACAAACAACAAAAGGTGTTACGTAAACCAAGTACATTTATAATTGTAACGACGTTAAATACAAAATATTAATTTTATACGAAAAGAAAAATCTACAGACTGTTAGAGCCGTTTTAACCTTTTTCTGTCATCCTTTATATTCTTCCATACCCTCTCCATATCAATGCCCAAAGCATGTTCTCTTTGTGGCACGTCCATGCTTTGCACCACTACCTTCGCGTCTTATGAAATGCACTGGGGTTATTTTTAGACTTGAAGAATTGGACAAATACAATCAAGTTTGTGGCAACCATTATAGAAAGTTTTACCGGCGTATCACCCCATCGCAAAAGCACTCCACAATGGCAAACAACTGAAAAGCCCGGTAAGATCTCATCCTCAATGTACCTACGGATGGTTTGTTATGTTCCTCCCAAAGCGACGAAACTAAGACTTTCACATGCCACATGTCCTATTGGCCCTTAATTCCAAACTACTTGTTCTAACGCGCCAAGAGAAAATTCTTGAGTATGTCATTAATGGTGCCATTACATTTTAGTTTACAAATTTCAAAAAGTTAAGCATAAACAAATCCAAGGAAATAGCTTATAATTTGACAAACTAAATTTCATCGGATCAAAATACATTTACATAAATACAAGTACAACACCAAACAAAAAACAACTCTCAATAAAGAGGAAACATAAAGACCCTAAACACATGTATAAGCACATAGATTACTTGTATAGGCACATCGGAAGTACGTTATCAGAGTTGTTCGATAACTGCTTCTTCATTTGACCAACACATGTTGTTGATCTGCTGGACAACAAAAAAGAAGCCAAAGGTAAAGGTGAATTAATATTAGCACTTGTAACCATGTTTATGGCTTCACTTGTGGTTTCCTCTTCATATATTGTTTCAAGAATTCTTGAAGCTTCGAGTCTAGAGATTCGCAGAGCACGGGTTGCCACAACAGCCGAAAACGGAGTGCGGTGTTGTGATGTTTTGGTGTTGGAGTGGGATTGTTTGGGCAATGAAGCAAACAAAAACCTTGTTGCCATGATGATGGTTTGGAGTTATGGAATAATAATAGTTGAGAGAGAGCTAGTGAAGGATGAGTGAATGGTTAACAAATGATTTGGTTAATTTATAGGCCAACAGCCATCATTTATGGAGGCTCAAAAATGGGCCAGCAAGACACACAAATCCAAAACTTTGCTTTTTTTCTTTTAGTTAGACACCCTTTTTTTGAGGCAATTTTGATAGGAGAGAGGTCAAGAATGATACATGACTTGGTCAATCTCACTTTCTGCTATCTTAAACAAGTGTTAGTGATCAGACTATATATATTAGTTAAAATTTATTGAATATATAGAAGTTATGATTTGATTAGCGATGAGAATATACTGGTGCACAGTGACGGATCTATGGAGGCCAAGAGGTGCATGAATACCTCTTTTAACTTTCTTTGTGAAGTGTAATTTTAGGTATTGTATACCCCAAAACTTTAATAACCATCATTTTCATATAACAAAACCTATTGTTGATATGCAACCAAAAAAAATGGATACCTCTTAATTTTTCTTCTAGATTCGCCACCGCACCGGTGGTGTGTGGACGAGTGGGTTTTTTTTTGGTTACTTTTTAATCACTAGATTAGTTTGGTAAATATTTTCAAACAACATCATAGTAATTAGTTTTTCTTGAAACACTCTTTTGGGAAGAAACATTAGGATACCAAAAACGATGAACATAGCACATATGCAATTAATAGTCATACAATAATATATAAAATAAAAACTCATCAACAGGATGACAATTAAGAAAACTGAAGGAAGCTACAGATAACAGCATGTGGTCCATCCATATCTTGATCAACATGCATGTTGATTTGATCATGTATGCCCTGGATAAGAGGTAACTTAAAGATGAACTAGACACTTTGAATGATTCTACGCATACAGGTATTAATTCTATGAAATTCTATAAAATAACATACAACTAAAAACCTTTTTAACCTAAGCGCAGCCGGGTTGATCCTTTTAGCTAAATGGACTCACGTGTTCAACTCGTGGCTTTCATGTTAGTTTCTTGTCGTGTAAAAATTTACACCCCGGGAAATGGATTTATTACCTTTTAGTGTGCGTTTGGTTCACGGGATTCTTTTGAAGGCAATTGTAATTTGAAAGAACTGGATTCAAAATTGAAATTTAGCGAACCAGAAACTATCCAATTAAGGAATTGACTTTGGGTAACAAAAGAATCATAATAAAATTGGAATCTATAACTACGGCCACCCCTGACCAATCGCACCACCGTTGATGACACAGCCCCAAAACCTTGTCACCCCACCCGTCCACCCAGGCCTGAGTTGGTGAAAAAGGAGTGTGGTAGTCAGGTGGGTTGTGTGGGTTGTGGGGCTGTAGTGTCTGGTATGTGTTGTCTACGGTTATAGATGCAATTTCTTTGTGATTATTGTGTCATCCAAATTTATTAAAATTTCAAAGTATACATTCATAAATTTCAAATCCTTTTAGAAAATTTAAGTTTCAAATCTAATTTATTCAAATTCGAATTCTTTTGATAAGTCCAACTTTTTAAAAATTTGTATCCAAATACTTGGTTGTTGATGCATTAGATTAACATCAATACATTTATACATGAACTTTCACATAATGGTCCCATACTTATTAACAAAAAAGTGCAAAATACGAAATTTTCAATAACAACAAAAACCATATCTTAAATATTGATACGGGTGTCGCATACAATGAGCAAGCACTTGGCACCATTTTGAAATGTCAAAAGTTGTTTTCTTCATGTACTGACTTAGGAACTGCAATTAATTCAAAAAGTAAGGGTCGGCATAAGAGTCTAAGCCTCGATGGGACTCGCAAAGACTTGCGAGGACAAGTGGCCCGACTTGAACCTTGACATTATCCTTCAACTTGTCACGTTCAGCCGCCTGCTTACTTAACCACCTAAAGTTGGCGTATAAATGTGTAATGCCATTTAGACCACAAATCATTAGTAAAATCTCCAAGATTCAAGTCCCAGATCACTAAACACGAACTAAACGAATAACTCTCGTTTATATTAATCAGAAAATCTAACTCAAAAAACTGATTACAAACTCTCAAACCCTAACTCGGTTTAACTCTTGATTAACCCTAACTTGGTTGTATCTAGATGAACCCTAACTCGGTTACATCTCGTGTGTGCCTCTAGATTAACCCTAACTCGGTTACATTTCGTGTGTGCCTCTAGATTAACCCTAACTCGGTTACATCTCACACTTCTCTAGAATTCTAACCATGACTTGGTTTATATAGACGAACCTAATTTGTTAGCCAAGACATTACCTATTATAATTACAACACAATTAGGAAACATAATCAACTATGACCAGCTTGTCAACATTGGTCCCTCAAGTTCACCAGCTTGTGACTTGGAGTCCGAAATTACGCCCAACAAAGATGTTTGAAAATAAGTGGACTCGTTTAGAAAAATGAAAATTCAAATTTGTTAAAATGTATTTATGTGTTTAAAAAAAAGTAAATATAGTGACGTGACGATTCGACGTTTTTCACTTTTTAGTTGAATAAGTACTCCACTACAGTGTTAGATCACATATTTGCTCTTTGGATTGTACCATAAAGCACCCACATCGTCACATATATCACATCTTGAAAGGGGTAACAGTGTAACCCAATGCTGAATCATAACGAAATAACCTCTCAAGTTATCGAGCCCACCTAAGATAACTTGGCACACCCCTTTGGGGCCAAAAGCATTCTCTTGGGCCCTCAAGATATTTGGTTTTATTTATTATTATTTGTATTTATGTTTTATAAGGCGAAATCAACCAGGGCCAGCATTGGGGCAGGGTCGGGTGGTCGACGCCCCCTGCTCAATACCCCAATAAGCCCGAATTTTTTTTAGTATTAATTATATATATTATGAAAAAATATATATTCTTATTGTTTAAACTAATTGCTCAACTCATATAAAGCTCAAATTTCTTTTTCGTCTTCAGCCCAAAAAAATTTAACGATTCTCGAAGATGGCCCTGAAATCAACAATTGTTTTCCTTGATCAAATCTCACCGGCCCACATATGTCAAGCCTTAACGCTTTCTGTAGAAACTAGAAAGCCCTAAATTAAGCAAGAACACGAGTCATAGTTGTTTCTATACAACATCTTAATGTAATTATTTTACAATAAGAACTAACAAAGCTAATTAAACCATCTTATTGTTATTAGAGCCATCTTGTGTCTCAGTATATATTCCCAAATACTAAAACTTTATGTCACATGCGGTATGCATATACCTTCCATGCAATGATATGATCTATTCATGTTTCATTCATATTGATCATTTGATTGTAACTTGTAGTGAGTAGCTGAATACATGTATCAAGTGGTCCATCAATATCCCTAAAATGGCTTTCAATTTGATCATGCCCCGGATAAGGGGTCACTTAACGTTGAACTAGAGACGCTTTAAAGATTCTATGCATACACGTACGAATTCTTTGACGACCCATTTAGCTAAGCGGGTTCACGGGTTCAACCCATAATTTTCATATTAAGATCTTTTCGTGTAAAAAAATTTTAACCCCTCACTAAAAAAATATATATATATTTACTCTTTACTTAGTTGTTGGTGTGCTAAATCATCAAGTCATCGAATGCGAACAAAAATCATATCTTAAATGATACATGCGCATACCGTCTAATTATAGGCAGACACCAGTTGCAAGTAGCAGCATTTGAAACGTGATGTTGTTTTCCACTTTTCGTTCACGTTACGAGTGCATTTAATACAAAAAGCAAGAGTCGGCATAAACATTTAAACCTGGATGGTGACTCTCACTTGAGCATGTGATGATTTTGATCCTTAATTATTAACCACGAGTTGCAAATACATCCATATGTGAAAATGTGAAATGGGTACGAAAGAAGCCCATTTGTCAAATGTCAAAAACGCTTACTTGTGGTGATTTGGGCCACCCTGTAGGCCTAAAATCATTCATCAGGCCCACTGAAAACTTTTTATTTGAGGTTTTGATAAGTTGATAGCCCAACCCCAAAGGCCTAACGAATATAAATTATATAATGGTGCGAGAAACGAAACTGCATCGTTTAACTTATAACTAAGTATTTAGTCGGTATCGGTTAAGTTTATGATGGTAAGGACAATAAACACGAAATAAAAATTCACAACGCCCAAATCCTATAAATTAACATATTTAAAACAAAAAAAATCATACTTCAAACTTAACAACCCACCAAGGCACTACACGCCAATTTTCCTGCCCCATTCTTGCATGCAGGTTAACGCCCTAAGGCGGTCCGCATGGGCATTGTAGGGGCGATTTGGGGGATGAAACACCGGGGGGGGGGGGGGGATTTTAGGAGGAAGGGACGATGTTGGAGGGTGAGTGGGACCACAACAGTCATAAGACCGTTAAACATAAAAAAAATCCATTTTCTCATATCCACCAAAAAGGACAAGTTAACAAACATAATGTATGCTTGCATTAACTTACACAATATGATATTGGACGACTCGAGCGGAGCTATTTGTCAAGACACCTACAACAATGTACTAGAGACGATCTCGACATTGAACATTGATGAAAAATTTGCTAATTTATTAAAAACACGAAGAAGGAAAACAAATCACAGTGTTCGATCGGATTTGATTGAACATCTTTGGAGGAACAAACAAAATAATGACAACGAATAAAATATTGTAGTTTTTCTTTATTTAGTTTGTGTCCCCCCCCCCCCCCCCTTTAACCAATCATCTTTTTTTTAGTATGTTGTTAACTTGCCCCCTCCATTACACTTGTTTTTTAAGTTAGTTAGTTAAAGCTTTCGACGTACATGACAATGACGTGGCGTTTAACTAATCAAGTCATAACACATAATCTAATTAGATAAACAAAGTTTGTTTATCAATATTTGGTCATAACACATAATCTAATTAGATAAACAAAGTTTGTTTATCAATATTTGGTCACCTAAATTAGGATGAGAATAATTTTGAAATAAGTGGGGTGTAATTCTACACTCAAAAGTCTTGGTGCCTTTGAAAAATATGTAGTGTGTGTTATACTAGAATATGCACGCCTATTCGGTTGTTGACTTTGTTGTGTTCATTAAACACGACCAAGAAATTTTCAAGGATGTAATTTAGTAGTTGTCTTTTTGATGGGATTTACCCCGCAAAGCAACAATTACGATTTTTGGATAAACTAAACCGAATCGGTTGGTTGGGTGGGTTGGCTGGATATACGAAAACTGTTTGTTTTAATAGTTTTAGTTGTTTTTTAAGCTTGATAAACATGGCCTTACAAACAAAATGTTTAAGTGGTGTTTAAGTAAGAATATTTCTATTTGTTTATGAGGTGATTGATGTCTGCATCTTAATTTACGGACCATAATAAAGATTTATCTAGCTTGAATGTTTTTACTAATATATACGTAGCTATGAATAAAAAGACGTAACATTGCACGCGTGCTTGTAGGATCAAAAGTATCGTTTTCCTTAAAACAAACAGTAATAATTACTCGGTAAACTAGATACATAACGGGTAAATTTTATACGGGTCAAGTTGGGTTTGAGAAAACAGACTTTGTCCAAAACTTCACGTTTCTCTTTTACCACACAATTTAATGGTTATATACTTTTTTTATAATAAACAATTTCGAATGTCATATGCATTAAGAATTACACCATGGGAGACTTTTACATGTTTTTAGCGAGACAGAAAAAGAGTATATGACTCAAATCACCCCATTGGCAAGGGTAGAAACACTAGTGAAATCTATTGAAGTTACTGAATCTTGCTTGATGTGATTAAACTTGATATCATATGTTTAAACTTGCATGCGAGAAAAGAACGTCAATGACTAATAAAATAGGCATAGTTGTTTATTCATGTCCAAAAAAACACAACACTACAAAAGTATTCATTGTATTTTTAGGAAAGCAAAATCAATATTTTTTTATGTAAAAACATGAAGTGTTACATTTAAATTAGGATTTATTTATAAAATAGAAGTCAGATCTAATAAATCGAATATAGAAAAGAAAACATATATGTATTATGTGTAATGGTGATGTTGATGTTGATACCAAAGAAGACTTTGGAAAGATGAAGAACAGATTAAGTCAATTGATGGGTTTTTTTTATAATATATAATATTATTAATTAATATTTGGCTAAAATGTCACACTTGAAACTGTTGTAGATGAAATTTAGTCAGTGGTTAAGGATAATAATAACAATAATAAGTTGAGCTTGTTATGTTTGGGGTATGTGTATGCTCGATTATTGAGTATGTAGGTATGCTTAATCTAATTAATTTAATGTATAATATATTAAACTATAACTGATCATTTTCTGTTCTTTTCAAAATAAGGACTTTAAATTAAATTTTGGATTTAGCCATCTGCCCTTTTGAATTAATGGACTTCTAATATTATTTAACTTCATGTTTGTGATATAAGTTATTGATGTGTCAAATCCTTTTAACTATTTAACTTACAGGATATTCGAATCTTAAGTTATGTATCGCCATTATTTGTTACAAGTATATTTTATGTTGTATATCAAAAACAAAGTCGATCACGTTAAGTCTGAAAATACCTATTAAATTATTAAAAAAAACCTTAGGAAAACTAAAAGATGTTGTTTATGTATCTACTATAATAAAGTAGAATCACTCATATCATGTGTCGTCTTCATAAGGGACGGGACATGGGGAAGAGTGTTGACGGTTAACTAAAGGGAGGAAAAAACTAAGATAACAACTATAAAATCATCCAGCCAATTACTATACAACATTTGTAATATATTGTGTGAAGAAACGTGGATCGACTCACTGGTAGACAATCTACTTTCCTCGGGTGTGATTATGATATTTCACCGATGGTTCTCTTGGATCTGATGGATCTGGGTTCTTCCACCTACAAAATGAACAGCACCGTAAACTTACCCCTCAGAAAGGGACAGAGGGGTCCTCTTTGGGGTAACCCTCCGGTGTGAGAATAAGTATTTGTGGGAGAAGATAATAATATGAGAGTAAGGAATTTGGAGTGTATCGCTTAATAGCTGAATACTCTGTAATTGGATGTTATCAGATGATATTGTCTGTTATTGTATGATATTAGATGTCTTCTCCTTGTGGAGTTGATGTGATATTTATAGTGCTAGGGTTTCCCATGATTGGGCCCAGACCTAATTAGGGCCTTGTTGGCCTCCTCCAATTGCTTTGCGCCACGTGTCCTCTGGGACACCTGGTGCTTTTTCATTGGTTATAATCACGTGGTAGCACATGGGTTTTGCTGAGTTGTCCACCTTTCATTGGCAGCTGTCAACATCAGCATATTCTTATTCCTTAAAAAGATACCTTCTGGAAGGTTGTCTGACGTGCACAATCAAGGTTGCCCTAATCCTGATTTGGATAAGGACAAGGTTGATTACGTGCATGTGTGATACGCGCCTATCCTGAGGATGCGCGAGGTCTTCTCTTTATTCTCACGCGCAGATGTTTCATGCGCAGATGTGATATGCACAAGCATGTGATATGCGCCACGCGCGGATGCGCCACGCGCAGATGTGATATGCGTGAGCATATGTGATGCGTGAGCATATGTGATGCCTGAGCATCTGGGGTGCCTGAGCATATGATGCCTGAGCATGTGATGCATGAGCATATGTGATATGCGTGAGCATATGTGATATGCGCCATGCGCATAGGTTTTGGCTTTGTGCCTTCATAATGTCTTGATTTCAAGCCTCTTGTCTATATCTTGTGGGTTGACCCGCCTCGCTCGGTGTTGAGGCGGGTACATACCTCTTCAAGCCCCCCCAGTCTAATGTGTGTCTTGTCTCGCGCGAGCGAGGCAAGATAGATATTAGACTTAACAGTTTGCTCTTTTAGTAGGGGTTTGTCTTTTTCTTCTTATTATTCATCGTTGCGCGAAATTCTATCCTTTTGGTTGAAAACGAATCGTCCCTGTACGTGGTTGGTTGTTGCTGACATGTGTCAGTGATGGAGACGTGTCAGACCTTTCGTGTGCTCGAGGTGCTACAGTTGCCTTTCGTGTCCCCTCACATAGTGTCAGGGACACGTGTCGCGCTCGCGTTGGTCCGTTCCTGCGAGTGGTGGCGCGTGAACTCTGGCAACAGCTGTATCGTTGCTTTTCGTGTCCCCTCACACAGTGTCATGGACACGTGTCGCGCTCGCGTTGGCTTACACCTGCGAGTGGGGGCGCGTGAAGTCCGATCAGCACCAATTTTTCTCTCTCCTCGGCCTATAAAAGCCAGCCCTTAAGAGTTTTTATTCTTCATCTTCTTGTTTATTATTCAGAGCTCTTTTCTTTCTTTGTATTCCGATTACCTTTGTTCTTCTTCCAGATATCTGTTCTTCAGAAGCATCCTTTGTTCGTTGTCACAGTTGTACACAATCTCCCCCATCCATTGCCGTATTAAATCGTTAGTGATGTCGACGTTGAAGAAGACCGGCAAGGGGAAGAGGGCTGCTGAGGCCTCATCGGAGGAGGTAGGGAGGACCAAGGCCGTGAAGAAGTGGAATGAAATCCCCTGCAAACTGAGGCAGGCTGATCTTGACAGCCTTATCGCCTCTCAGGGTTTTCTCCCTGTGTTTGGCTGCATGTTGCCTGGGGCCGGGCAAACGGCGGCGGACCCGCCTACCGGCTATATATCCCTTTACTGCCATTTTTTCACCCACTGCAACCTTCGTCTCCCGATGACAAGGTTTGTGGGTGCGGTGCTTAGGTTTTATGGGATTCATATATCCCAAGTCCATCCGTTTGGACTCGTGCGCATGACTCACTTTGAGTTCATGTGCAAATCTCAGCGCGAGGAGCCCACCCCTCGGCGCTTTCAGTTTTTTTACAAGCCCAAGATCCAAGATTCTTGGTTCTCATTTATTCCTCGCAGTCAGAAGGTGAAGTGCTCCACTGTTTCATTCAAGAGCCTTCATGACTGGTCTGAGAGGTTTTTTTACATCAGGGCTGGTGTGATCCCCATCCGCATGACGATGCGCGCGATCTCTTCTGCGCCTGCGGATGTGGGTGTCTTCAAGAACCCAACTGGCGCCTGGGTGAAAAAGTTGACTGCTGAACCATCCCCCGCCAAGAAAATTTGTGAGGAGGCGCTGGTGGGGGTCGGTATGAGCAGGAGGTGGGCTGACAGCGCGACTGAGCCCGTTATCCAAGTTGACGGCTTGTGTAAGTCAATCTCATTGCATTACTTCTGCGCGAATATAATTCTTTTTGCTGATATCATTTAACTTGTTTTATGCAGTCGTCAAGGAGTATGTCCACGCCGCCTATGATGAGCATATGGAGGGTGGCTCCGTCGCGCTGGGCGCTGGGGAGGTTGGCTTCCCCGATCGCTTCGATGACATATTCATCCCTGTTGATCTGGGATTTGTCTTCGACAGCGATGCGCCTGGTAAGCCTTTGTACTTATGCATTTTCCTTTATAATACCAAATTTTGCTAACACTTCTGTTGCGTGTATTGTAGATGCGCTCGAAAACTACGAGCTGGAGCTCGCTGAAGAGGAGGAGGAGGAGGAGGAGGCGCCCCAACTAAAGCGTAAAGCTAAGGGGAAAACTGGCGCAGGGGCCAGTAAGAAACAGAAAAAAGATGATGCCCCTGTTGTTCAGGCGAAGGGACTTGAGAAAACCCTGGTGTTTACCACCAAGTTTTCCTTGTTTTCCCTGCCTCAAAAAGTGGGCAGACCTCCTGTCCACACGAGGTATGGTGCGACTACCTCCTCCCTTCGCGCGGTGGAAAAGGGAAGCGTAGTTGCGCCTTCGACAGGTATACTTTGCTTATCCTTTGCTTATCTTTCATGGTTCTATGAGCGCGATTCTGATAGAATTACTAATGAATCTTTGCTCACTCAAATGTTTGTAGAGCCGGCGACCTTGGTGGATCAACCTCAAGCGCAACAAGATGCCGAGGCTGCGCCGGAGGTCGCTTCGAAGTCCCCTGTTTTACCCTCCAAAAAGGGTAGAATGGACTTCATGGCGATGTTTGCCTCGCGAACGGAGTTGCGCAAAGGTACGTATTGGGACTTTATTTTTTTTCTGACTTTCTTTTAGATCAAGTCATGAACCATTTCTTGTTGTTGATTTTTTCATAGAAGCCGTAGCTGGCGTACAAGCTGCTGGCGGCACTCCTGGCGCCGGTGCCAGCGCCGTTGGCTCTGCTCCTGCTCCTGCAAGCGATGAATCTCCCCTCATCGGGATTACTAAGGAGCAGAAGGCCGTTTTACGCGCCGATCTGGCGGCGTCGAGACCTCCCTCACCTCCTCCTGCGCACAGCCCTCCTCGCGAGACTGATTTTGATTCTAGGTCGCAGGAGAAAAGGCCTATTTCAGAGGAGGATGAGGAGGTTCATGCTGAAGACTCCGATGGCGGCCGCGCCAGCCCTGCAGCGCCACGAGGTTTCGCGTCGCCGTCTTCTCGTGGGCCTGCCGCTGACTTTTCTGCTTCGTCCCCGCAGGTATAAGTTTGTTTTTGATCCGCTGCGCGAACTTTCATATTAGTTTTTGATGACTTAGATCATTACTTTGTGTTTGCAGGAAGCCGATCACATCTACCGCCCGAGATGGAACATTACTGAGGACAACTCATTTCAGTCCATGGGTGTGTGTGAGGACTTCTGGGCTCATTCTGTGCCTCCAGCTGAAAGGAGGTTTCAGGAGGCCCGCGCTCGCGATGACTTGCTTAAAGATCATCTGTTTGCTGGGTCGGCTTTCTTTGCTGCCTCCCAAGAGCTTCGCTATGATTACGTAAAGGTACGTGATGCTCTTGCGGAAGCCAAGCAAGAGGCTAAAGTATCTGCTTGGCATCTTTCTGATGCTCGAGAGAGAGCTGAGAAGCTCCAAGCAGAGCTCAGTGAGAACAGGGCAAGTGCCAACACCGCGTTCGTTAAGCGTGGGCATGAGCTACAGGCTGCGCGGGAGAAGCTGCAGGCGGCCGAGGCGGACGCGGCCAAGTACGCGCGCCAAGTGCGCGACTTGGAGCTGGACGCGGAGGCGCGTGACCAAGCTCTTGTCCAGTCCATAACTGACAAATCATCGCTGGAGAGTGAGGTTGCGCGCCTGAAGAGGGAGCTGGCGGCCGCGCAGGCCGAAAAAGACGAAGCCTTGGCGACGGCAGCGTCTAGCCAGGAAGCACTCGACCTTGCGCGAGCGGAAAAAGAAGAAACCCTGGCGGCAGCAGCGTCCGACAAAGAGGAGCTGAAACAGACTAAGGAAACTGTTGAGTTATTAAACTCTCAGATTCCTGCCCACGAGACGTCTGTTGCTTCCCTCGCGCAGGATCGCCAATGGCTAATCTCACAGGGCATGACTCGTTGCGCTTACGCGATGAAATACTCAGACGAGTTTCAGGCCCTTGTGATGGATTGCAACGCTGCCGTGCGGTTGGTGGGTCGAGCTGAAGGGTTTACGGATGGCTATGAATATAGCATGTTGAAGAAGAACCCATCCGAGTACCCTTATCAGAGCGACGTTGCCTGCGCGGACATGGCCGCGATGGGGGAGAAGTATTTGAATACTCCCATTCCCATCCTTGCGCAGGTATTTTAACCTTAATGAGATAACCTTGACTTATTTTCCAAGTCTTTTTGTACTCATATTTTTCCTTATGATTTGCAGATATCCGAGCTTGCTAACCAGCCCGATCTCGCAGCGCTAAAGAAATTACTTGACGAGTGCGAAGGGGCTGGTGGCGGCGATGATGGCGCGGGGAATGCTGACGTTGCTAGCGGCTCTGGCGTGGCCAAAGGATCCGCTCATGACACTGTCGTGATAGAAGACTCCATTCAAGACGAAGAACTTGACTATGGTCAGTTTGGAGATGACGAGGAGCGGGCTGCGCCAGATGCTGAGGGCGGTGATGAGGATTATGAAGAGGCTGACGTCGACGTGGAGACTTGAGAAGCCCTTCATGTTTTTTATTTGTATTTTGTAGTTTGTATCTTTTCATCTTGTATACTTGTAAATTTCAATGCTTTGGAATGAAATTTTGTTTTTCCCTTCTTCGCATCTTGCGCATTCCCCATTCATCTCTTTATTTTGCTTGTTGAATATAAGATATGCTTGCACGTTGAAATAAGAACAAGGTTGTAAGGAAATTATTATACTTAATCCTTGTCATATTGTAAGTGATTTTGCCATATCTTGATTATGTTGACACGTTCCTAGGCTTTTTCATTATTCCTCTTTTGCGCGACGTTATCGCGCATTTATTATATGGAATTATGAGTTTTTTAGCCTTTACGTATCAATATATGTTGCTCAGATATCCATTACAATTGCATGCGCGACCTCGACCTGAGACCTTAACAACTATGTTTTGGCATTTGTTTTGCCTTAGTTGTGTTTAGGTATTTTTATGGTTAGGCTGCGCAGTATGTAGGATGGATGTTGTGAGTGATTTGAGCTAAGGCTCACATTATTGGGCTAAGGCCCTGACGTTTTAGAGTTAAGACTCGTTAACGCGTTTGAGCTTGAAGCTCGCGCATGTATGTTTTACTTCGTTTTATTTCGTTTTGATGTCAATACAATGTTGTCATATTGCTCAAAATTAATAAAGGGAAGTGTGAAACATGTATGCATAAGGTAATAGAATTGGGCTAAGGCCCTGACGTTTTAGAGTTAAGACTCGTTAACGCGTTTGAGCTTGAAGCTCGCGCATGTATGTTTTACTTCGTTTTTACTTCGTTTTGATGTCAATACAATGTTGTCATATTGCTCAAAATTAATAAAGGGAAGTGTGAAACATGTATGCAAAGGGTAATAGAATCCACATTAAGAGAAGATAGCGCGTATCATTATTCATAATGGCTTAAAAAGCCTTGATTACAAACTTGACATTTTTACATGAAACATTTTCTAAGCTGTGCCGCGTTCCATGCGCGCAGGATCTTCTTTCCCTTCAAATCTTTTAAAGCGTATGCGCCCTTTCCCAATTATTCCGAGACTTGATAAGGTCCCTCCCAATTGGGGGACATTTTTCCCGGGGGTATCGCGCGGCTAGCTTCATTGTTTCGAAGGACAAAATCATTTTTTTTGAAGTGGCATTCTTTCACACGCTGGTTGTAATATTTTTCCAGTTTTTTCTTGTATTTGGCTTCACTGATGATAGCCGCCTCTCTGCGCCCTTCAAGTAAGTTGAGATCCAACCTTCTTTCGCGCTCGTTATCAATCTTGCTCATCATGAGCACTCTATGGGATGGGCATCCAATTTCTGCTGGAATCATTGCCTCCGTTCCATAGGTTAGGCTGAACGGGGATTCGCCATTGCTGGTTTTGCTTAATGTCCTGTGCGCCCACAGGACATTAGGTAGCTCGTCAACCCAAGAATGGGATTCTCCCTCTAACCTTTTCTTCAGCCCATTAAGCAAGCTTTGGTTCACGCGTTCCACTTGGCCATTCCCCTGAGGGTGGTATACTGAAGTGAAAATTTGGTTGATGCGCAATTCCCTGAGCCAGCTTGATATTTTCTTGTCAGTGAATTGTTTGCCATTATCGCTCACAATTTCCATGGGCAAGCCAAAACGGAATATGATGTGGCTCCAGATAAACTGCTTCATCGCTTCGGCTGTGATTTTTGCTAGTGGCTTGGCTTCAACCCATTTTGTAAAATAGTCTACTGCCACTACCAAAAATTTTACTCGCCCTTGCGCTTGCGGTAGGGGACCCACAATATCGATTGCCCATTTGTGGAAAGGCCATGCGGAGGTCACCGGAATCAAGTTGTTCTTTGGCCGCATGGTGTTTGGCGCATAGCTCTGACATGCTTTGCATTTTTGGATCTCCTTTAAAGCGTCCAAGTACATGCCTGGCCAATAGTAACCAGCGCTCATTGCCTTGGTAACAACCATGCGCGGACCAGCATGTATTCCACAGATTCCTTCGTGTATCTCTCTAATCACATAGCTTGCTTCCTCAGCATCAAGGCATTTCATGAGCGGTCCAAGATAAGAGCGTCGGTATAGTGTACCATCAAGCAGTTCATAATTCTGCGACTTGTGTCTTATCTTCCTCGCCTGTGCGCGATCGTCTGGTACTCTTCCCTCCTTCAAGAATTCCATTATTGGAGTTATCCATGATGAAGGGGTTGTATGAGTTACAAGGACAGACTTCGCTCCCACCGACGGGTTGCTCATTACTTCTACTCTGACATCTTTGCCAAAGTGATCGAAGCTGGTTGATGCCATCTTGCTCAGCGCGTCAGCAGATTTGTTTTCACTGCGCGGAATATGAATGATTCTGAAGCAGTCAAATTGCTCGATGAGCTTTTTCGCCTGCTCTAGATACAGAGGCATGGTGTTCTCCTTGGCATCATAAAGGCCATTGACCTGTGCTGCTACCAAGTATGAATCAACATGGGCCTCCAGCTTTTTAACTCCGAATTTGTGCGCGATGCGCAGGCCAGCCAGCAGGGCTTCATACTCAGCTTCATTGTTGGTGCTTTTGAAGTCCAACCTGATGGCGTAAGTATATTCCTGATTCTCTGGATCCACCAGCTTGAGGCCTGCGCCGGATCCTTCGTTGTTTGAAGCTCCGTCGGTGAATAATCTCCACACATTTTCTTCATCATTGGCTCGCGGAGGGTCTACCTCGCGCTGAGCCTCTTCAATTTTTCCTTCGGGGACTTCGGCAATGAAATCAGCCAAGACTTGTCCCTTTATTGCTGGACGGGGCTTATAGGCGATCGTGTGCTCACCTAATTCCAGCGCCCACTTTGTCAGCCTTCCTGAGAGCGCGGGACGCCGCAAGACTTGCTGGATGTTGTAACCAGTCAGAACTTCAATGGGATGACCATTGAAATATCTATGAAGCTTGCGCGACGCGTGTGTTAGTGACAAAACTAGCTTTTCCATGATGGAGTAGCGCGTCTCAGGATCTGTCAGCACCCGACTCACATAGTATATTGGCGTTTGGATTCCCTTGCGATCCACCAATAATACTGCGCTGATGGCGCGCTCTCCTGCTGATAGGTACACTGTCAAAGTTTCACCAGGAAGTGGAGCTGTGAGCGCGGGGAGATTTATCAAACATTCCTTTATCTCACTGAAAGCTTGCTCGGCCTCAGGAGTCCATTTGAATTGGCTTTTCTTTAAGCAATTCCTCAATGTGTTGACAAATGGGGTAGATTTGCTTGCATGGTTCGCTAGGAACCTGTTGATTGAAACCAATCTACCATTCAGCTTCTGGACTTCTTTCATGGTGGATGGCGAGGGCATGTCAAGGATGGCCTCCACCTTCTCAGGGTTCACCTTGAAACCATCCTTGGTGACCATTACACCTAGAAATTTTCCCTCTAGTACGCCGAAAGTGCATTTGCTCGGATTGAGCTTCATGTTAACTTCCTTTAGGCGCCCAAGGGTTTCTTCGATGTCTTTGAGCATTTGCTTTTCCTCCCTGCTTTTGATCACCAAATCATCCACATAGACTTCGAGGTTTCTTCCAATCTGCTCGCTGAAAACGGCATCCATAAGTCTTTGGTAGGTGGCTCCCGCATTCTTCAAACCAAAGGGCATTTTTGTGTAACAAAAAACACCCTTGTCAGTTCTGAAGGCGGTCTTGTCCTCGTCTTGTGGTGCCATTTGTATCTGGTGATAGCCTTTGTAGGCATCCAGGAAACATTTGAGCTTGAATGGCGCCACGGAGTCCACCTTTGCGTCGATGTTTGGGAGGGGGTAACAATCTTTTGGGCACGCTTTGTTGAGGTCCTTGAAGTCAATGCACATCCTCCATGACCTGTTACCTTTCTTTACCATCACAGGATTGGCTACCCATGTCTGGTATCGTATCGGGCAGATGATGTTTGCGCGCAATAGATCCTCAACCTGCTCGTTCATGGCCCTCGCCTTCTCATCCCCCATGACTCTCTTCTTTTGAGCAATTGGCTCTACAGACTTGAAGGTGTTGAGAGAATGTTGCGCCAGGTCTCGCGGAACCCCAGTCATATCAGAGTGTTGCCACGCGAAGACCGACATATATGCTGTGAGCAATCTTTTCATTCTCAACCTCGTGTCGTCTGATATAGTAGCGCCAATTGTGACTGTTTGCTCCGGGAATTTTGGGTTGAGAATCCATTCCTCTGGCGCGTTGTTTGCCATTGGAAGTTTCATTCTCCTTTCCCGCAGAGTACTTGTCACTGCACACAGATGATCCCGGTATACAAAAGTTACACCTGTTGGTGTTGGGAACCCTAACGCGCCGTGCGATGGCGACGGTATGGCGTTGAATTGGGCAATCGTTTCCCTACCCAAGATCATGTTGTGGCAAGAAGTGGTGGGAAAGACCAAGAAATTGACAACTTCGGCTCGCTTGTGTTTTTCATCCCCCATGGTTAGCTCAAATTGTATTTGACCTAGGGGATGAATGATTTCATTTGAAACACCAGAGATCGGTGCATTCACAATCTCAAGCCTTGCTTGGTCTGCCGGATCCAGTTTCCTGAAACATTGCTCATACATGATGTCTGATTCGCTGCCAGTGTCCACCAGGACTTTTGACACTTCATAATGAGCAATGTGTGTAGTGATGACAAGAGGGCTACTGATGGAAGGGCCTCCCCTGATTCTTGGGAAGATGACTTGTTGCTCGCGCCAATCTCCTTGGATTTGCGCGCTTCTCTTTCTTGATATTTGCCCTTGCCTTCCTCCCTCAGCTACACAGATTCTTTTGTACTTTTTGCTGGCTGAGGCTCCTGATTGTTCATTTTCTGGTCTTGAGTTTTTCACCAGGTGAGCCAGCTTGCCTGATTTCACATCCTTTTCAATTGCATCCTTCAAGTGGTGGCATGCATCAGTGTTGTGTCCTGTGGACTTGTGAAACTCACAGTACTTGCCACTGTCTGATGGTCCCTTGTAGTGTAGTGGCTTGGGGCTTTTGAATTGGACATTCTCAGTGCTTAACACCTGTGAAGGCGTTTTAGTGAGGGGAGTCCATATTCTTGGCAGAGGTCTGTTGGGATCTCTGCCGCCTTCCCTCTTGTCACCCTCCCCGCGATTACGAACGTCTTTTTGGGGCTGGGGTGAGCTTGGTTGCGCCTGCTTTTCTGCGGAAGAAAAACTGGTTGATTGCAACCTGGACCATACAGAGTTCTGTTTGCCCCTTTTTTCGTTGCTGCGCTGTGACTCAGCTTGATGCGCTCTTTCTCTTGCCCTATCTTGGGCAATTTGCTTTTCATTTCTCGCGAAGACTCGCGATGCTTCCATTAGTTTGGCCCAAGTGGTTGGCATGCCATCTCTGCTTACGAGAGCTCGGCGGAGTTGATCACTGCGCGCGCCTTGAATAAAGGCCACGCGCAAGAGTTGCTCAGTGATACCTCCGATTGCCAGAGACTCCTGATTGAAACGAGTTATGTAGTCTTCAATCGTTTCATCATTCTTGCGCACGCAGTGCATGATGTCATCAGGGTCGCGCGTGTGTCTGCGCTGCTGTACGAAGTGGGCTTGGAACTTTTCCAATAGTTCCTCGAACCCATCGATTTGCCCAGTCGGCAAGCTCTCGAACCAGACACGCGTCGCGCCCGTGAGGCAGCGAGCAAACATGTGACACCATGTTGGCATCGTCCAGCTTTCTAGGTTTCCCGTGTTGTAAAAACCTTGCAAGAAATCATCTGGATCTGTTGTGCCGTCATATTTGCCCAAACCACTTGGCATCTTGGTTTTGTGCTGGATGGGAGCCTTCGCGATGCGCTCAGTGAACTTTGAATGTTTCACCAAGATGGCTGGTCTGTACGGTGTGGTTACGTCCACTTGCCCTCTAACTGGTGGGCTGTACGGTATTTGCAGATCCAGATCGGCTCTGGCTCCAGGCGCCATGTTCACGTGCGCGCGGAGCTGTGAGCCTCCTGCATGAGTATCTCGCGTCTTCCTCATGCTGTGCACTTCTTCATCACTAAACTCAGTGTGTGCAGTGTGAACGGAATGACCATCTTCCGGCGCGCGCGCCCTTTTTGTTCCATGAACGTTTTGCTTGTCAAACGCTAGCCTTTGTGTTAAGTCGGCTGTCTTTTTGTGTTTGACCACCTCATTGTACTTGTCCATTAGACGTCGTTGCTCGTTTATGAGCCATTCTTTGGGATCATGGGTTTCATCTTCTGGGCCCATTGGTCCCTTTTGTTTCGCGCCGGCAAGATTTTGTAACGTGAGATCGTCTGGAGGAGTTTCAGTCTGGCCATGAGGAGTTGTGATGAAGGGACGGTTACTGGTGGCGCGCGTAGAATCACGCGGCACCCTCAGAAACTGTTGTCCCTCATTAACATCCTCACGTTCAATATCCTCCAGAACTTGATCAACGTTACGAACGCCAGAAACCATGGTGAAAATTTGTTTTTTATAGAGATCTGATGAGATCTTGTTGCCGTTGTAACAGTGGATGGCGCCAATGAAGAAACGTGGATCGACTCATTGGTAGACAATCTACTTTCCTCGGGTGTGATTATGATATTTCACCGATGGTTCTCTTGGATCTGATGGATCTGGGTTCTTCCACCTACAAAATGAACAGCACCGTAAACTTACCCCTCAGAAAGGGACAGAGGGGTCCTCTTTGGGGTAACCCTCCGGTGTGAGAATAAGTATTTGTGGGAGAAGATAATAATATGAGAGTAAGGAATTTGGAGTGTATCGCTTAATAGCTGAATACTCTGTAATTGGATGTTATCAGATGATATTGTCTGTTATTGTATGATATTAGATGTCTTCTCCTTGTGGAGTTGATGTGATATTTATAGTGCTAGGGTTTCCCATGATTGGGCCCAGACCTAATTAGGGCCTTGTTGGCCTCCTCCAATTGCTTTGCGCCACGTGTCCTCTGGGACACCTGGTGCTTTTTCATTGGTTATAATCACGTGGTAGCACATGGGTTTTGCTGAGTTGTCCACCTTTCATTGGCAGCTGTCAACATCAGCATATTCTTATTCCTTAAAAAGATACATTCTGGAAGGTTGTCTGACGTGCACAATCAAGGTTGCCCTAATCCTGATTTGGATAAGGACAAGGTTGATTACGTGCATGTGTGATACGCGCCTATCCTGAGGATGCGCGAGGTCTTCTCTTTTCTTATTCCTTAAAAAGATACCTTCTGGAAGGTTGTCTGACGTGCACAATCAAGGTTGCCCTAATCCTGATTTGGATAAGGACAAGGTTGATTACGTGCATGTGTGATACGCGCCTATCCTGAGGATGCGCGAGGTCTTCTCTTTATTCTCACGCGCAGATGTTTCATGCGCAGATGTGATATGCACAAGCATGTGATATGCGCCACGCGCGGATGCGCCACTCGCAGATGTGATATGCGTGAGCATATGTGATGCGTGAACATATGTGATGCGTGAGCATATGTGATGCCTGAGCATCTGTGGTGCCTGAGCATATGATGCCTGAGCATGTGATGCATGAGCATATGTGATATGCGTGAGCATATGTGATATGCGCCATGCGCATAGGTTTTGGCTTTGTGCCTTCATAATGTCTTGATTTCAAGCCTCTTGTCTATATCTTGTGGGTTGACCCGCCTCGCTCGGTGTTGAGGCGGGTACATACCTCTTCATTGTGTATTATTGATCAACCACTTTTAAGAGTTAAATGGGGATGATTACAATGGAAAACTAATCTATGATAATGATAGATCAATAAACCCTAACTAACTATATCGAGTTAAATCAGTTGATGCATCAACAATCCACTAAACACACAATTTTTTTATTTTTGCAAAAACTTCACAAACCGAAATCCTCACAAACATTACCCACTGTCTCTCACATAAATTATTTATCTCATTCAAAAACAATCTTAAAAATGACTTTTGCCTAAAAAACAACAACGTACCTAACCTCTCATTTAGGGTGGAGGGAGTGTCAATCCCCTCCCTAACCATCATTCACCGCTCTCTCGTCTACATCAACACCACGACACTCTGCCCCTAATCATCATTCAACGTTGGAAATGCGAATCATTCACCCCAATTCATCTTTCAATCATTTTATCTTTATTAATTTGTAGATGTATATATAAGGAAAGTTAACAAACAAATTAAATTAACACGCTAACTATGATAATCAAATAGTGTAATTATATTTACAAGTAGTGTAATTACGTAATTACATCGTACTGTAATTACACTATGTTGTATTATCACAGTTAGTACGTTAATTTAATTTGTATTTGATCTCTCTCTCTGTCTCTCTCTCTCTTTATATATATATATATAATGAAACCCTATTTGAGTTGTGAAAAGTCATGAAAACCCTATATAACATGGTTTTTTTTTCTTTTTGCATATGTAATATGTCGTTACATTTAATACAAAACATCGAAATATTAAAAAAAATTGTTTTGCTATTTTTTACATTTTTTTACTAACTTATAGATATGTTTTCAGGTAAGAGAAAAAGTTATATTTACATTTACATTTTTTATTAGCTTTAATTGTGGACCACAAGATTCAAACTTTAATTAAAACATGTGGTTAAAAATGAGTTTCTAGAGTTTTCACAACTCAAGTGAGTTTTTATTTTATCCTAACCCTATATGTATATATGTATGTATGTATAGAGAGAGAGAGAGACAGAGAGACTTCAGAATAAATAACACGCCGCCCGGGGTGGATTTTCTTCGGGGTCAGGCCAAGACACCCTGATGCCCGTGGTGGATTAATCCCCATTTGTTCAAAATCGGTCAAAATTGAAAACAATATTATACATAAAATTTGATATGTATATATTTGAAAATTTACATAAAAATTCAATCCAATTAATCCAGACTAATGGTCAGTCTCTACATCACCGTTCCACTAGCGCCTAAAGATTTATACGCTCTCAATGAAAAACCAACCATCTATTGCAATTTTCAAATAGTATAACACTAGGTTATTGGCCCATATATGACACGGGTTGAAATATATAAATCGTCAAGTAAAAACATATATAATTTCAAACGATAAACTATTTTTTAATATATTTTGTTGAGACTGCAACATAATTTTTAATTGTAATTCATAGGGATGAGCTCGGTACCTACCGGTACCAAAAATCCCGATCCCGAAAATCACAAATTTTTGGTACCGGTATTTAAGGTAAAATTCTGGAAATACCGGTAGCGTACCGGTCCTGAAAACTCAAAACCTTGGTACCGATTTGGTATCGAATCGGTTCCGATTTCGGTACCGATACCGGTACCAAACGGTACCGTATCGATTTTTGCTCATCCCTAGTAATTCATGTTCATACGCAAACAAAATATTGAAATGCATAAAGTTACAAATAATAACTTTACATAGTAGAATGCTTACAAAGAAAATTTAAAACTTTAAAACATTAACTTCATAAACTTTAAAAAATAATATTAACAGAAAACAAATAAACTTTAATAACATTAGTCTAGAAAGCATGGAAATCAGAAAATAAGCATGCATAAAAGATTCATGGTAAGCATCCAAGAATGATTCGGATTTCTTTTCTTATTAGACTGGGAACACCATTGATGAAATAAAAATTCATACACCAATCTAACAAACATGATGACTAACTGACTATGAAAACTGCTTTTACATTTCATATGAAAAATTTTGCACCCTAATAAACTGAAGCACGTCCAAAGCGCATTTAAGAACATAACCAAATCGAAACCTTTTTAAAATGACAAGTTTTGACCAGAATCAAATCGATACGTTTTGAGAATGACCCATTTTAACCCGAACCAAATCAATATCTTCTAAAATTGACCCATTGTGACCCGAACCAAATCGATACGATTTTAAAAAGACCCGTTGAAACCCGAATGAAATCGGTACATTTTATATTGACTCGTTGAACAAAACGAAACTGACACCCTTTTAAAATGACCCATTTTTACATGTGCCAGAGCAAATCGAAACATTTCTAAGATGACCCATTTTCATAAATAAAAATTGAAATAACACACTTGAAGACTAAGAAGAAAAATGAAGGGTAACACATACAACGTTCTTAACTTTTGAAATCCTTTATACCAAATGCGAATTTATTATTACTGGTTACGTTAACCCATTCGAAAGTTGAAACTCATGTAAACCTTTCACTTAATTTGTGAACCCTCCATATTCTTTCATTTTTAATAGGTACTAAAACCAAACACCAAACAACCTATATACAAATTGAAACGAAACTATATTGAAAAAAGCCAGAACAAAGCCATAACCATAACCGAAAACCTAAATAAAACTAAACAAAAATCGAAATGAAACTGAAAAACTAAAACCGATAAATCTGAAACCGAACAAAAAACAAAAATTGTAAAAACCAAAACAAAAAATTAAATAAAGTTAAGCCCACCTAAAACGAAACAAAAAAAAACAAAAAACCAAAAAAACAAAAACAAAATCGAAGCAAAACAAAACTGAAACGAAACAAATTTATAAAAACTAAAACCAAATAAAAATCAAAACATCACTTATTTTTCTCTCTTTCACTTCATCTCATCAAAGGAAATGATTTAATCCATAATTAACAACAAATCAGTTAGTAATTAATACATAGTTAATACATATTGCTCCTTTGAATCCGTGAAAAACATAATCCATGAGCCTTTTTAACAAACTTAACAAAATTAAAGAGTGATTTAATACATATTTAAAATATCATGTTATCTTAACTTTTTTTTTGGGCATTAGAGTATACCAAATAAGCTAAATAATTATACGTCATTCAGATTAATTAAAGAAAGAAAGAAAAGTACATATATAATAATAATAATAAATTCCAGTCAATGTTAACGAGGTTGTTCTGGTGCAGAACTCATATGCAAATAAATATATTAAATTATTAATAATCAAATTCAAGCAATCTTCTAAAACATAAAAAACACACCATTTCATTATATTCTCATTATTTTGTTTGTTTTCTTCGTGTCATCAATCGACCTTCGGTTTCATGGTCCATTTTCATTTCCCCCAATTCTCACATGCTCCGATTCAATCTTCTGCCGATTTCCCCCAATTCTCGTCGCTAATTCGTTCAAGGGTTTGTTTGCTTTTGCTTTATTAATATTATTATCTTGAAATCAAGGAAGATGAGTGTAGCAAGATCTCAAGTTTGGCAACCTTGTAAAAAGAAAAGATCTTGATTTTCTTTTCTTTTCTTTTAAATAAATTAAACACACAAGAAAAGAATCTTGGTGGTGGTGGTAACAAAAATGGATGGTATTTGTATATGTATATGTACCTGTATCAATATCTCTAACTGATTCGGAATATTAATAATAAAGATTAAGTTTATATTGGGGGATTCGTGGGAATATACGGAAAGATTGATTGATTAAGATTAGGGTTAGGGTTAGAACCAAAAAAATGGCGTCTTCGCGGCCTTCGAGAACCCGGGTCGGACGGTACGAGCTCGGCCGCACGCTCGGTGAAGGGACGTTTGCGAAAGTGAAGTTTGCGAGAAACATTGAGTCGGGCGAGCATGTGGCGATCAAGATTCTTGATAAAGAGAAGGTGTTGAAGCATAAGATGATTACCCAAGTGAGAATTGTGGTGTTGACTTTTGTTTGACTTTTTTAAGGGATCGGATTGAAGTTAGATCGGGTTGTTTTGTTGTTGCAGATCAAACGGGAGATATCGACTATGAAACTGATTAGACACCCGAATGTGATTCGTATGTATGAGGTTAGTTAGTTTGTTACTTTGCTTGCTTTTGGTGTTATTTTAAATAATTAGGGCTTGACAATTGGGTACCTGTTTAATATACGATAAGACCTAGTTTAGCAAAAAAGTACACTATGCAATTTTATGTATTTTAAAAAATAATTAAAATTACGATGCTAGGGTTCTTGATATATAAAACATATAACTGACGCGCTCAAACCACCAAAGCCAAGTGTTACACGAGTCGTTTTCATGTTTGATACTTGTATTAATCACGTCGTCTCTAACCTGTTAAACACGAGAAGACATGGTTTGCGAGCCCGGTTAAATTAATCTATTATATATGCCTATAGTGATAGTGATTTAGCACGTTTATGTTTTAATTTTCCTTAATTTTTCTTCTAGCATATGGAAATTAGGATCTTGGCATTAATCATGGATGTTTATGTCTAGAAACCGGCGTATCTTTATCGATCAAGACAATCCCTTTTCGAAAACTACTCGATATAAATATCTCAATTATTATAAGTATAATTGTTTGTCATTAACTAGGCTCTTAGCATTAAAACGCATATTTTTTGTGTTAGTCATGACTCACGAAACATGTGTGATTAAAGTTACATGCTTTATTGTAGGTTATGGCAAGCAAGACAAAAATCTACATCGTTTTGGAATTTGTGACTGGTGGTGAACTATTTGACAAAGTTGTAAGTTGATGGTAACTTTGAAATTTTCTTAGTCTTCACAATGAGCTTACTAATACGAGATTCTAACTTTATTCTTAAGGCAACTAGAGGCAGACTTAAAGAAGATGAAGCAAGGAAGTATTTTCAGCAGCTCATTAATGCAGTTGATTACTGCCATAGCCGGGGCGTTTTTCATAGAGATCTTAAGGTCATCTTTGTGAATTTTTTTTAACATTTACTTATGAATAAACTTATCAGAGTGCCAAAGTTGTTTAGCTCAAAGTTTAGGTTATTATTGTAATAATATTGTTTCAAGCTTTAACGATTAATGCTCCATATGATGTTTTTGCAGCCTGAAAATTTACTGTTGGATGCAAGCGGATGCCTCAAGGTTTCTGATTTTGGCTTGAGTGCACTGCCACAACAAGTTCGAGTGAGTTATATTTAATATGTGAGACATGAAAGTCGATACTATAAAATAGGAAAATTAAACTCAGTTTCTTGATATTCTTCTTGTAGGAAGATGGCTTACTTTACACAACATGCGGAACACCTAATTATGTTGCTCCTGAGGTAAGCTACACATTTAACTAATTTATAAACCGTTAAGTAATTTTAATTAAGCCAATTTTTTTAGGTAATCAACAACAAGGGTTATGATGGCGCTAAGGCGGATTTATGGTCATGTGGCGTAATTCTTTTTGTTCTTATGGCTGGATATCTTCCTTTTGAAGATTCAAACCTTACCGCCCTCTACAAGAAGGTATTATTATTATTATTATTATTAGTTATTTATAGTTTTTTTTCTAGTTTTTATAAAAACAAATTAGGAGCTTGTAACATTATGTTTATATATTTGGTTGCAGATATTTAAAGCTGACTTTAGTTGTCCTCCATGGTTCTCCTCAAGTGCAAAGAAGCTCATTAAAAGGATTCTGGATCCTAATCCCGTGACAGTATGTTTATAACATCATATATATTTGCTTTCTTTACCACTTTTTACCGAGTATATGAATATTATGTTTGTGACAGAGAATCACAGCAGCTGAAGTGATTGAAAATGAATGGTTTAAGAAAGGATACATGCCACCTAGGTTTGAACAAGAGGATGTTTGTCTAGCTGATGTGGATGCAATTTTCAACGAAGCTGGGGTAATTTCACTCACCTGTTAAATTACGATTATACCCTTTTGATGGTAGTTATTTAGTTGATTCTTTTTGTCATATAGGATGCTGCAGTTCTTGTTGTGGAGAAGCGGGATGAACGGCCTGGCGTGCCCGCGCAGCCCGTCACTATGAACGCCTTTGAGCTTATTTCTAAATCTCAGGGTCTAAATCTCAGCTCGCTTTTTGAAAAACAGATGGTATGTTATGTGTATAACCTTTGTCAAGTCTTTTATTTTGGTTTTTGATTTTTTAAAGGAATTTATTGAGTCTGGAATTAAACGAAATATCAGGGGCTTGTGAATCGTGAAACAAGATTTACATCAAAATGTCCTGCCAATGAGATTATTTCAAAAATAGAAGAAGCTGCTACACCTTTAGGATTTGATGTGAAGAAAAACAATTACAAGGTGATAAAAATGTTATTTTTATTTATGTGGAAGTTGATTTATTTTGTAAGGTGTAATGTTAAACCACCTGTGTGTTTTGCACTTTAGTTGAAACTTCAAGGCGAAAAAAGTGGGCGTAAGGGCCACTTGTCTGTTGCAACCGAGGTATATTTTCTTCTAAATCTGTCATGTCGTTTATAGAAAAAAGAAAAAAGTTCAAGATTAAGTCTTTTAGTTACATGTAAAAAATTAATTCTTCATATTACCGTTAAACAACATTACTGTTTCTTAGATTTTTGAAGTGGCGCCTTCGCTGTACATGGTTGAGGTCCGCAAAGCTGGAGGGGATACATTGGAATTTCATAAGGTAAATTAAATTAAGGGAAGCGCATAACAGATTCAGTTGCTTTATAATTTATATACCTGCACGGTTCAGGATAGATTCATGGTTTTGTTCTTTTTCTGATCTTATATTTGGTTCTTGGTTGTGCAGTTCTACAAGAATCTCTCAACTGGATTGAAAGATATTGTGTGGAGAACTGAGGACGAGACAAACGGGAATTTCATTGGTTAGTTAAAAACTGGAATAGCGCGTTGAATCCATAAGATTCCATTTATTCATCAAAATCTTGAAATTTTCGCAGTTAGAACGCTTTATATTGGTCTTACTTATAATTTTTTTTTTTTGTCAATTTTTGATGAAAAATTTAATTATTCTTTATTTGCTTTGATTTTCTTTTTTTTCATTTGTTGCAGGCGCGGCCGCCCTGCCACCTACTTCGTAATCAGATGGTTAAGAGGCAAATCGAATACCATTTCGCTTTCACATTTTGTTGTACAAAAGATTGATCATTTCCAAATGCGGTTTTTCTTGTTTAATCCTACATTATATCCCCATAACTTAAACTATAAACTCTAATGTAATAATACTGTTATGGTTGTTATTCTGATAATCTTCAACCTTCACAAATATCCAAAACAACAATTGCAAATACTTACAAAAATAATAAGTTACAGACTTTTTGATTTGTTCATCTGCTTCAACAACTCTGCAAACTCTTCATCAGTGGATTTTAGCGAAAGTGGCAAAGAAATCTCAACTCCACATTCAACAGCCTCCAAATGTCTTGGCTTTATTCTCTTCTCCAAACTAAATGCAAAATACTGAGGGAAGTCCTTTAACTCATTAATATCCCTTTTCATTTCCTTCTCAAAGTACTCGAATTTCGGCTTGTAATTGTTGTCGAGGCTGAACGTAAACAGCCCGGGACACCTTAACACCATCTCAACCGCCTCTGGTTTAGAAAACCCTAAACTGATCAAGTAATCCAACTTGGGCATTAATGTGTTCTCCACATTTGACACTAACAAAACACAATCTTGATAAGCCAACGCCCGTAAATCGCGAAAGCCTAATCTTTTCAAGTAAAAAAGAGCAGGCTTTAGTTGATCTTGCACACTGGAAACAAGTAATCTTGGGCATTTATTGATCACTTTTCGATAATTGTGATCCGGGACATTGAGATCGTGTGCTAGGAAGTCAAAAACCGGAACGAGTTCTTCGGTTATGTCGGCGGTTAGGATCTTGGGGCACATGCCAATGATTCTTGGAAGGTCTTTTTGTAAAATGCCTTTGGATTGGAGGAAAGTGAGGATGTTATGGATGGAAGTTAAGTTAGTTGAGTGGATTAAGGGGTTTAAAGATAGTGCTTTGCCTGAATCAACTCCTATGACTTCAAGGCATAATATTTTTTCTTGGAATTGGAGGGAAAGTTTTGAGTGGAGTGGAGTGTAGAGAGGGTGTTTGTGGAGGGTGGTTTTGGGTTTCTTGGAAAGTTGAGGGGTGGTTTGTGTTGATAGTTGTGATTGTTCTTGAGGTGAGTATGAGTTGAATGGTGTCACTGCTGCTGCAGCTGCCATGGTGGTGATTGGTGGTGGTGGTGGTGGTGGTGGGATATTTGGGTTGCATATATGTTTTGTGATTTGTGTAGAAAGTGAGAGGTGAGGTGGATTTGTGGTGGAAAGCTATTGGTGGTTGGATGATTTTATGGATAAGTTACTACCAATCTTTTGTGGAAAGAAGTCAAAGAAGAGGTCAATATGCATTATTATTAAGTTTAATGTACTTGTAGGACACCTTTGAGTTAACAAAATTGGCATCAATGGTCCCTGATAAAGTTTATTGTGATAGACTGATGGGCATCTGAATTGGGTTAAGTGTCAAGTGTCCTTCACAATGATAAAAATAACTGATAAAGGCTAGGTGTGTCTATGGTTCGAACGGTTTTGATGACGTTTTTTGGTCGAAAGTATGGTTTTTGAAAAGCTTAACTGAACCTGTTGGGTTTGCTGGTTTGGCCAAAACGGTTCGGTTTTGGCAGTTTGTTTGTTTTACTGCCGGTTTGTTTTTTGTTTTTCTTGTACGGAATTGTATCATTAGATTGTCAAAAGTTCAGTCTATGGTAGGCATAAAAAAGACTAAATGTTTTACCTTTGGAGTATTAAAAGATTTATGAAAAACTAAGAAATAATTATAATACAAATCTGGTTAAGTTAATAATATTAATATATTGTAAGAAAAATACTTATACGTATTCTAATTATTAGATTTCTGTATGTGAAAAAAGAATTTTATTTTCATTAAATTAAATTATATAGATTAAAAAGTGTATTATTAGTTATTTAATTTCTTTATAGTTATGACCAGTTCAGTTTACACATCTTGTTCCAAACCATAAACTGAACTGTGAAACCCGGTTTTCAAAACTGTAAACGAAACCAGCTGATTTTGCTCTTGGACGGTTCGGGCTGTTCCGGCAGTTTTTAAATAACCATACTTAAAACAACACTTAAAAGAATTTAAAGAAATAAGCATCAAGGAAAAGTGGAATCCCCAATAACAGTTAACAACAAAGGAATTCCTGAAATTTAAAAACAATTTTATACATACAATGAATGCAAAATCATTCACTTATTTATTTAAATTACCAGTCTCACTAAACAGTAAACACCATACAACACTCTTCACAGCTAAAAGAAAGAAAAAAGAAACACAAAAAATACAATTAATATGTCAGAATCTTCACTTAATACAAGCAAACACTCTGGTTTTTTCTTCTTCTATATCTTCTGCATTTACCATCATTAACCACCAAAAAACACACCAATACCACTAATTCTTCCGGTGTCATTTCAGCTCTGTTTTCTTCTTTAGATATAAACACGTCCATGCGAATTCTTGAATCTGTATATTATTCTCTCTCATTTTATAGACGAACAAACATCTTGGGATATAAATGCAGCCCATGCATCCTAACAAAAAAGCGCATCAGTATAAAGGTTCAACTTAGAACATAATTAAAAACACAGTGAACAAACATCTTTGAATACCTGTAAAATTGGAAACGCCTTCTCAGCAACATATTTTTGTGAAATTGTGGCGCTTCGTTGTTGCAGTTTATCAGGGTGCAGACATAATCGCGCTTTCTGATAAGCCTTTTTTACACTTGAGCTGTCTTTAAGGTTTTTTAACTGTATCATGACCCAGCCACTACTTGGCCATAGAATCTACATTAACACAAGATTAATAACTTAACATGACTTATAAGTTATAAGTTTATAACATATGCATACATGTTTAAATAACCACTTACATGATGCAGTGTCGCTAGAAGCAATCGAATATTTGTCTCTTTTCCATCTGACCATAACTTTATATCCTCATCAAGTAATTCGAGTTCCATCTGTATTGATAAATAAATAAAAATGTTAATAAGGAAACTATATTTGTTGAAAATATATAAATATAAATAATATGTGAAATTAAAATTTTACCTGTTTGCATAGACCTTCATCTTTTTCCAGTTCTTCCTGTTTACATGGACTTTCATCTTTTTCCGGTTCTTGTAAAGGTTCTTCACTTGATTCGTGTCTGCCCGTATCTGCAAAATAAATAAATACAGTAAATAAATAAACGTAACCAAATAAATAAAGGGGTCATGCTATAGGTTCACCACCTCATCTGATTTCACGCCATCAAACAGTCGTCGACTAAACACTCAGACGGCCGTTTGAACAGAATTCGAATGGCCATTCTGATCATTGTGGGTCAAACTCTAAAAATTATTGGGGAGAACTGAGAACGACCGTTTAGCCAAATATCCGGACGGCCGGTCTGACCATAGATGGTCAGACTTTGACATTTTCTGGACAAAATGGTCATCTGACTGAAACAGTGCGTGTGACTGTGTGATTAATGTCAAATGGTGTGTGCATAGATGGCCTCATAAATAAAAATCATTAGTTACATCACCTTCTACTGCAGGACACTCATCTTCTCTTGTGTTCCATTCTTTCTCTAAATTACATGATTTACACTTCTGTTTAGCCCAAGCAATTGCTTCATCAACACCATCCGATTCACCGATTTTTTCCTTATTTTTACTAGGATTTATTTCAATTACATAAGAACTCATAACTTCATCATCTTCATCTTCTTCATTGATCGAGCTAGTTTCATCTCCTTGATCCTGATTCAATGAGGAAACTATGGATGCGGGAGAGTTGACTTGCAGATCCTCATTTGACTCCTTGACACTTGCATATGAATTAGGCCCAAAAGTAGTAATTTCAGGAGATGAAACCAACTGTGTAAATCCAGAATAACAGCCTTTGAATTTGTGTATGTAATCACTCTCAAATGACTCGAAATTGCAGGGCGAATCCACGTCATTCATCTTCTTTGATGTGTTCCATTTAGATGACACATTTATTGGCCTTCACAAAATTAAAATTTTTATAATGAGAATTTTCATATATACCTCTAAAAATTTGAAAAATATCATGTATATTCATGCAAAACTAAAAACATCACACACATATTTATACACACACCCAATTTTTAACTTAAATGCTTTCGGTTTTACTCACAAACAATGGTTTTCTCAAAATATTAGATTGCTTATTGTTCGATTATCATGCAATATTATCTGATTCAAGCATACACATTCGATTGTTCAATTATCTTCTGTTGAGAGAACAAAAGAGGAGAGACAACAGTTCAGTTGGCTTGCAGATCGTCGATGTCGATCAAAATCCAAATAAAAAAAATCATCTTCTTCTATATCTATTAAATAAAAATATTGGGGGAGCACGTTTCAGTTTTGTAAGCCACATAAAGTTGGTTTTCCGTATGTTTCTCCAATTAAATATTGGATGTCATGTATGGATTTCTATTGAAGTCTAGATTTTAATTTCCCATCCATCTCTCTATTATAAAATAATGTTTTTCTTTAATTTGGTAAATAATATGATTACACCATAAGTTTTAATGTTCAGTTTTTCAAAAAACATATACTTAACACTCAGTATAGCTTAAACAAATATAATGTCATTAAGTAAATATTCATTCAAGTTATCGTATATAGGGTTTGGATCAAACGCAAATTAAAATTAACGTGCTAAATGTGCGAATCAAATAGTGTGATTATAATATTATATATACAAGTAGTCTAATTACACAACATACAAAACACTGCATGCAAAACAACTCCTTTACATAATTACATTCCCCATGTTATATATATGATATATATATCTTAAATATATATGAACAAAACCTATAAAAGCTCTCTGGTTTCTCCCTACATTTTCTCAAGCCACCAGATTGCTTTATTTATAAATGGAGACCTCTCATGCATTTGACCCGAATTCACAGGTATGGGTCTCACCAATCCCAGATAGCCCTTAAACAGGTTATAACATCTCATAATATTAAAAATTAATCTAACAAAATATTTGATATAAAAATCCTATAAAATAGGGATATGCTAAAAATCAATATCCGATTTAAAATTGTATTATTTATAATGAAGAAGCAATTTTATAGTAAAAAAAATAAGCAGATCATGGATCTCACCAAACTCAGATATCTTTTAAACCAGGTTATAACATCTTAATTATTGTGAACCCTTTCATTATCAAACCCTAGGTATATTATTGACTTCCTTACGTTATATAAAATTAAAATCCAAAAAAATATATAGATTTTAGAAACGAATAATGTAAAACAATCCCCGAAATACAGGAGATAAAACCTAGTATAATTATATATACAACTACCTACCCCATGTTATATATATGATACTTTTAGTTGATATTTTACAAGTTTGTAAGGGTACGAATGAAATTAATCCTTTTTCATAAGAGTGATAACTAACTTTTACGAAAAGTAAGAGGACTAAATAATAACAATCTTAAACACCAGGGACTAAAACACAAACTACAACCACCTGAGTTTAGCCGCAAAAGTAGAGAAAGAAACGTCGTCGTTCTCAACCACCGCCGGCCGGAACGGACTCAGCTCCTCAGAGCTCAAAATCGAAGACGAATTCGACTTCGACTTCGACTTCGATATCGAAGTCGAATTCGTCTGCGATACAGATCTCGACCGCCTAGAATTACCATTACCAAATATATCACTATAAAACTCCTCCTCACTCAACCGTACACCGGACTTGCTCGCCGGAATCCTAAACTCCGGCAACGTCCGGTCACTGTTAGGTTTTCTAAAAATATCTTCAAAGAACAAACTCGCCGTCGTCCTGCCTTCCACCGAGAATTGGCGCGAAAGCACACTCCTCGGCGGACCGCCGAACACGTCATCAAAGTCGTTAGGTTCTAACGCTTCGGTGGCGTTGTTATTGGTGGTGTTACGGCGGCTTGGCGCGGGTGACGATGTTCCCATGCGCATCCGCCAGGACTCATCCATAAAATATATTAACGTTAATGTGTAGATGTATGTGTGTGATTATTTAGGGTTAGAATGAAATGAATTGGGGGTTATGGTTTAGGTGGAAAGGTCGCTATTGGGGGGTCAAGAGGAATGATTGATGCTTAACATGCTTGGAAACAGTGGGATTACATAAAGATTGCTTTTTCATAATTGTTTCGCTTTTTCATTTCATCTGTTGCTGCTGCTTTTTTCCTTTTTTATGAAACTTTGTTTTCGTTTATAATGTAATAAAGTTAGTTACGTTTAAATTTAACGGATAAAGTGGGTGTAATAATTCTTTAGTGTGTTGTAACAAAATCCTAACTATAGGGTTATACCATATGGAATTCGTTCTTTTCGAAACCGGGTTTAGATTACTCTCATTCACAACTCAATTACGAATGTTGCTTAGGGCCTGGGGTGGCCACCGCCACTGTTTTTTTACGTAATAGTGTAAATTTATCCGTTTTCGTCTGAAATTTTTTATGCGTAGTGTAAATTTAGCCGTTTTCAGCCGAAATTTTTTGTACGTTGTGTAAAATTTAGCCGTTTTCGGCCGAAATTTTTATAAGTAGTTTAAATTTAGTCGTTTTCGGTCGAAAATTTGAGCACCCCGGGTGTCTTAGTCCAAGCTTCGTCACTGACCCAACCAAACTCAATTTTTCACTCCCATTAACAACCCAAGCCAAATCAACTTTTAACTAAATTAATAAGCTTTATGATTATTTTATTTCTATGAATGTTATTACAAATATTAAGAATAATTGTTTTATATCAAAAATAATAAATTATTAATCTTTAATTATTCATCTTCATTATAAAATTAATCGGAAGTAGATATTGAACATGTTTATATTTTCCATTACAAAAATAGGATTGTTTTTTTTAATAAATGTTTGTAATACATATAATTTTTGTAATAAGATAATGTGATAATATTAAATAAAAATTATAGTTAAAAAAAAGTATATATATCAAACCAATAGGTCATGCCATAAGGCAAAAAAGTTAAAAACAAATAATATAAAAATATCCAACCAGAGTTAGGGGTGGTTGGTTGGAGAAATTGAATTTTTATTTTCTTTGTTTATTTGTTGGCTGACCGACCAAACCACTGGGAATGGTCTCATAGTGAATTCTATGAGAATCTTATGAAATATTTGCACATAAAGCAAAGGGTACAGATGTAGTATACCGTTTAGATAGTTCTCAACATATTTTTTTGATTTTGAAATGAAGAATATGTTCGAAAGAAAATTTAACTACTGTAGAGATATGTTTTTTAATTGTGTCTGGACCAACCATATTCGGGTCAAATAATGAAAACTCTAGCATAGGTTCCTTGTATAAATGGCATTCCACCTTCATCATAAGGTATCTTCTTCTCCATCAATACATTACGTAGTGATAATTTATTATGAAAATCTAACACTGGAGTGTCGGAAGGTGGTCAAGTTGTCCCCTTCTAGTAAGTATGTTGTTGGTTTGCAGATCTGGTGCAATATGGAGACGACAAGGCGTGGTCCTTTTCTTCTCCATCGTCATAGAAGTGTTTACATGGATTCTTAATATTGGCCAGTTGGAAATTGCTTATTTAACTAGTAAATACAACAGTTCCACATTATGAGGGGTGAACTCCCGCACATTGTGGTTTCAAGCCTAATGGCCATTAGCCTAATTTAGACTTAACGACCCTCAATTTACTTTATCCACCAATTATTCTAAAATTTTCACTACAAACAACAATGCCCTATACCTAGCAAGCCGAAAAAAAATTGAATAAACATAATCAAATGAGAACTATCGCAAACTCTTTATTTTTTTAGAAAATTAAAATTTAATGTACATATTTTTATTATGTATGTAATACATTCGCCAGACCATCAACCCCACATATGCACCTATCGCACCCACTCCCACCCGCATTGTCCCCTCCCTTACCCGCTCATAAACGCTTATGGTCATTGACGAAGACCAAAATGGGGGGATAGGGTGATCTTTAAATCTTCTTTTTATTTAAAAGTCATAGCCTATATTTGAAAGTGGCCCATAAAATAATTAGTGCGAAACAATTTCCTTACCGGCATATTATTGTGTTATCACCATATTTTGCATGTTTTCATATTTCAATTTAAAACTATATTTGTATTTGTATCTTGCTTGTTCTATAGATCCCTCTTTAGATATTTCCCATTTTAAAATCATAAAATCTTGATTGATTATTATATGTAGTCATTGGCAATTTGACATGCGGCAGTTGATGGGTCAAACCTCTATGGCTCAATGTTTTTTGGTGGTATTCACAATGGCAACATTGCTAAATTTTTGGTGGTATTCACAATGGCAGCATCTCTTTAGCAAATAGCAATGTATAGGCTTGATGTTGTCCAGTCACTCAACCAGAAACCGCTAGTCACACCGTTTAAAATGATAGGAAAAACCGCTTACAGAAAAATCTTGATTTTGTTTTTTAAACTTTTTTTTACCTGAAACTTCCATGGTTTTCATTCTCTTCATTTTGGTGACCGAGACTAGCTCAATCTCTTTGTGCTATTAACTTTTTATAAATTAAAAAATATTATTGTTTTTATTAAAATATATATATAAAACTCGCGCAATTCTTCTTCATAACTAAAAAAAACATAAATATAAACGTGTTCTTTGTGCGTACAAAAACATACATACCACATAATAGAATTACACGTATTGACACAAATAACCTACACAAACAGGACACAAATATCTTGATCTAATAATGGAGATGATAAATGATTAAGAAATTAAATAATAATAATAAAAATAATAATAATAATAATAATAATAATATAAATTTAGTTTAGTCATTGTTTGATACTAGTCTTAGGCTGAGGGGTGTGGGGCGCTAACCTGGGCGCGTGAGCCCCTCCGCTCGCGCCCCCAGGCGCTAACCCCACACCACCGGGGCGCGAACCTGGGCGCGAACGGGGCGCGAGCGCGAGCCCCCAGGCAGGCGTGAGTGTGGTCGCGGGAGAAGAGAGAGGAAAAGCTGGTGGGCCCGCCCAAAAGAGCCGTTGAGCTCCGATTTAAAAAAAAAAACATTAAAAACTCCTATATAATACCCCAAAATCAACCCATTTCAACCATATCAAAACACAACTTCAATCTCCAAACTCATATATAATACCCCAAACTCCTATATAATACCCAAAAATGTCTGGAAATTGGTACCCAAACCTAGATTCAGATTATATTGACGACGATTTATGGTCGTCACCAGACCAACCGATGTTTTATTCGGGGCCGCAAGAAACATCCGGCTTTCAACCATCCAACATACAACCGTCTCCTAACTTTGTTGTTCCAGAGACACAAGAATCACACGGTGATGCTACCGGAGCAAGAAGACGCGTCCACCGGAAAAAACAACCTGCAACGGACGGGCCGGGACCGGCTTCGACTCCGAGGACGAAACGGAAAATCACTCCGTGGTCATCGGATGAGAAGGAAGCCTTGTGTCGGGCTTGGATAGTCATTTCTGAGGATCGGCGTTGCGGTAATTGTTTTAACGTTTTTAAAAATGATTTTTAATAAAAAAGTTAAATAAAAATCTAATTTAATTACTCATTTTGCAGCCGACTACCAAAAAAGCAAGGTTTTTTGGACAAAGGTTAGGGAGACGTTCTATACGCTCGTTGGGAGTACAGAGCGAAACGCCGATATGATTTCGGGTCGGTGGTCCGAAATCAGAAAATTTGTCGGCTTGTTTACTAATCTTTTCAACAGGAACGCCGGTCGTATGAGACCAAGTGGCAGTGATGATTTGGCGGTTTACAATTTCACTGTCGAAGAGTGGAGGCAGGAGTGTTTGCGGAGGTATGGGACGGTGAAGACGTGGGACGATTTAAAGTTGTGGGAGAGGTTGAAAAGGTGTTCCAAGTAGGTTGAGCTTGTGGCGCCGGACCATGATGCGGAAGTAGGGCCGAAACGGACTAAAACTAGTTCGTCTGGAGCGTATAGCACTTCCGCCGGGTCGGATTGCCGCGTTGGATTCGACCTAAACATTGCGGGGGAGGAAACGTCTTCACCGCCGAGGAGGCGGCCATTGGGACGGGACGCCAAGGGGAAAAAACCGGCTGAGGGGGGAGCCGTAAACATCGTCGATCTTGTTGAATCCCTCAATAAATTCAACAAAACCATGGAGGTGGTCTCTAATGACAAAAAGGAAAAAAGTCGAATGAGAGATTTGGACTTCCTTACAAGAGACTTCAGTAACCTAAATCCGGTCGATCAAATGCTGATGGAAAAGCAAAAGGAACGTATCCGAAAGAGGTTGATCGAAGAAGACCAAGCCGAAGAATAAGAATAATGTTTTTTTAGTACTTTAATTTTTATTTTATTTTTAGATATTAATGTGTTTTTTTTAATGTGTGTTTTTTTTAATAATTTATGAGTTTTTTTAATAATACGTTTTTTGAATATATTTATAAAAAAATAAAAAAAAATCCGCTGGAGCCCCTGCTGGAGCCCCTCCACACCAGGGCCAGGGGCTCCAGCGGGGGCTCCAACGCCCACCTTATCCAGTTTCTCTCTCTGCCACACGTCACAATATTATTGGCTGGAGCCCCCACTCGCGCCCCCGTTAGAGCCCCCACACCCCTCAGCCTAAAGTTTCCCTCATCTTTCTCTTTGATTTTGACTTGATTAGGTGTATGACCAATCTCCATATTAAACATATCTCTAAACATATTTATCAAACATAATTTCATTTGTCTTAGTGAATAATCCCAAAAGCCTCTCTAGTCAAATCGTACTATTTAACATGCTTATTATAGTACAATGAATTGTCTCATGATATGCTGATTAGATGATAAATATTGACAAAAAAGTTTGGTTTTATAATAGTACGAATGGTTATTAGTGCATTGAATCTTATCTGAGAATTTGGTTTCAAAATCTTAAAATTATTATAAATGAAACTAAAAAGAACATATGTTATATCCTTATCTTTCATCTATTACCATTTGCAAATATATCGGATGATATAATATAAAAAACTTAGGTTATGATTTATTATAAACTTTAGAAACTCCATAGAAAACATATTAGATAATAAATAAATGCAACATCACACACACTATCCAAAATCTGAAAATTTATTCCAGACATCAAAAGGTAGCATCCAAATTCTAACTGCAAAGTCATTAAGACTGTTTGAAAACAACTAACATAAACAATATTGTATATGTTTATTTATCCGCATATTGTAAAGTTTTACCTAAGGGTGCAAAAGCTTGAAACGAGCTGAGCTTTTTAGATCCCAAGCCTGACTCTTGTGTGTTTTTATAGTTTTGCCTCTTTTAGATTTCTACGTATTAGTTTTACATCACTCAGTCGAGCTCGAGCCGAGCTTTGGCACGTTTAAGGTACTACACGAGCTCAAGTCAAGCTTGGGCTCGTTTAAAAGTTTTTCTCAAAATATATAAAAATAATTAAACACGTATATAGATTAACAAATAATAAACAAACCAAACCCGAGCTTTAAGAAACAACTAACGAGCTGAGCTCGAGCTTTAGAATAAGAGCTCGAAACGAACCAAGCTCGAGCTTGATCCATGTAATATCCCTGTCGTTGCTCAGCGTGCAGGTGCAGGTTCCGTTAGCTCCCTTTTATTCCAAAAGATATTGCACATAAATCACCTACCGTTATGACCCTCAAATACCATAGAAAACTGAAAAAATGTGAACGGTTCACAGACTCGTCAGTAAAGATAGTTGCATCTAATATGCCTTACGCCTTTGATTGGTATTCGGGTTCTTCGGCTGCAGCAGCATTGGATTACAGATAGTAACCATTAACCAATGACCAGGTTCTTAAAACTTAACCGAACACACCCAAAACTACTTTTAACATATTCATCATCAATGACCGATATCTTTATAAATGAGACAGGAATACCTGGTTAGCATGGTTGCAGCCTTACAATACGAGTGGAAGATCTCTGCATTTGTTTTGTATTCTTGGGAGAGATTATTCCTCTTTCAACAAATCGTAGCATAAGTTGATCCGCCTCACGTGACAATCCATGAACAACCAAACGTTTACTCACGTTCTCACATAACTTCAACTCAGGAACAAGATTCCGACTAAACATTCGATTCGCCACTTTATATGCAGATAATGGGTACCCCTTCCTTAAATAGCTTTCAATAACCATATGACAACTGTTTGCATCGGCTCTTGAAGCCGTCCTAAGAACTTTACCCAAAAGTTTATACGCCTCGTTAACGTTCCCCAAAGAACACAGCTTTTCAATAACTTGATTGTAAACAGTCTTGCACGGTTGCCTTGAAAGCATCTTTTCTAGTAAAGATAACAACTCGGTTACTTTATTATGTTGACAAAATCGGTTAATCACAACCCTGTATGTCACAGGTGTCGGGATTAAACTCTTGTGAATCATTTTATCAACCATTTCAATCGCTTTTTCTATTTCACCCTTTTTCCCCAATGCGTCGATTATTGCTGTGTATGTCACTGCATCGGGGTTTATGTTATTCAAATACATGTCATCAAGAACCGAAAATGCAGAGTCTATATCTTCCTTTTGGCAAAAACCGTGCATGACAGTCGTGAAATTAACTGCATTTACATCACATCCATTGTTAAGACACTCCTGCATTAACTTCTTCGCATCGTTCAGTCTTCCTTCTTGACATAAAGATTGGATCAAAAGATTAATTTCAGCTGGTGTCGGTAAAAACCCTTTTCCAATCATTTCACTGACAATCTCACGGGCCTCGGTCAGCTTCTTCTCTCTTCTAAAACCATGCAACAAAACACTATACGTTATCGAATTCGGGACCCACCAATCTTCCTCACTCGTGTTCAACATCTCTCTAGCTTCTAAAGATCTACCATTAACACACAACCCATTCAACAAAGCGGTATACGTAACCGTGCTCGACTTACAACCACGCTCCCTCATTTGTTCAAGCAGCGTTTTAGCTTCGTCTACTTTCCCGACACTACAAAGACCGTCAATAACATCCGTATACGTCACCACATCAGGCATACAACCCTTGTCACACATCTCATTAACAAGCTCCTTAGCTTTATCCATATCTCCCTTTTGACAAAAACAATGAATAACCGCACTATACTCAACTTTATCAACCGAAAAGCCTCGTTCTTCGGCTTCCTTAACAAAACCGATAGCATCAAATCCATAACCATACTTGGACAACATATGAATTAGCATATTATAAGTAACCCGGTCTGGAATCAACTCGCTTTCGTTCAACATTTTATCCATCAAACTCCTAACTTCCTTAACTCTATTCTCCTTACAATAAAATCCCATCAAAGTATGATAACTAACCTTATCCGGAACACAACCTTTTGCCCGCATCGTTTCAACCAAACCCATCGCCTCGCGTATCCGACCCGCATCACAATACCCCTTGATCAAACAATTATACGTCACAACGTTCGGTAACACATCCACCAACTCCATCCGACTCAACATCTTCACCGCCATATCCAACTTACCCGCTTTCACCATCACATACACCGCCACATTATACACAAACAAATTCGGCCGAACTTTCGCCCGCTCCATCACCGACAACACATTAAGCGATTTCCTCCAATCGCCACTCCGCCCATACAATATCATCAAACACCCGTACGCTTCGGGACAAAGCGTGATCCGTCTACGGGACATTAACCGAATAACGCGTTTAACGCCGTGGTACAAACTAGTTTTGCTAAGGATTTCGAGCATTGCGGTGTACACGACCGGGTGGTGCCGGTATCGCCATAACCGGTCCGCCCAGTGGAACAGTTGTAAAGCGGTTCGGGCATCGGATTGGGATTGTAAGACAGTGCATAGTTGTGAGGGGTTTAAGGTTCGGATTAATTGTCTTAGTTCTTGTTCTAGGGTTGGAGTCCAGTTTTACTTTGAATTGATTAGTCTGCAGACTTCGTTGACCAATGGATGATTAAAAGCCCTAATTGGATTGTGATTAGGGTTTTGTGACGAGCATGAAGTGAATGTGTGAATGAGTGTTGTTTTCGGTGTTTGGTTTTGAAATGGGGTTTTGATTTTGAAGATGAGTTGCATAGTGAAATTAGGGTTTTATTCTGGTTGGATTTGAGCTGTTTGAGGAAGATGACTTGTTGCAGGTATTCGGATCCTTTGGGTTAACCGGATCCTAACCGGTTCATATCCGAATATAACGGTTATTGATTGAAACTCCTTAGCTCTTTTAAAAACTAGTTTATATCGATTACATACAAAGTGTTTTTCTCGTTAAGAATCGATGAACTCGATGTTGATCTACGAAACCGAAAGCACACAGTGTGTTTCGATACTAATCGGTGAACGAAAACGACCGAGCATGTACATAAGATGTAAATAATAACGCGTTGAAGTTCATTAGAAATTTCGGCAGAGTTTCAGTACAATTCGGTGTCTCGTAAAGTGAACGGTTATAATTTGTAACCTGTAACTCATGAAACGAACTAAATGAGACATATATATACACACAAACCCAGTGGCGGACCCAGGATTTTTTGCCACTGGGGTCCCAATTTTTTTGATTTATAAAATTTTTGGGTCGGTCGTTATTCGGGTCGGGTCGAGATGAGGAACATAATAAAGCATGGAAATATGGTGTCATTGGAAACAAGTACGTAGAAAAAATCTAGATTAGAAACTAGATAGAGCATATACTTTTAATTAATTTTTATTCATACCCGGAAAACATAAACGTAAGCTATATTGATTACCGAGAGCTTAACAAGTTAACAATCAAAAATCGGTATCCACTCCCTCGTATAGACGATTTGTTTGATTAGTTGCAAGGTTCAAGTTTTTATTCTAAGATCGATCTACGTTCCAGGTACCATCAATTAAGGATACAAGAGGAAGATGTACCTAAAACGGCATTTAGGACTCGCTATGGACATTACGAGTTCTTAGTCATGCCTTTCGGTTTAACTAATGCGCCTGCTGTTTTCATGGATCTTATGAATAGAGTGTGCAAACCCTACCTAGACAAGTTCGTAATCGTGTTTATCGACGACATCCTAATATATTCACGAACCAAGGAAGAACATGAGCAACATCTGAAGTTGATTTTGGAATTGTTAAGGAATGAGAAGTTGTATGCGCAGTTCTCAAAATGCGAATTTTGGATTCGGGAAGTCCATTTCCTAGGGAATGTGATCAATGAAAAGGGTATTCATGTTGACTCGGCCAAGATCGAGGCGATTAAGAATTGGGAAGCGCCAAGGACTCCGACCGAAGTGCGCCAATTTCTTGGTTTAGCCGGTTATTACCGTCGTTTTACTGAGAATTTCTCCAAAATAGTCCAACCTTTCACCGCATTAACTCAAAAGGATAAAAAGTTTGATTGGGGCGAAAAACAGGAGTCTGTTTTCCAATTGTTGAAACAAAAATTGTGTAGCGCACCAATCCTATCTCTACCGAGGGAGTAGACAATTTCGTCGTGTACTGCGATGCATCGCACCAAGGTTTAGGTTGTGTGTTGATACAAAATAAGAAAGTTATTGCATACGCCTCTCGACAATTGAAAGTGCACGAAAAGAACTATATCACTCATGATTCGCGCTTAAGATTTGGAGACATTACCTTTATGGTACGAAGTGCACTGTCTTCACTGACCACCAAAAGCCTACAACATATCTTCGACCAAAAGGATCTGAATATGAGACAACATAGTTGGGTCGAATTGTTGAATGATTATGATTGTGAAATTAAATATCACCCCGGCAAAGCTAACGTGGTAGCTGATGCTCTAAGCCGCAAGGAAAGAGTTAAGACTCTTAGAGTTTGTGCATTATGAATAACCATTCACAAAAGCCTCACCACCCAAATTCGTGATGCACAACAAGAAGCCCTCAAGGCTGAGCACTTGCAAAAGGAATCCTTGCAAGGAATGGTAAAACAATTGGAACCCAAGGACGATAAGATAATTTATTTCTCTAACCGAATCTGGGTACCACGTTGCGGAGAATTGCGTATGTTAGTACTAGATGGGGCCCATAAGTCTAGATACTCTATTCGTCCGGGTGTCGACAAAATGTATAAAGATCTTAAAGAATCCTATTGGTGGCCTAATATGAAGGGCGATATTGCCACCTATGTCGGCAAGTGCTTGACGTGCTCTAAGGTTAAGGCTGAATATCAAAAGTCGTCAGTATTTCTTCAACAACCCGAGATACCCCAATGGAAATGGGAGCAAATATCAATGGATTTTATTACGAAATTGCCTAAGACGTCAAATAATTGTGATACAATTTGGGTTATTGTTGATCGTTTGACAAAGTTAGCTCACTTTATTCCGATCAAGGAAAAAGACAAGATGGATAGACTGTCAAGGATTTACCTGAAGGAGATAGTTTCCAAGCATGGAGTGCCAATTTCTATTATCTCTGACAGGGATAGCTATTTTACCTCGCGTTTCGGGCGATCATTACAAAAGGCTCTAGGTACACGCCTCGATATGAGCACTGCATATCATCCACAAACGGATGGTCAAAGCGAAAGGACCATTCAAACTTTGGAAAACATGCTTCGCGCTTGTGTGATCGATTTTGGAGGTATCTGGGATACTCACCTACCGTTGGCTGAGTTCTCTTATAATAACAGTTATCACACTAGCATCAAAATGGCTCCGTATGAAGCATTATATGGTCGTAAGTGCCGATCACCACTTTGTTGGGCCGAAGTGGGTGACAGTCCTGAAATTATCTAAGAGACCACTGATAAGATTTTCCAAATTCATGAAAGGTTGAAAGCGGCGAGAGACCGACAGAAAAGTTACGCCGATAACCGTCGCAAACCGCTCGAATTTCAAGTAGGAGATAAAGTCCTACTGAAAGTATCACCCCGGAAGGGAATCGCTCGTTTTGGTAAACGAGGAAAACTAAACCCGAGGTACATTGGTCCATTCCAAATATTAGAACGGGTAGGTCCAGTGGCTTACAAACTTAAGCTGCCGCAAGAACTGAGCAGTATTCATGACACATTTCACGTATGCAATTTGAAAAAGTGTCTATCTGACGAAACACCGATTATTCCGCACTACGAAGTTCACATTGATAGTAGACTCAATTTCGTGGAGGAACCGATTGAAGTGTCGGACTGGAAAGTCCAAAAGCTTAGACGAAGTCGGATTAAGTTGGTGAAAGTTCGTTGGAACTCAAAACGCGGCCTAGAGTTTACTTAGGAGCGTCAGGATGAAATGAAAAGAAAGTATCCTCATCTTTTTCCTAACACACCAATTACGGACGACAAGAACAGAATTTCGGGACGAAATTCTAATAACAAGGGGAGAATGTGACACTCCGCTAAACAGGTCTTTTTCCATACAATGCTTAATTATGATTTCCTAACGTTAATTCCTACATGATTAAATTTTGTTAAGTTTAATCACGACGAGTCTAGCATAGGCCGCATACGCACGATGCATTGCATACAAGTGAATTATTTTTATTTAAATTACTCGAAATTTCGGATTTTGTCCGAAGAATACGAACGTTGGTGATAATTTTAAACGACTCAAACATATATATAAACGAACTAGGAAGTTCTATGGTATACGACTATATTTTATAATTATTTTTACAAAATATTCGAACAACAAATAAAAAATGGGTCTTCGAGCGTTTAGGTTTATTACAAGCCAATACACACACACACATGTGAGCGCGTAACATTATACGCCAAGTATATGTGAACTCGTTTTCTCTAACACTTGGTTAGCAAAACACCTAAACATATCTAAAATTAAATGATTAGAAATGTACCTATGCACAACTAACGAATAGCATGCGATTAACGTTTCAAAATAAATCATTAGTTAAACCTCGTCACCTTTTTTTTTAGCTTCTAGCCAAACTCACGATCCTAAAGTCTTATAGCAAATTCCCATACACACACATTTCTTTTATGGATTATTTAAAACACCCCTCCATGATAGATATAAATTATAAACAATATATAAATGAATAAAAAGTCAAGACCTTAAAACATTTTATCAAATTCTAGCATTCACAATCTCAACAAGAGATCTTACCAAACATAGAACTCACCAACTCAATCTTTCTTATCATATCCCAAGCTTCATCCGATCCATCCCTATTTCAAATCCTTTGTTGAAATTCAAACCCACTCTACTATATTGCTATACAAGATTATTATAATACAAAGGCCATATCTTTTGTTTCTATAATATCAACACCTTTCTGTTAAGATGGGTGTAACAACAACCAAACATACAACTTCCTTTCACTCCTAGACTCTCTCACTCTTGGCTCCTTTACCCACGATACCCACACACTTACACCCATACTAAGATTATAGCACCTCACTATCTACTTTCAAGCATCAAGAATGGGTTAGGATGTTATAAAAAGTGGATACAAGCTCAAGAGTTTCTATTCTCTAAATCCTATTCCTAGAACTAAGAGGATATATATATATATATATATTATGTTTATTTAAATTGTGTATATGCTAGTTTAATGCCCAACTAATAATCCACCCACTAACATCTCTAGTTAAAACTTAAGAAACTTGAACATAAAAATTATTGTTCTTGAAAAATATTTAGAGATTTGAAAAGGTTAAAAGATAAGGGGTTAAAAACATGCTTGAATGTGGTTTATATATTACAAAGTTAGTAAGATGGCTAAAAACTTAGTGTCATATGTCTAAGATGTATTTGTACATAGATGTTGGTAAAAAAAATGTTCTCTACATGCATATATATGTGAATATTATTTTCATGGACAAATGATGATAAAAGGTGTTATAAATTGGATAACATGGATAAGCGAGTAAAAACTTGATGTTAGTCTAAGACTCGGGTTAGTGAAAAATATGTAAACAATATTAATTTTGGTGGAACATATAAAATTGTTTGGAAATATTTATATAAATCTTAACATCAAAAATACGGGTTTAAAAGTTGTAATACGAAAATATGATTAAAAATAGTACATACGGACTATTACAAAAATAAACGTATTCTTAACACCAAAATGCGTTTTATAGCCGAGTAAACAAAATATACTTTTTATAAATCTTCATGTCGAAAATGCGCTTATATAAGCTATAAAGCTTAAATAGGATTTTTAATAAAACTATAAGTTTTACATTTGAAAATGACAAATGAAAAGTTACCTTTAATAATGATATTTTGTGTCGAAACGATAATTTTTACATAAATATATGTTTTGGATAAATACATATATGTTAGACGTAAAAATAATATTTTTACGAGTTAAATGAACAAAACTATATATAAAATTTCTTGGCGAAAATATAAACATGTTATGTTTCACAAAAATATTGGTCGTAACTTAACGAAAAATTTATCTAGACACAAATATATATAATTTTAATATATATTTAATACTCGTCCAAACGGACATGTTATATCCAAATTACACCGACACTAATAAGAATTTTATTCTTAATATATATATATAAGCATATACATAAACATTTATTCTCCAAAAAGAATATAAAAACTTATCACCAATGGGTCGCCCAAAAATAAACGAAACGTTCGGTTGGTGAGAGCAACCGACACAAACTTAGCAAACGAAACGTTCGGTTGGTGAAAGCAACCGACACAAACTTAACAAACGAAACGTTCGGTTGGTAAGAGCAACTGACACAAATATACTAAATGAAACGGCTAGTTGGGTGAAAGCGACTAGCATAAACCGACTTGCGAGTCGATAACGAACTAACTGACCTTACACATTTAGGACGTGTGAAGGCAGCAAAACCGGGTTAATCTGAAATTACTAGCGAACCGATCATTGAACTCACGAGGTGAGTTTCACGACACCTTTTTACTGTTTTATTGCTTTTAACTAGGGGGGAGAAACATACGCAACTGCTATTATATACGATAGTTAGAAACAAAACAACCGATCCTTATACGAACTTGAGTTGAACTATGTAGTGCTATAAGTCCCTTGCTTGCATAATATAACCATTAGCTAACGGAGTTAGCCACATGAATATACGGATAGTACTATTGACGTTGACATTTCCCCTACTGTTAGGTTAATCGCGCTAACCTCCGATATTACATCAAAACAGGGTGCGTATATTCCATCTGTGAGATTTGAACAGGGCAAAAATGATATAACTCGTGGTTTGGTTATAGGCTCATGGGTCGTATATTAATTCGTAGAATTTGCGCACTCTATGGAGGATTACCGTATTTGTTTCAATAAATTATCGTATACGTGTTTGTGAACTGATTCAACGTTTTATAAATAACGTGATTTTATTTTGAGTCTTTAAAACTTGTGGACTCACCAACCATTGTGTTGACCTTTTAAATTGTATGTTTCTTTCAAGGAATTAACAAGCTTGTAAGGAAATCATGGAACCGGGACCTCGATGCATAATTAGGATACCTATTTTGGAGGGATTTCAGATGTATAACCTGATTGATATCTGGGTCATATACGAGAAATCTCTTATTATGTATAATTATCTCGTTAAAAACATTTCGTGGTTTGTAAAACTCTTTTGAAAACTAATGGTATCCTAATACTACTATGTTTGTGATAATCATATGCTTATGGTATACATGACGTCACGCGCTCGCATTTCCGCCTTGGCGGGGTGTGACAGTTTTAAAATTCAGTATTCCTTTCAAATTACGAAGAAACTAAACAAAAGAAATTAGAATCTCCGATCACTCACTATTATTACATATTCCGCCACCCTACTGTCGAGTCCTACATAGTAAAGGAATTTAACATCTAAGCAGTTATTTTTTTTTTTACGTGATGTGCTTAAAGTTATCGTGTTTTCAATTTAAATACTATGAGTAATTTTGAATGCATATTAGTTTAGTTCGAAGTATGACTATTTAAACGCACAATAAGTCTTTAAAACAACTTTAATAGTCGTCACTCGTCATATTATATGTAGAAGTTCTTTAGTGCTTTTTCATCTAATATCATGCGATGTAATAATTTTTTGTATGCTTTATTACATTAGATTATGAATGGTATAAAACTTTAATAGTATTTATATACGAGGCATTTTTTTTGTTTTTACGACGTTGGTTGTTTATCAAGTTGATGCCAGAATTTTCGGATTCGATGACTTGATGGTAACCTTCTCTTTTTCTTAAATAAAATTCTATTGTGACCCCTGAATGAAAAGTTATGTTTTCATAGGAGTCGGTATAAACCGGTACCATTTAGTATGTATTATGTAAATAAACAAGTATTTTTAATAAATCAAAAGATTAAAAATTTTATATTTATAGTTTTTTATGGCCTTCAGAGTTCAGATTATATGGTATGGAGCATGGATCAAGAGATCTGATGACAACAAGGAACTCCCACATGATGATCTTGTAAGTTGCATCATTATTCATTAAGACTATATATTATGTTGCCAACCTATTGCGTCTTTATTACAATGGCAAATCTTAATTTCTAGTCTTCTAGACATAACTCTCATCCATATTTTGTTTATAATTAGTTTTCAGCAATGAAGAATCTACATGGCATGGGGTTTTAGTCAACCACAGCTTTATGGCCGCCTATGTTGGCGAGGCAAGGGACAGGTTCCCAGACGCAAAGTTTTCAACAGGCGATACTATATGTTTTAGCATAACCGACCTTTCGTCTAACACCAAAATGAAGGAACAAGAATTCGCGCACACATGTTTTTCCGTATTTGAGTCTTATTTCCTTAGGATGTCATCTATATAAGGACAAGTTTGTTTTTAGTTGCTCTCACTTATCTTGAGGTAGGTACATTTATCCACTTAGTTCTTGATGAAATTATTTTATAAAGATTTCATCATATTTTGATATTTGCATTTACCCATGCATGGATTATATTGACTTACACAGTAAGTGTTTTTAGACCTTCGGTTGAGAATTTTAAGTTGCTTTATGAACATGTAAATATGTAAGTCAGTTGTTAGGAAAAGTTGTCTAAATATTCGTGTAATGTAGCTCTTAAATATCATAAGCTACTTGAACAATGATGATCCTCAAAGAAATATTTTATAATGTCGATAAGAAGATTCTTTCATGATTTATTCCCTCTTGAATATAACTTTTAATAATTAATCATGCTTCTTAGTGTCTTAACGTTTGTATTAGGATGAGTTTAGTTATGAACACTCTTATGTGACTCAACCAAATCCTAAACGTTATTCTGACTTATAGAATTTAATTTAGATATCTAATAATAGTTATATTCCATTCAAAAGATTGATTGATATTAATGGTTTAATTAGAAGATGTAGGATCAGTAAACTTTTCATCATCCATTTCAACTTTAGTTAAGGAGGTTATATAATCATCAAAGTTAGTAGGTTTTTAAAACCTATATGACCTCCTGAGTTAATTATTGAGTTTATTAGAAGTTTCGGTTTTATGGATTAGCTCTTGTTTAGGTTGCTATCATTTTCAGGATTCTAAGTGTGTAAGAATTGGTGCAGTATAGTGTACAAGAGGTGTAATAGGAGCTAAATTCAGAGTAAAATTTAGTGACTCTCCCCCCCCCCCCCCGGCCTCTTGTACCTCTGAAAAGCCATTATAAGGGCTTTTACTGTTCCCACTGACCTTAGAAATCTTTAAAAAATTGGCATGCTTATGGTCAATATTTAAAGACCAATAGATTCTAATAGAGAAACAGGTTAATAATATAAATGGTTGCAGTTTCTCTTGGTGAGGATTAGTTTAGTACGAAATCTGAATAAGCATACATTTAAGTAACAATGAAACTTTCTGTAAGAGTAGTATTGAATTCTAAGGAGATAAGTTGTGATGAAACAGTTTTGTGATGGAGCAATGTCTTGTACAAGAGGTGTAATTGAGTTAATATCAAGTTTTCACTCTCCACCTCTTGCAAATCTTGCAAGTTATGATTAAGACACTTGATGCTCCAACTAATCTTCGAATCTCCTGGAAGGCTGCATGAGAAGTTTCAATGATGTACGTGATGTAGGAACCTTTCATTCATACGCTAGACTTGATTTGATTTCCTTAACATCCATATGTCATAAGAAACTTAGGGACATTTTTAGAAGAAAGCATATTAAATTAAGTATATATGAATGGATCTCTTTAAGACCGTGGACCATAGATGTCAGATTAGATACAAGCAAATAGTCGTTAAATGATAAACTATGTCTGAATATTCCATTTGGAATAAGTTCCATGAATATCAGTAAAATATAACTTTGGGTGGACCCATACTAATTCCTTAAGCCTAGTAATGTTTATGGCGTCTAACACATGATTTTAAAATCACTTAGAATGAGATTAGATGAAGAATCATCCTTATTAATCATGTCATAAATTTTCATGAATTTTGGTTTCAATAGATAAAATGTTAGATCTCATTTGGCTTTTGTTATAATAATAATAATAATAATAATAATAATAACAAGAGTTGTGAAAGTATATAGTTTCTAGTTCTATCCTTTAATGTTTCTATCCGGAGATTGATAACAAATAAGATGAGCATTTAATTTAAAAGTGACTTTATGTTGGCTATGCAAATCTCACAACTGTCATAACGCAGCTTAAGTATTGATACTAAATTCTGATTAACTACCAGAATTTGTATGGTATCTTAAAGCATAACTAGAACAGTTTATTATGGTTTATGATAACTTGAACATTAATTTTGTCACCAACACTCATTTTAGTTATTCGTTAATTTTTGATAAGGAAACATATAAAAAACTAGAATAAACCTATCATGTGTTAATTGAAATATAGAATTAGCAGAATTAACTATCATGAATATGTGACTACTTATTTCAGCCGGTTGTTCTTTTAAATTATGGGTAGTCTCATTGCTTATGCCTAGTATAATGGCATATATTTGCAGTGAGGCTTCTCCTTAGAGAACTTAAAGCTGAAAGTAATGTTTGTGTTTTGTCTATGATCCTTAGAATTGTCCTCTTTTAGGTTTTAGTGGTAGTGAGTTGAACAACGTCTTATTTTCCAGTACTAGATATTTCTTTTCTTGTGCATATGTTGCTGATCAACACACTCATTTTCTTTTGGTACTTCTGAGTGTTATAATTGATTCTTAAGGCATCAAATTGCACTATTGAAAAATTTAGTGTATAATGTATTGGAAAAATTATACTTATTTTTATGTGTAAGCCCTTAATTTTATGGGTCATGTCATGATATTGTACATTATGATGTATTCAATAATGTCATTTAACCTTATAGTTAGAATTTAGAAGGAATGCATGCATCTTAGGAGTTATTTTGATTATTTTCAGAAAATAGATTAGTCTTAGAAAAGACTAAATCTGGAATAACTTTTGTGATAGCATTTATTTAAATAAGTCCTTGATTATCATAAGCGACATTATGTTTAACTCATTCCATATGTTATGCTCTAGTTTTCAATAGAATAATTGTTCTTACAAAGAGCAGTAAGATAATCATATCATGTCTTAAGAGATAAATAAAACTGAGAAGAGTTAAATGTTATTGAAACCTTTTATGAGGCAAACTACTATTGTGTTTTAAGATTATAGTGGATGTTTTGGATGAGAGTAATTTCTAGGAAGAAAATTATAGTAAATAATGTAATGGATATTAAAGCAAGACAGTATAAATTTTATGATCGTTAGATTAATGAAGAATCATTAATGTGAAGATCATTATATTTTATTGAAGATGTGATATGTCTATTATTAACATCAAACTAATAGACAAATTAAATTAAAAATTCTACTTAAATAAAAAATAAATCACCTTTGGGCATAATTAAAATTTATTTAATTATGCACAAGTTAGTTTGCTTGATTTAAATGTAACTCATCACATTTGGGTAGAAGGGATACATTTAAATCATGTTAGGCTAAACTAACACGGCTTATATTAAGACTTGATTGATATGCTAGATGTAATGCATCACCTTTGGGCAGAAGTTTACATTAACAATTTATTCAAGTTTAAGCCTTTCTATGTTTTGTAAAATTAATCAATATATATTTATATTTTAAGTGTCTTACAAAACATTAATTAATTAATAGCTTGTATCAAGACTTGAATAATATGTTAGATGTAATGCATCACCTTTAGGCAGAAGTTTACATCAACAATTTATTCAAGTTTAAGCCTTTCTATGTTTTGTAAAATTAATTAATATATATTTATATTTCCGTGTTTTCGGTTTTATGAGATCTCTGAAATTATGAGTTCTTTGTTAACACTTGAAGTTTTCGGCTTTATGAGATCGCGGAAATTATGAGTTCTCGGTTAACACTTGAGTTTTTGGTTTTTATTGGGTTTTCGGTTTTTAATGAGATCTCGGTTTTTAATGAGATCTCGGTTTTAACCAAGATTTCGGTTTTAATGAGATCTCGGGTTTTTTTTAATGAGATCTTGGTTTTAACCAAGATTTCGGTGGTACCCAAATCCAAATTATTTTGGGTAAACATATTTTGGTTCAAATTCTTTAGAGATTAATTTTATCTCCAAGATTTGTTTTAATTTTGAAATTTATATTTTCCATAATTATTCAAAATTTAAAATCTTTGAAGATTTGTTTATTCAATTATTTTAGGAAAAACACAATCATAATCCGAATTTTAACCAAAATATGTAACATTTTCGAAAAAACCCATGATGAACACGAAGAACACCACCGGAAAAAAAAACACACAAAATTTTAACAGGTTTTTAATGTGAAATTGGTTATAAGATTGTTTTTAAACAGTTTATATATAACCAGATTTCAATAAGTTCAAAAGGTTAATGATAATAATAAAAAAAAAAATAGGGTTTATTGTCTTCCGGTTTAGATCCAGATTTAGGGAAAACATAAAGAACTGATTAATCAACATCGCTCTAATACCACATGTTGATCAGTTATTCACGCATGTAATAGAAACCATGAATTTTATGATAAACCTATAACTAAAACATACTTGTTACAGCAAAGAGAGTAGCCACGACTGATGAGAATGCTCTAGACGACATGATTGTCAGCTTGGTCGAGTTCCCCTTTAGGATGTATATTAGTGATGGGGATTAAGGTTCTCGAGGAAACCGAATTATGGAGAGATATAGGGGTCACGAATTTCTTAATGTGAGAGTTAAGTTTTTCTTATGATGTTAATTAATCTCTTCCATATATTTATATACACCCAAGGGGAAACCCTTGATTAGCAAGAAACGGTAATATGGTCCATCAACAATTACCTAGCTTAATATATTAATAAGGTATAATTTAATTATTTTGATCTATTATTATATAAATGATAATGATGGCCATACATAAATATATATATATATCCATATCTTTATTCTTACATGGTTAACAAGGAATCTAGGTCCGCTTGTTGCTACATTGAGTCTTTCTCAAGGAAAGGAGAAAAGCGTGGTAGAGGAGGGGATGAAGGCAACAAGTCCTAATCAAATGGTCAAATTAAATTATCAATTTTTGTTTTCATAAATTTCTGTAATTTTTTTTTTCAATATTTTAGTTGGTCCACACTTTAAATTGAACCATGAAATCACTTTTTTTTTCAGACAGTAACCTAAATCATTTCACACACAACCCAATCTAACTGGCCAATTTAGCTTGGTTTAAATGATTCACACTAGGCCTATAAATGAACCGAACGTTCGATAAACTATTCGTAAACCGTTCGACAGGAAGTTCGTTTATTTAATAAGCGAACGAGCATGAACAAAAAAAATTGTGTTTGTTTAATTAAACGACGAACATGAACACATGTTCTGTTCGTTCATTTATGTCTGTTTGTTTATGTTCGTTTATGTATTAATAGAACATAATTAAATATTATCTAGATATGTCATTTGATTAAAGGTTTTATATTTAATTTGTGTTCATTTATAAGTGTTTTCATTTAAGTTCGTTTATGTTTGTTTGTGTTCATTTACATTTATTCATGTATGTTCGTTTATCTTTGTTCAATTATGTATATTTAGATTTTAAACAAACGACATAAATGTCCGTTTTTAAATAAACGAACATGAACATAAATATTTTTTCGATTAAGTGTCCATGTTCTTTTAAAGTTAAATAAACGAACACGAGCATGCCCTTGTTTATGTTCATTCGATTCATTTACAGGTTGTCATTATTCACATTGATGAATACATCGGTCTCAATCTCTATGCTCCGCCGATTTTATTTATGTTTGTGAACCGTTTGTGTACACATTAATTTCTTTAAAGAACGAACACGAACACAAAATCTCGTTCGGTAAGTGTTCATGAACCGTTCGTAAACACATTATTTTCTTAACAAACGAACATGAACAAGGCCTTGTTCGTGTTCGTTCGGTTCGTTTACAGCCCTAATCCACATCCTTTCAACAATTTCCAACATAATTTCAACTGTTTAATAATTCTATAAAATAAGATGATGCATTGATGTCTGTATAGAATTTAGCAATACTTTAGAGGTCCAAATGAACATCAAACTTTTATTGATGAATTTATGTATGAACCAAAATTGGGTTTTGTAATTGCTTAAATCTAATATATTTCGATTTGAAACAACTTAAGCGGAGTTGGTTTATTTTTGTAACCAAGTCAAACTTGTCCCAATCTCGGCTCGAGTCATAGCTTGGCCCGTTGGCTTGATCTTAGGCTCGTTTAACTTTAAAACCAAGCTCGAGCCTAGCTAAGCAACCTTGTTTAATTTCGAGCTCGACTCGGGAATAGCCTTTTAGTGTGGTAGTACTTCTTGAAAACAAGATGATGGTATACGAGTCGTATAGACGGTCTATACGAGCCGTACTTTAACCAGATATTTATAATTATTTTATGGTCTATCCGAGCCGCATAGATGGTATACGAATTGTATAGGGGCTATACAATACAAATAAATGAAAACTGACGGAAAAGGAGTTATACTAGTCGTGTATAACTGAGTAAAGTGTCATTTTCGTCCTTGTGGTTTGGCAAATAATGCGAATTTAGTCCAAAAAGTTTATTTTTTGCATATGGACCCTCCACGTTTCTCAATTGTTGCCAATTACATCCAAATCACTAACCTCGTTAAATTTAATCGTTAAGTCAGGGGTAGACATGTCTTTTCACTATTTCTTTATTATATGAGTAAAGTGCCAAAATCGTCCCTGAGGTTTGGTCATATTTGCGAATTTTGTCCAAAAATATTTTTTTTCGCAAGTAGACCATCGATTTTTCCCAACTGTTGCCAATTTCGTCCAAGTTGTTAAATCGGTCTAAATTCAACATTAACTTATGTGTGTTACTGTCCTCTTACAAGTTTGTTTACAGTATTGTTATTATGTGTTTGTTTGATGACATATATAACATTTCACGATTCCTATGTTTGAATTCAATACATTATCAGTTTATTTATTCTTCTTCACTTGTAGTCATATAAAGGGTTTAGCTCAGCTTAATATAATAACAATGTAAACAAATATGTAAAAGGACAGTAACACCCCTGAGTTAACGTTAAATTTAGACCAAGTTAACAAATTTGACGAAATTGGCAAATGTTGGGAAACATCGAGGGTATAATTGCGAAAAAAAATATTTTTGGACGAAATTAGCAAATGTGACCAAATTTCAAGGACGATTTTGGCACTTTACTCATGTAATAAAGAAATAGTGAAAAGACATGTCTATCTCTGAGTTAATGATTCAATTTAACGAAGTTAGTAATTTGGATGTAATTGGTAAGAATTGAGAAACGTGGATGGTCTATATGTAAAATACAAACTTTTTAAACTAAATTCCTATTATTTGCCGAACCACAGCTAAACGGATAACATAACACCTTCATCCTTTGCCCCTTTGAAACACTAACAATAAAATGAAAGCAACAACAATTTGAAGATATTTGAACTTTATTACACACATCTTCAACAACAATGACATCATCTTCAATTCTGCTTCAGCAATTCATTCATCTCTTCATCACCAACTACCAGGTTTTGTTTCTCAGTTTATCTCACTTTTATTCATACATGAATTTATCAATATAAGTTTGAATTTCGGTTTAAATTATTGGAATTGAAGCAGTTAAGGAAGAATTTGAAGAATGGGTTGACGGCAACAAAACCCAATTTGACGGATAAGTGTAGGAATAATATTAAAGTTAAAGCTAGAGTAGCAGTTGATAATAATAATATTAATATTAATATAGAGACTGCTTTTCCCTTCTTTCAAACTGAAACTCAACCAGAAGACACACCGGCTTCCAAGGTAAAATAATTGTTGTTGTTTTACTGTTGGAGGTATTGTAGGTAGGGCTGTAGACAAACCGATTGCTAATTAAATGAACGAACATGATTGTTTATTAAATGTTCGGCGAACTGCCTAATAAATGAACAAGGAATTTCATTTGATTAATTAAATGAACAAACACGAACAGAGGCCATGCTCGTTCAATTTCTTCATGAACGCTTGATATGTTCATTAAAGGTTTTTATATTTTTTTATTGACTTTTCTAATCTTGTCGTATAGATTTAAGCAAAATTTTATAAACTATAAAAAAAAATATGTATGAGTATTTTGTGATTAATTTATATGTAAAACTAACATATGAGTGTTAAGAGAGACTCCAACACAAATTTGGTAGCCGAACCGAACCGTTGACACTGACCATTCTCGGTTAGTCAAAATGAAATAAAACATTGTTTGTGTTCGTTTGTGCTCGTGAACCGTTCACGAACAAGTTCATTTCCTTAATGAACGAACACGAACAAGAAATTTCGTTTGGTTAGGTGTTCGTGAACCGTTTGCTTGTCCGATAAAAGCTTAACGGGTGAACATTAACAAGGCCTTGTTCGGATCGGTTCGTTTACATTAGTTAAGCTGACCATATATTTGCACTAAATTCACTTCCATTCTTCTTTCCTTTTATTAATAGTTTCTAAAATCTAAACACAAGTCCATAAACTTTGTCATTTACATTTAAGTTTTGCCCTCTTTTATAATCACAGTTTTTAGCTTTTTAGGTTACAATGTTACTTAATGTTGCTGTGAACAATTGCCAGTTCTAGTGAGACAGTTAATCCATAATCAGTGGTTGTAACGAATTGAATCTTGCACATTCTTCTATACTAATTGAATTATGAATATACTATCAAACAGTTGGAGCTTGCAGATCCTGAATTTTATAAAATGGGATTTGTTAGAAGTATGAGAGCATATGGAGTGGAATTCAGGGAAGGCCCAAATGGATTTGGAGTCTACGCCTCGAAAGATATTGAACCTAGTCGGCGTGCCAAGGTGAATCATTTATACATTTTTATCCTAACTTTGTTGAATTTGTGTGACAAATGAACGATTTCTGCTTTGTTTATTAGGTGGTCATGGAGATACCATTGGAGTTGATGTTAACCATAAGCCAGAAAACACCATGGATGTTCTTTCCCGACATCATACCAGTCGGGCATCCAATATTTGATATTATTAACGCAACACATCCAGAGGTACTCACTTATTTTCTGTATATTCCTCTATTTCATTTTTCTTGAATTGAGTTTTGGTTTTTTGGCAGACAGACTGGGACCTCAGAATGGCGTGTCTTCTTTTATATGCGTTTGATCATGACAAGAATTTTTGGCAACTGTATGGTGATTTTTTGCCTAGTGTTGAGGAGTGCACTAGCTTGCTTCTAGCTACAGAGGTTGTATATATATATATATATGCCAAATTAATGCTTTTAACATATAATATGTTTAAGTCGAACAGTCAACTCCTTAACGCAATCTATTGGCATGTTGCAGGATGATCTGAACGAGCTGCATGATGAGAAACTTGCTTCAACTATGAGAAAACAGAAAGCACGAGCCCTAGAATTTTGGGAAAAGAATTGGGTATTATTATGTGACATTTTTCATCACATTTCTTGATGTTAATTTCAAAGAGTTACTTTTTATTTTAATATTTATCTTTTCACAGCACTCTGCTATGCCCTTGAAAGTAAAGCGGCTTGCTCGAGATCCCGAGAGGTTTATTTGGGCAGTTAGTATGGCACAAACTCGACATATTAACTTTCGTATAAGAGTCGGGTCATTAGTTCAGGATGCAAATATGTTTGCACCTTATGCTGGTAATTTTATACATTTTTAATTCCTTTTTATCTCAATTGAAAACGTTTCATTCTAAACAAGACATAACAGTAATTATATGTGGTCATGTTGCAGATATGCTAAACCATTCTTGTCAGCCAAATTGCTTTTTCCATTGGCGATTCAGGGATCGCATGTTTGAGGTGATGACAAATGCTGGACAACGGATTAAAAAGGGCGAAGAGGTAAATCATTGAATCATGATGTTGAGTAAGACATGTTTAACAAAGTCGTTATTTTTTCAGATGACTGTGAATTACATGAGGGGCGAGCAGAACAATATGCTTATGCAAAGATATGGCTTTTCATTACTTTCGGTAATTCCCGCTAAACTAGTCCCATTTCTTTATTTTCTTATATGCTAAATATTTATAAAAAACATATTATTATCATCTGCAGAATCCTTGGGACGTGCTTCCATTTTCTGGAGATGCAAAGATCCATTTAGATTCATTTTTGTCAGTCTTCAACATATCTGGTTCTTATGAAGATTATTATCACAATGGTATAATTTTCATCACTAACTTTTGTTCATACCTTTAATTTGCATAATGTATTTCTTAATTACTTATCTAAATTAGGAAAAGAAGGAGATGGTTTTGTAGACGGGGCTGTTTTAGCAGCTGCAAGAACATTGCCCACATGGTCAGAAGGCGATATCCCTCCAATCCCGAGCTTAGAGATAAAAGCTGTTAAAACCCTACAAGAAGAATGCCAACAAATTCTAGCACAATATAGTACTACTTCAAAGCAAGACCAGAATATCCTAGGTAACATTTTTTTTATTTCTTTAGAGTGAACTACGGTTTTTGTCCTTGTGGTTTGTCCAAATCTGCGGTTTTAGTCAAATAGTTTCAAATTTGCAATTTTCGTCCATGTGCTTGCGGTGCGCACATATGATGTATATATGTGTGAACCCTCGGGTGGGCAAAAGTGAAATTGCACTAATTTTGACGTTATTTTACTAATCTCGTGAAAATAACGTTAAAAGTGACGGACGGTTAATCAGGCATCATGTAGTGGCGTTGATAGCCGAAAGACAAGGGTACATGCACCGATCAGCCGGTGTCCCGATGATTGAGTGCTATGTGCCTTATGTCCAAGGCTTGATGCAAAACTACTATCGAGCCGGGGGTCTCACCGGAAGCAGCCTCTCTATCCTTATGGGGTAGAGGTAAGGCTGTCTACATCTTACCCTCCTCAGACCCTACCATAGCTTTGCTATTGGTGGGATATACTGAGTACGATGATGATGATGATGTGGTTTCATTTCACTTGCTTAAACCCGAATTCACTAATCCCGTTAAGTCTGGTCGTTAAACCCATCAGCGTGCCCTTCACGTGAAGGGCGGTTTTGTCCTTTTTCCCCCAAATACACCCCTGCCCCTCACGTGAGGGGGCTTGTGAATTAGGACTGGGGTTTATTTGGGGAGAAAAAGGACAAAACTGCACACACGTGAGGGGCACGTTGATGGGTTTAACAACCAGACTTAATGGGGGTTAATGAATTCGGGTTTAATTGCAAGTGAAATAAAACCACAGGGACGAAAATCACAAATTTGAAACTATTAGACTAAAATCGCACATTTGGACAAACCACATAGACGAAAACCGGAGTTTACTCGTTTCTTTTTTTCATATACCGACATTTTAATTAACAAATTTCTTAAATGCAATTTTGCTCCCGTTTGTAGATTCAACACCAGAAATGAGCTGGACCCGTTAGGCTGCAATCAAGTACGTCTCAATCTATTCAGTTTCTCGTCTTTATTCGATAAACGTTTCGTAAAGTTATAATTTATGACTTTCTACTAAAAGTTTGGACCTTGATATTAGTTATGTGAAATGTGTGATTGTAAATGCAGGTATAGGTTGCACAGGAAGTTGTTTGTGGAGAAAGTTATAGAAGCTTTGGATATATATCAAGATAGGATATTGTTTTAGAGCAGTTTAGTATTGTGGTGTGTGTAGGACAGAATGGCTAGAGGGCCCCTAGATGGTTCTTTTGTTGGGTTAAAGTAAACCGAGAATAGTGTTTAAACATAGATTTCTCTCGCTTTTCCTTTTTTTATTTGATTCAATGGTTACTTATGGTAAGTGTGATTCTTGCACTTTATACATGGTATCTTTCTCTTTAAATCCATGGTATGATACCTTACCGTCATGGGTCGTCTCTTGAGACCTCGAGCGGTGTCCACGGATACCCAAGGACCCACCTATCCACCCCACATATAAAAATGGGTCATTGGTTTTATCATACCTGGTTTCATCAATTCACGACCGCAAAGATATACTTATAGGATTTAATCTTAATTAATTCTTCTGAAGGGTATGCAAAAGTAGTTGATTTAACATATTTTAAATAGATGTAATCTCCAAACATTTAGCTGCATAAGTAAACATGCCAAGTCAGCTTGGTTAAGACTTTAATGAAACCTTTCTTTTGACAAAATATGTTAAATGCAATTATTTGTAGACGTTTGTATAAAATTCAAATTAAAAATAAATTTTTTTTTATCACTCTGAAAACTATAAATTTTATAATGATCTAACTATTAGCTTTTAACTATTTAGCAACTATGATGCATTTTAAAAATTTTATCATACAATGTAAAATGTTATTTTGTAACAAACATATATTTGTTTGAATAAACCAAGCCACATATGGGTCAATTTTCATACAAAGTTATTTTTGTATAAAAGAGCATAGGAAGTAACGAGCACGAGACACATGTTTTATAAGGATGAGTATTATTTGTATTGATAGTTAATTTACTTACATCAATTTATTATGTACATATCTACATCATGACATATCTGGTATTATCTGTACCATCTAAATGTGTTTAGACATATATCCGTCTCGTGTAAGATATGACAATCACACCATTTTATCACACAACACATTCAAACTTTATAAAATGCACTTATTTTTAAGAAGGTAAATTGAAAATAAATAGTCACACATTTTATATATGGACGGATTATCATCCCACTTTTAAAAATCCCTGCAAACGGTCCAATATTTCGACTATTTTTCTCTCAATAGACATCCATTAAAAAAACTTAACGCTAATAAGTTTTTTTTCCAAATTTCAAACCGATGTATTATGGCTTTTGATGGGAAGAAAGATACGAGCCGACTGACGTAAAACTTATCTCGAAAACGTTTTTCCAAACGACGAAACAGTATTTCAATTTGGGTGTTTGAATTTCCAACTAACAAAAATGAAGCCACTTGAATCACCGTTTCGAGATAAGTTTTACATCAGTCGACTCGTATCTTTCTTCCGATAAAAAACCCTAAAACACGGTTTGAGATTCGGTTAAGTGGTTTTCAACGGAGATCTATTGAGAGAAAAATAGTCGAAAAGTTAGCCCGTTAATATGAATTTTTAAAGATAAAATTATTATCTGTCATGATGCATGTTTTAAAATGATATAAAACAATTAAAACCCAATCAGTTTGTGTGATTTACCTAACTAACAACAACAGGTACAAAAAACGCTTGCTTGCACCATTTTATAAAAATGACGGTTTCGTGGTAACGACATACGGCGTAAACTCTCCTCCGCCGCTACTTTCAGCCGCCTCCGATTACCGTCACCGGCTAATTGATTCTCCGGCTGGCTTTCTCTTCATCGTCAGGTCAGGTGTGTGTATAATAATAACAGACTAATTCCAGCCATTACTATAATATAATATAATGTCTCCATGTGTTATATTACTCGGTGAACGCATATTTATTATCTGTCTTTCTCCTATTACTTTTGTCCGCCACAATACTTCCACTTTTCCTTTTTCTTTCTACCTATTTCACATACGTCTGTTTCTCACTAACCCTAATTTTGCACTCACCGTACACCGATACTGTTACGATTTGCTGTTGCTGTGTATGTGTGTTGAGCTCGTAATTGTACTATACTCTTGTGATTTGTTGTATGATTTCTCAGGTACTCGGTTAGTTTCGCCTTAATTTGGCAATATTTTATGTAAATTTATTGTGATTGAGCTTCAATTTTGTTGAGTTTGTGTGTGTGGATTTAGGTTTTGTATTTAATTTCATTTTGGTAAAGTTTTGAGGTATATTCTCTTTTGGATTTTAGTTTAGGGTTGAATTAGGATCTATTGAAGTGACTAGCATAAGCAGAAGCATATTACATTGTACAATATATTCCACTTGTCTCTCTATAAGATATAACTGATATTTGTTTATTAAAGTATGTTAAATGATTTGACATTGGTACTTGACTACTTGTATAACATTATAGATTCAATTGCATAGTTTGCTGTCACTTAGTTAGGGGTTATTTTGTGTGCTGTAAGTTGGATTTGAGATGCATTTAGTGCGTTTTTATTATGTCGTTTTAAGCGCTTATTTTGTTTCTTTTGTTACTGTTACAGTGTTACTTGTTCTGTTGACATATGACACTTATAATGTTGATTGTATTATTTGAACTGACGCTATGAGGCAGCTTGATTGTAGGTTATAGCTGATGAACGCAATTTCATGCATTATATGAGTAAAACTTAAAAATGAAACCGAATACCAATGAGATGTTGGGCACACAAAGGGGTAGAAAGTTTCAAGGTCAGGGTCAAGGTCAAGGGCCAAACTGGATTCTCATAGCAGGTGGTGCTTTATTGAGTACGCTATCGGTTCGTCTTGGTTATAGGCTCAAGCAGGTCTTGGACTCAAAGCAGCCACAAAGTAGTAGTAATGGTTTAAAAGGTGTTTTAAGGTTTAAGCTGTCAAATGGATTTATGTTGGTCTGTACTTTGTAATATGCTAATTTTTCAAGTTTGTTAAAATGTAGGAAATGGGAAACCTACGGTCAGAAAGAGGCTGGGAAATTGTGGTTCACATTCACACTTGTATTGTTTTGAACAGGATGATGGATGCTTTAATTGTGTTTCAGGTATGAAATTTTTTAGGTTCATTGGGTGTTTGCATATGTGTTTTGAAAGTGATTTATGTGATATTCAATAATTGTCAAATTAGCCTTAAAAGTAAGCCTAATTTATTCTACACTTAGATAATCAGGTTTGTCGCGGTTGATATGAAGCTAATAATCTAAAACTAGTAATCACAGAAGCAGTCTATTTATTCAAACGCAAAAGCATGAGAGCCAGTAGTTTTCATTTGATAAAACAAGCAATAGCTTGGAAAAGACATATTCTCCAAGCATTTAAACCATACCAAGGTAATTCACTAAAGTAGCTGATAATACTCTAGTGGAATGCCATATTCTATGATGATGTAGAGACAGGTATTTCTAGATGGTTCAGAGTAGTCGTCCAAATACTTTTGTGCAACCGGATCCGCTTGATCTAACCTTTCACTTTTGTCATATTCGATTTAGGCTTCGAAGCAATGTGAGCTGGATTTATTCATCCTTGGTTGTTGCCAGGAACTGCAATATAAAGGAAACCTGTTAAAAGGGGGTTAGTGGCGTGGTCTCTGCATCACACTTTAACGGTCAAGTTAGTTTTGATATATATGAGTGTATAGCAGGTATGCATATGTGTATAAATAGTATACGAAGAGTGAGAGTAGTTAGGGAGAGGTGGAGAGTAAGTCAGGTGGAAGCCAAGTCCCCCCCAACAAGAGGGTTCCACCATACTTACTATCCACATTTCCCTCACTACTTTCTCTCTCTAGATACTATCTATATACACATGTATGCATGGTTGTTATATGCTCTTATATACTAAGACTTACATGACCGACGGAGGGTTGTGCAAAGACCCCAGTCTCTCATGACTTCTAAGGGCTTCCTTTATGCTGCAGTTCCAGGTAATAATAGGAAAGGAGCAGATCCAACCTGCAAGGCATCGAAGCCTGATTCCGACAACCATGAAAGTTTAGATCATGATCACTCTGTTGTACAAAGGTGTTTGAACACCGGGGGACGGTCTAGAAATGATTGCTTTTACAGACATCATGAATAACTGCCCCAAAAGACTTGTAAACGCAAACTGTATGCTGCCAACAATCAAAGGAGTCATGCTACATAAGCTAGCTTATAGAATTTTTGCCTGTTTTACCAACTTAGTTATTTCTGTACCAAATGAAATATCTTTGATATTATTATTTCAAATCTTCTAGTGTATCATAATCTTTTTCTTTAAACAGGAACAGAAGGTGACACAGAGACCAAGCCACAACACAATGGTCAGTTGCATACAGAACGTGAAATGACACTCCCATTAGTGACTGTGTCCGCTCCAGTATACAACAAAGAGAGTGGTGTACTATGGGCCACTTCACCAGACCGACTCGAACTACCACAAAAGCCATTTCACCACTCAAATGGCTCTGATTCTCCATGCGTCTCTGAATCAGGTTCAGACATTTTCAGCAAACGAGAAGTAATTCAAAAACTAAGACAACAGTTAAAAAGACGAGACGACATGATTCTTGAAATGCAAGATCAGATTGCAGAGCTGCAGAATTCTGTAACTACCCAACGTTCCCATTCAGACCATCTGCAATCCCTCTTGGAAACTGCAAACCGGGATCTTTTTGATTCGGAGAGGGAGATTCAGAGGCTAAGAAAGGCAATTGCAGATATCTGTGTAGGACAGCCGGGCCCCACTTATGTAAACTCAAACGGGTATGTAGACATTGATGGTGGAAACGAGGTTGATAAAATGGAGATTTTGAAAAAGGAAGTAGGGGAGTTGAAGGAGTTGATAGAAGGGAAAGATTATTTACTTCAGAATTACAAGGAGCAGAAATCAGAGCTTTCGTTGAAGGTGAAGGAGTTGCAGCACAGGTTGGATTCACAGGTTCCCAATATTTTGTAGTAGGGTTTTTGGTTCTCTGTTTTAACTTCACTTCTTGTGTATTCTTCTTACTTTCTTGAATCTGAAAGCTCCATTTTTATTTTATTTTGGGTGTTTTGCGGTTTGGTGTGAATATGAAAACGGTAAAAGCTTCAAGAATGAACTGAGAACATTTACTTTATATATTTTTGGGATCTAGTTTATGCGGTCTTTTTATATTATGGCTTTAGTTATTGTTATAGCCTGAAGTTTAATCTGGTTAGTCAATCTAACTTATTATATGAATATTTGACTCGAACTACTTTACTAAACAAGTTCACCTTGAGTTTGACTCAAATCAGGCTATGGAGTTCTTCCTAAGGTATATCAGCATGCAGAGCACTTGCACTCCGGGAAACTATTGACCTGGCTCTAATTATAATAGATCAACAATGTTGCCAGCTGCCACAACCTTTGGTTCTTTGTAGATGCCACCACCACCACCACCACCATCTTGTCGTCGCCACAACTGTCGCGATCACATTTCGACTTCTTTAGCAAAGTTACGCAACAAACACGATTGTATCATGAAACAAATGGATTATAAATTCCGGTTTCTTTCATTCGAAATTATTTTAATAAACTAAAAGTCCATATTGGATTGTTTAGATCATTAAAAAAAGAAAAAACAAATGTCATCTAAGTTTATTTTAAAAGCATCCGCAATAAATGGTTTTGAAGCGCTTTCTAGAGAGAAGGATGATGTGGCAACAACATGCATTTTGTGTAAAAACATCCAATAACAAGTTTTGTGATTGAAGGGAGAGAAAGCGTGGGAGTGCTTTTAGCCGGTTCTGTCTATATGAGAGAACATATTCTTTAAACATGATTTTAACTGAAACCGACCGGTTAGTAAAATCGATGACCTGATGACTCGGGTTCGGCTGGCTTTTGTTTGTTCGAAGTCGAAGCAAATAGACCCGAAAAGGGTACAGTTTCCCGCCAAAATATTACACCTAGATATCCTCTTTTTTAATTTTTTTAATACACTGAAAGAAACCCTAACCCCTGCTCATCATTTTCAAATCAAAGGCAGAAAATGAAAGGAGGAACACTTCAGATCAACTGGCACGACACTAAACCCGTTCTAACCCTTGATTTCCACCCCGTCTCTGGCCTTCTCGCCACCGCTGGCGCCGATTTCGACATCAAGGTTTCGATCTGTGTATATTATATGCTGGCTTGTAGGAACGAAGCCTAATTAGTATTGTTACTAGTATTAGCTAGCTACTTACTTACTACTTGTTCGCTTACTAATTGAGAATATTAGATTCACTTTTGAATTTTAAGTTAATTAAATTGTTTTGGATATATGTATGGATTTGGTTTGTATGATGAGTCTGAAGTTATGTTTGTGGTGGTTATTTTCGTTGATTGGACTTGAATTTTGCAGTTGTGGCTGATTGCTTCTGAACAAGGGGAAAAGAAGGTTCCTGCTTCTACTTATCAAAATAGTCTCTCCTATCATGGATCCGCTGTCAACGTTATCCGCTTTTCGCCTTCTGGTATCCTAGTGTTCGTTATTTCTGTTACTTTAATAGTTGAAGATAGTTTAGCTGACCTTTATTATCTTTTGGCGAATTGGATTTTAATAATCCCGACTTAACGTCATTGGCTGATAATAATCCCAACTGAGGATGTTCTTGCTGGTCATCCGAACTTTTAAAAAAATTACTCTTATTGGAATTCCGTTAAAAAAACTTAATTAACGGCGTTAAGTTTTTTCCGAATTTCAAACTGATGTATTAGGGCTTTTGATCGGAAGAAGGTTATGTGTCAATTGATGTAAAACTTACATCGAAAGGTGCTCCAAACGACAAAATGGTACTTCAGTTTGGGTGTTTGAACGTCTGGTTAACAAAAATTAAGCCGTTTGGAGCACCGTTTCGAGATAAGTTTTGCGTCAATTGACTCGCACTCCTTCTAATCAAAAGCCCTAAAACATTTGTTTGAAATTCGGATAAAACTTAAAGTTGTTTTTAACGTGGTCCAATGAGGGCAAATTTTTAAAAAGTTCGTACCATCGATTGGAATATTCTCAGCTGGGATTATTATCGGCTGATGACATTAAGTTGGGATTATTAAAAATCCAGTTTTCCTTATCTTTTTAACTATGTATAAAGTCATCTCATGATTTTCATACATTAAAGTGTACGTGTTAGATACTTTTGCATTGTTTCTTTGGAGTTTAGTCTGTTTGATACTTATGAAGTTATATGCGTCTGGAATTTGCAGGAGAGTTTCTTGCTTCTGGCGCTGATGGTACACATTATTAACTTGATTTGACGACATATTAATTTCACCAATAGAGATAAATACATAGTTTAAACTCTTATAAATGTAGGTGGTGAGATGATCATATGGAAGCAGCACAGTACTGACACTGGTCAAGTGTGGAAGGTCCTGAAGACACTATCGTAAGACCTTTCATTTCTAGTTTATGATTGTATTTAGTCGGTTCATATAATTTTTTTAAGAGAAGACCGTTCTTGTGAAAGTTGCAAAGTTTATCTGTTGTACTCACAGTTGAATCATTGCTAGACAGGTTTCATAGAAAGGATGTGTTGGACTTGGAGTGGTCTACAGATGGTGCATATCTAATTTCTGGATCGGTTGATAACTCATGCATCATATGGGATGTTAATAAAGGTTAGAAAAATGATTGAACTTAAAGCAAAGTACATGAATATGCAACTTTAGGTTACTATCTGATTTTATCTTTGATTATTATAGGGTCTGTTCATCAGATTTTAGATGGTCATTTCCACTATGTTCAAGGTGTAGCATGGGATCCTTTAAACAAGTATGCTGCCTCGCTTAGTTCAGACAGAACATGCCGCATATATGCCAAAAAAACGCAAAATAAAGTAAAAGGAAGTGAGAAGCTTAGCCTTAATTATGTTTGTCAGCATGTTCTTACTAAAGTTGAGCCACAAGTAGCTGAAGAATCCAAGGTTAAAAATGGATCTTAAATTTCTTTTATAGTTTTTTAATATCACTAATGCCGTTACTGAGTTAGCTTGTGATAATCATGCAGTCTGCTAAACACCATATCTTTCATGATGAGACATTGCCATCTTTCTTTAGAAGATTAGCTTGGTCACCTGATGGTTCATTTCTTCTTGTGCCTGCTGGTATGTTTATCAAGATATTGAATACTATTTTACCTTTTGAGCCGGTTTTTCTTCAAAATTCATTATGCTAATTTGCAGGTTTTGTTCAGTGTCTATACTAATGTGTTTTGTCTTGATTCTGGTGCAGGTTCTTACAAACTCTCACCCACTTCAGAACCAGTCAACACTGCTTATGTGCTGTCTAGAAAAGATCTTTCAAGGCAAGTTAGCATTTATTCTATCTTCCATTTTGTTATTTCTTATTCTTGATATTATCTATATGATTATACAGGCCTGCTTTAATGCTTCCTGGTGCCAATAAAGCTGTTGTAGCAGTGCGTTTCTGCCCTAAGGCCTTTAGCCTCCGTGGGTTAGGCACATGTAAGTTGGTTTAGTTTTATTACTCAAAAGCCATCTTTTCCAGTAATTAAATGAAAAACGCACTCATTTCAGTTGCCTTTGGTTTTGTGTAGCTTCATCTTTTAAGCTCCCATATCGATTGGTATTTGCGGTTGCCACATTAAATTCCTTGTATGTATATGACACCGAAGGCGTTGAGCCAATAGCAGTTTTAGCTGGCCTACATTATGCAGCCATAACTGACATTGCATGGTAAGGCTTCCTTGCAACCATAACTGACTTGTTTAGATGTTGAAAATCGTTCTTCTCTTTGAATTGATTTTTATCTTTTTCCAAATTTTGGATAATTTAGGTCACCTACAGCCAAGTTCTTGGCACTGTCTTCCCAAGACGGTTATTGTACCCTTGTGGAATTTGAAAATGATGAGCTGGGAGTACCTGTCTCTCTTTCAGGTTCACTTACAATATGTTTTTAGTTTAGCAATCCTTTTATGCTTTTGTTGCATATTGTTTAATAATAATATCTTTCTTTCTTGTTTTCGTTAGGAGATGAACGAGTTCCAGTAGCTGAGAATATAATTGTAGTTGATGATCTGGAAATACGTAATGAAACCAAAAAAGAAAATGAAGCTGTTAGAAATGCTGATATTCAGGAAATGGAAACAGATGAAAAGAAAGTCGAAGTAGGTTTGGTGAATTTAACGGAGAAACAGGATGGAAAACAACCATCACCAAGCACGGTGATTACAAATAAACCGTCGCCAAGCACGGTGATTCCAAATAAACCAGCTAAGAGACGGATTACTCCAATGGCCATTGATTAAGTTAGTTTTCTTTTCTACTGAATCTGAAATGTTTTTTACAACTATTATTTTCCAACACACTTGCTCTGTATAATCTGTAAGGACGCCGAACAAGAATTTTCATATAAAAATCCAGTTCGGTTTATAATTTTGTTTCATGGTCATAGGATTTGAAGTATGGCATCACAAAGTACACAAGTATCCTATGTATAGGTATGCATGATCCTGTTAACATCCCGTGTGTCTTAAGAGTTTTAGTGATGGCTTACATTTCTTTCTCTGTTTATTGCTAGTGGCCACCTGGCCGGTGGCAGGGGTAGTGGCTGGGCACTGTGGTTGATAGGGGCGAGCAAAAACCTGGTTAATTGAACCAAACTGAAATAACTAACCGAAACTAATAAACCGACAGTTCAGTTTTTTGAAAACCGAAATCACTGTTCGGTTTTGGTTATGCCTCGTTCCGAACCAAACTGTACTGCACCTAACTGATTTAACATATTTGGAGCGAACCTGGGAACTAAACCATGCTGAACTTGTTGTTCCTATTATTCTCATCATATCTTCCATAACCCCTTTTAAGTGATCTATTTGATAAAACAGCTAGTTGCTAAAAGAGGTTTCTACTTTCTATTCCCAATAACCTCAATCAGATGATGAAACTCCAATAAAATTACTCCAAAAAGTAAAGAAACACCATAATGGCCACCAACGTGTTAAGCACCATTTTTTGTTTTGGAAGGCTGACATTGGTAATAATGTGTTCCTTGTGATATAAGACATAATGAACACACAATGCTTGAGATGGTGTTAACTAGCCATGTGTACTATTTTTAGTTTTTTTGTTAACGACGATCTAATCTACTTATAATGTTACACCATTGTCTATTACGGGACTTGAATCTCAATATTGGGCAGGGGCACCATTTTACACACCTGGATATCGTTTGGCTAAAAACCCTTTAATTATTATATTTAGTTTAGTTAAATATTTGCTTCATGAATATGAATTAGTCTTAAATCAAGTTGACCGGGTTGGGTTTGAAAATTAAGTCAATAAGACTTTCATCCACTTTAAGCTGTTTAAATATGACCAAATGGTTACCTATAGTTTAGGTCAATAAACCTTACATGGACATTTGAAGTTTTGTGTGTGATAGGTTTAAAAAGAGCTTTATTTCTAGAATTGAAGACTTAATATTTTTAGTAAGTGCTTAAATATCCATAAAATGATATTCATTATTGAAAAAAAATGATTTTCACCAACTTGATATATATAATTAGGGATAGGTATGAGATCGGTACCGTACCGGTATTGAAGGTAAAAATTCGGCAAATACCGGTACTGTATTGTACCGGTACCGATAGCGGTACCATACCGGTCCCGAAACTCAAAACTTTGGTGTCGATTCGATATCGACTGCACCAAATTGTTATCGAATTTGCTCATCTCTAAATAGAACTATGATTCTTACATTCAATAAAATAAAATTAATTAGTAAATTCCAATCAATGGTAATAAAGGGCAAATGTTATATGGTTGTAGTATGCCCGACCATGTTGTATGAATCAAGAATAGCTCATGTGTGTAAATTGGAGTATCAGAGATGACGATTTCTGAGATAGACATGTGGGCACACACGGTTGCACCATATAAGAAAATTAGGTTTTTTAAATGGAAGACTAGGGGCGGCTAGTGTATCAGAGAAGATAAGAGAGGGGTTTGAGATGGTTTGAACATGTGAAGAGGAGATACACAACGCCCTCAGTTAGAGCTGTTGAAACTCTCATTGTGGAGGATAGAAAGGGAAGAGGCAGACCCAAACTGGGCGTGGGATAAGCATATTAGGCATGATTTGTCATACTTGCACCTCTTGGAGGACATGGTCGAGGACATGACTTCATGAAGACGTAAGATTAAGGTTAAAGACTTGTAAGAGCCGATACAATTTTGTTTTAGCGTTGTCTAGGCCCGGTGGCCTTTTCATGTCATATTCTTCTTGTCTTTTATCTCGCTGTGAAGTTTTTTCATGTTATTATTATATTTTTCTTACTATTTTACTGGGACCTAAAAGCTTAGTAATGCCATATTTTTAGTTTCTTTTGCTTTATGTTTTTATGGTTCTAAAATACTTTGCATGTCAAGGGATGGTTTTGGTCTTTTTGGAGTCAAGGTCTTACTTTAAGCAATCTCTCTATCTTTTGATATTAAACTATGATTTGCCTATATCTTACCCTCCAATACCCTCTCATTGCGGCTCCTACAAGCCCTTTTTTTCATCTTTGCTATGTAAAGTATGGTAAGTGCATTAACTTTAGTCGCTTAAGTATGATATTAAGAACACTGGATTTCAAAGTGCTCACAAATTAATTTGCATGTTTAAAATGGCATAGGTGCAGGTCACACAATTGTGTAGTCCAATAGGCAATATTATACAATTGTGTCCACCAACACCATTTTGGAAAGAAAAAAAAACTCAAAATGTGGAAATATGTAGGAATTGATAGGAGAATGGGATCAATATGGCCTTAAAGAAAACATATGGAAGTGATATTACGTAGTGGTTACTAGGTTAGTCTCACGTGTAACGTAAAGATGAAAAATATAGAAAACGTCAAATATACATACAGTAGAAACTCGATAAATTAATACTCGATTATTTAATAAATTCTCTAAGATAATATTTTTTGCCGGTCCCGACTCGGGGATAGGGTGCGAAATTAATAATTCGCTAAAATTATAAGATAATACATTTTTGATAATTTCTTTAGACCCCATATAAAATATAAATTAATAATTCCTTATATATAGCATATTACATGAATGATTTATGAAGGTTTTTTGAAAAATGACTCAATTGTCTTTTGTTGAAATCAATTTCCCCTTGAATCTCGTCTCTAATTTTCCTTAGCATGGTAAGAACTTCTGGTGTTGTTTTCTCATAGCTCAACAAGAAAAAGTTCAATGTGATTGCCGCTTTAATAGCTTCGTTTCGCGAAGGGGGCTTCATTGTAGAACTTTCATCATCTTCTTCATCGATATCATCTTTATTAATTCCAATAACGCTTTCAATAATTTCTTGGATCATTTTTCAATTCAACTTGGGAGATTGAAGGTTTCTTTCAAATTGGTCCGTTCATTTGATATACATGCATTGTATACAATAATTAAGTGGAAGCTTGAAAGGTATTTGTAAACTAAGTATTCTACTATAAATTAATAAAACATTAATTAATATATAAATTAATAATTATTAATTTATCGATTAATTAATAACTCTTTTAATTAATAAATTTTGGTGGTCCCAAGTATATTATTTTATAGAGTTTCTACTGTATATGAATTACATAATGAATATTAATGAACGGGTAATTGCATATTTCCTAAAATATATAGATTATTAAGAATAATTTGTATTTGTATTTTAAAAGAAATTAAAATGGAGTATTTGTATTTGAATCTATACCTATTAAGTAAAAAAGACTGTTAGCATCAATTCATCAAAATTGAGTTGGTAAGTCATGAACATTTTAAAAGCAAAGTGGTGAGTTTCATTCTCACCACCAACATATTTTTCATTTTATCATTTCAGTTCAAAACTGTAAAAACGGAACAATTTTAATTAAACCAAAATAGACAATGAAGTGAAATTCGTTAGATTAAAAACTTAGTGCATTTGACATCCAAAATGTCATGTGAACAATACGTCTTATTTTAATAGTATAGTTAGATAGTTAGATTAGATTATTGTGCTATTAGACTAATATGAGACAAATTGGTCCCATATACTTGATATATGTGACTAAAAACGTCATGAAATATTGTTACATAATCATCATTTTTTACATTTATTTTTTAGTAATCAAAATATTCATTTTAATAATTATTTATTAAGTATATTGACCGTTGACGGGTTGCTGGTCAAATGAGAACTTTATTGAAATCATTAGTTAAAAACTTAAAATTAGACATTTTTGTGGACTTTCCCGATAGAAAAAGTATATATAGAGAAGTAATTAGTTGACAAAACCATATTCGGATGTTTTGGAGCATATTTGCCTTTTTGACTTTTTGTCTTGCATATTTGGTCATGCATAAATCAGATTTGTATTATAAAGTACTTTTTGTCTTTCTCGTATTAATAATAGAGTAAAGTTGTTATGCAAATCGGATTTATGTGAGTTATGACTATAAATATAAATATGCACACGTATGTTAAAGAATTGTTCGTCAGATATTAGTAATTACGTAAACCTTTAGCAATACAATACTCAAATTTAAAAAAAAAAATACTTGTTTATAAGGTGTAACTTTTGTTTTAAAAAATATTAATGTATGAAAAAGTTTATGATCGTTTAAAAATCATATGGATGTATTGGTTAAAATTGAAATTAAAAAAAGCACAAATATATGGGGGTTAAAAATGATGTGACAAAAGTATAAGTTGTCCTAAAATAACTAAAATTTAGGTAAATGTGAATGGCAAATATGATAAGAATGTGCATAAAAGATTATTTTGTTCTTTTAGTTTATTAACAAAATGCATTAACTATTTGTAAAGTATTAAAACGTGTGTGTGAGAGAGAGATTGGAAGCAATGAAGCGAATGATTGACCTCCGTCATATCATCCGAAAACGGAAAATACCAAAAAGTTTGAATTCAAAGAGAGAGAGAGAATGGATAATTTGAAAACTCACTTGAATCATAAAGACCCAAAAAATCTCCATTTAACAATAATTTTTAAAAGAGAGAAATTCATATGTATTATACATTTATATGTAACTTACATATATGAAAGTTAAAAAAAAGATATGTGAATTAACTATAAGAATATCTATAATGAATATATGCATGAATAATGCAATTTGCATAGACATAACAAATGTTTAAATATTTGTTACACCTATGTAAATAGTTGATCCACGGTTTACACCTATGTAAATCATCAACTCATGACCTATAAGGGCTTCCTTGTGCATACTCCATATCAATGCACGGTATACACTCCACCACGAAAGCGGACTTAACTCCACCATCGACGTGAACTTTATCTTATCAAGGTTCTATTTTTGCACAGCCTACACAGCTAACAAAACGTTAACATGCATGCAAACCTCAAAACATTTGAAATAATTAAGAATTTAACTGGCACGAATATTATCTTTAAAACCACAACTTTGCATGTATCCAAAACAAAATATCTTCAGAAGATCAAGCCTTTAAAACTCACGAGAAGCTCACCTTAACTTGTTAACCTAATTTTGTAACTAATCCAAATCGATGCCTCAACGTACTACCAATCACGGCTATGGAATTCAGTTGAAGTATGGAGTCAGTCGCCCACTGATTCTCTGCAAGCCAACAGTAATCGTTACCAATGACCACCGCTATATTCAGTTATCCTATTCGATCTTAACCAAACCATGCTGTCGATTTCCATTGTGGTGCACCTATTGTCTATGCCCAAAGACCGTTGGTCTCCAAGGGGGCTTTCAATCTTCGTCCTTGGTTATTATATCTCTCTTATTGTTGGCTATAATTCCACAAGAGAAGATATGGACTTCGCCATATTGAGTTGGTTAGTCCCTATTAAAACCACCTTTATCTCTTGATCTCCTCTGTTAATAGGATCTTAGAACTAAAAGCATCCTCAACTCCAATCTTAACTTTGGTTGATCTTTCTAGTTAAAGTCCTATTAACTAACACTATTTATGACTCAAATTCCTTGTGTTTTATATCTTGGAATTTTGTTGCTTCAATAATATCCTCTTAAATAGTAACTTCTCCTCTTAAATAGTAAATGTTTATTATTTATTTATCTCCAAATATTTTAGGTGTTACATTATGAGGTATAATAATACACTAAAAGATGACTATTTTTATGGTTTGCTATAAGCAAATAAGCACATTATCAAATCCAATGCCCAATATGCAGTTTGTTTTTGTCTATTGCTATTATCAAAATTTCCATCTAGTTAGATAAGTGAATAAAGGGTTGTTGTGATCAAATGGTAATTGATGAAGAAGAGTATGTGTTGGTGGATATGTTTGATTATTTACAGAATTTGAGTTACACGTATGTTGTTAGACCATCTGATAAGCAAAGAAGACGATCTATTTGATTATGTATGGAAGTTGTACTATGTACGAAAGCCGTAGGATTTAGGTCTAGATCCATTTTTGATACATTGTCCGTCAAGCTATTGCATGTGTATTCCATCTACCCATCAAACATGGTAGTTTACAAACTCACCATCTATGACCTATCATAAGTGTCTTCACATTGTCCGTCACAGTTAGAAGTTTTCAAGGCGGAGAGATGCTGAATAAATAATACACAAATGGAATGAAGGGGTTTTATACATTTCCTTTTATTTTTAAGGGTGGAAACCTTAAGAAACCGCGTAGATAGAGGAAAGGTTTGCAATTGTTATCCATTCATCGAGCATAGTAGTCTACAAATAATGGGCACTGGTAAGGATCGTAAAAACCTTTAAAATGGATGGTAGGAGGAGTATAGACAGACACAAGCTAACTTGAAATGAGTAAACTAAGCATGGTTTGTTAGTGCTATACATCTCGAAGGATGTCTTAACGATGTAAGATAAATGTCAGGGATTTTTATAAGCGTATAAATTTGTTTAGTTTGCCTTAGTGTCATAGTTTTCCCTATGCTTTTTGTATGCATTTCTTCCTTGGTGTCGTGCTACTACTTTCAAGGTGGTCTGTGATCCTTCTCAACTTTTCGTTAATTTCTCTTTTGTCACTCTTGCTAGTATTACTAGTTATATCACCCACAGACTATGCTGGATATCATTAGCTTATTACTATTATTACTATCTTTTTTTCTTATATACATAGAACTCGATGCTGTCTGTATTTTATAATGCACATATTAATAAAAAGGTTTCTTTAAGCCGAGTTTTTTTTCTTAGAACATCATCTCCGTCTCTTTAAATCAATTAAATGCTTGTCTTATTTTTCTTTTTGTGTTTGTCTAACGGTTTTAATGAACAAAAAAATGTACAATATTCAAACATTGCACCTGTAAAAAAGGCATTGGTTATCCATACACCCTTTGACTTCTCCACACACCCTTTCAAGTGAGGTTCCATACGATAGCATAGCCCTTATACGATCGTATGTAGGGTGTGTGGATAACGAAAGGGTGTACGAATAACATATCCCGTAAAAAAATTAAACCATGTCCTCATGTTTGTGAGGAAACACCGTACCACTAGTAAATGGAGTTTTTTTTTCCCAAACTAATGTTGGTGGAAAAAGTATTTACCACTTTGGTGTTTTTTAAAAAATATTTACCAAACTAGTGTTGGTGGAAAAAAGTATTTTCCATTTTGGTGTTTTTCATTTATTTTATTCACCTTTTACTTTTAAATCTAGTTTTTCTATTAGTTAATTTATTATTTATTTTTGTTACATATTTCTTATACATTTTTTATCCAATAACTCCAATAACTTATTTTTTATATTTTTATCAATCAACATGGTCTTATTATTTTACTAACTCGTTCTAAATATTTTCTTTTGATTTTTTTTCTCAAATATATGCATTTTCTTTTTGCCTCTTTGTTTAATTATATTCATTTTTTACGATTCAACATATTTTTTACTTTCCATTTTGATTTGGTTAATCAATTATCTAATTTTATATCATATTCTTATATATTTTTATGTCCAATCAATCCAAAATGTTTTTTTATTTTTTTTTCTTAATAGTCAACATTTATATATTTTTCTAACTCGTTCTAAATCTTTTCTTGTAATTAAAAAAGAAAACGTGCAATTAAATTTGACCCGCTTAAATGTTCATGTTGAAGAAAAAACACCAACAAAAGTCAGTAAAACCCATACGTTGGTAAAACACATGCGTTGCAGCGATTATTCGATGAGAATTCGGTAAGTATCGGCTATGTTCGTTACACTGCTGGAACTAAACCTAAAAATAAATTCGTAGAACTATCATATTTAATATTAAAAAGATCACTAAAGCCCGGGCGTTGATAACAACCAGGAGTCGTGGAGGCTATTCAACGCGAAGTTGGTCAGTATGAGCCATGTTTGTTAAGGTGTCGGATCTAAACCAAAAATAAAAACTTGTAAAACACGCATATTTAAAACAAAATAAAAAAAACAATTTAAATTGGTAAAACCCGGGCATTAGTAAAACGCAGACATGGTGATATTTAACCCAAACTCGATCGATATTGATTAGGTTCGCTACGATACAAAACTAAACCCAAATAAAATTCGTAAAATGAATATATTCAATCAGAAAGACAAAAAAAATATATTTGAAGACAAAAAATATCAAATGAGAAAATAAACAAAAAAAAGATTTAGAACAAGTTACTAAAAAAATAAGAAGATGTTGATTAACAAAAAAATATATAGATTTATTAGATTAAAAATTATAAGAAATATGATAAAAAAAATAGATTAAAAAATAGAAATATTAAATTTAAAAGTAAAAGGTGAATACAAAATAAGTGAGAATACCAAAATGGTTAATACTTTTTTCCATCACCACTAGTTTGGTAAATATTTTTTAAAAAACACCAAAATAGTAAATATTTTTTCCACCGACATTTGGGAAAAAATTCATAATAAATGAAGGGTCTAGACAACAAGATAACTTAGTCATGAAATAATATTATAATATAATAACAATAAAGTAATTAAATAATAAAAGCTATGGGTTATATATAGTATTGAGATTTGCATTGAGGCGGTTTTGAACGGTGGTGATTAAACATTAAAATAGAAGAAGCAAATGCTGGACCCCTATTCCTATTCCTATTCCTATTCCTATTCCTATTCCTTGCTCAACAATGCAGAAAGATATATAAACTCAAACTCATTGGTTTCTTGGTTTAAACAATTTCAGTTAAAGACACAAACACCCTTTTTTCTTCATCATTAAATCTTTATTTTTTTCTTCTTCATTCTTCCAAGATTTCATTTTCTTGAATCAAATTTGGCATCTTTTTCTTGGTTTTCACCCTTAAAAAACCATAATAATAATACCCACATATCTCACTTCTTATATTTTATTTTTTTTTATTTTTAAAATTTTCTTTTTTACGTTTCTTTTTAATCTTTTTGCCAAATTAACGATTTTTATGGGGGAAAGTTAAGTTTTTTACATGAATTGGGATTTGTTTTTTTTTTAATCTTTTTGGGTTAATTTGGTGTTTGGTGTTTTGCCAGTCTTGATTAGGTTGAATCTTTCAAATCCATTTTTTTCTTCAAAATTCATCAAATTTGGGATTAGGGTTTCATTCTGAATCCATAATGTCATCTGGGTATGTTCCAATTATCTCCAATTTTATATTTTTAATCAGATTATGTGCATATTTACAGTTTCTTAATTGTTAAGTATATATGTGATTTTGTCTCATTTTGGAAATAGATCTGTGTTAATCTTTTCTTTATTGATATATTGCAATCAATGTAATTAGATCTTGATTTTTTTATATGTTTTTGTTTTTGTAAATAATTGGATTTATATAATTATGTTATAATGATCATTATTTGCTGCTCTTAAATTGGTGTGAGATTTTTTTATTAAAATGGCTTTTGATGAACATAAACATAAATTTGTTTTTTATATTATTGGATTTGTATAATTGTGTTATAATGATCATTATTTGCTGCTCCTAAATTGGTATGAGATTTTTATTAAAATGGTGCATATCTATATACATTATGGCTTTTGATGAACATGTTTGATGATTTGTTAACAGTCGCAGGCGTGTGTTATTTATTCGATTATCTCATGTATCATTTTGTTTTAATGTTATGTAAAAGTTGAAGCTATAAGCTTATTATGATTATGATTTTTTGATCATTTGGTTAAAAATTGATTTTGATTTGTCTTAAAAAGGTGTAATTATGTGCATGTCGATTTTCGTTCATGTTAGTGCAGACGTACGATTTATTATTGTTTCTTTTTTTGCTACGTGATTGCATATTGCATTGCGGATATATGACATTTTCAAGGGTAAATCGGTCATTTGGCTACTAAATACGTAATACTCGGGTTCCATGCACAATACGACCGCCGTTAGCCCCTTTAAAGATTTCCTATTTATTCATGCTTTATGTCTATAAACTTATTATATGAATTGTGATAAGAGGAAAGTAATATAATCTAGATTAGTTTTATGCCATATACGAGATGTCGAAAGGATTTTTATGCCATAATTATTCGGTCTAAGGTCAATCTGCTTCTAAATGATTTTATTCAGGTTTCAAAAGTTTAATTCACAAATTAGATCCTTACAAATGATGGCTTAGTTTTATATATTAGAAATTGCAAAAAATTTGTGCAAAAGTTTCATGTTTATAATTATTGTGTCTTTTTTTTATTTGTCAGGACATAATAAATAATCAGATCTTTTATTCAATGGAAACAATGATTAATGAAGAAGTAGTTAGTGAATGTGAGCCGGTGGAGATTAAACGGATCCTCACACGTAGAAGCTCATCCCGACATCAACTCTCTGAAACGGGCCTTGGACCACAAATTACTCCCGAGAAACGAAAGAAGGTTTTTATTTTTATTATGATAAAATTTTATTCCCAACCAATTCGGCATCTTATTTGATTATTATTTTGTAGGAGCGATCGTCTAAAAACGCCATGAAATCGGATGATCAGAATCTTGAATCTTCAGGAAGCCCTCGAAATCAAAAGGTAAAAAGTCATGGTTACATTTTATAATCCAAAAGGATATAATATTCATTTTTTTTGTTAATGCAGATAACGGCTAGATGGGATCCGTCCGAGGCTTGTAGGCCCGATGTAGAAGAAGCTCCAGTATTTTATCCGACTGTCGAGGTAACATTTAAATCACACAAACGGATTCAGTATTATAGTTTCTAACAATATCTGTTCATTTTTTAGGAGTTTGAAGATACAATCGGTTACCTATCAAAAATACAACCCATGGCAGAATCTTATGGTATATGTCGAATCGTGCCTCCTGCTTCTTGGAAACCGCCCTGCCCTTTAACCGAGAAAACATTTTGGCAAGAAGCTAAAATCTCAACAAGAATTCAACAAGTTGACTTGCTTCAAAACCGAGAGCCAATGAAGAAACGTAGAGGGCGAAAACGTAAAAGAACATCTACAAAGACTGCAGCAAGAAGAATGAATACAGAGTCAAACGCTTCTTCCGACAAAGACGACAAGTTCGGGTTCCGGTCCGGGTCGGACTTCACATTTGAGGAGTTTCAAGAATTTGCAAATAAGTTCAAGGACCATTATTTCGGGTTGTGCGATGAAAACCCGTGGTTGGGGCCCACGATTGATGAGATCGAGGGTGAATATTGGAGGATAATTGAACAGCCAACGGATGAAGTCGAGGTGTATTATGGAGCGGATTTGGAAACGGGTGTATTCGCTAGTGGGTTCCCGAAAACTGTATCGGTTGAAGATAATGAGTTTAATAAGTATGTAAAATCCGGATGGAATTTAAATAATTTCCCGCGGTTACCTGGGTCTGTGCTATCGTTTGAAGCGTCTGATATCTCGGGAGTTTTGGTGCCGTGGTTATATGTTGGCATGTGCTTTTCTTCATTTTGTTGGGTAAGCTATAAGTTCTTATAAACTTTAAATTATATAGGTTTTTATTGCAATGTTACCTCTGACTTATGTTTTTAATTTTTTTTTTTCGGGTTTATTAAAAAGCATGTCGAAGATCATCATCTTTATTCGGTAAACTATATGCATTGGGGTGAACCAAAAATATGGTACGGGATACCCGGAAGTCATGCTGGTGCGCTGGAGCGTGCCATGAAGAAGCATCTACCGGATTTATTCAAGGAGCAACCAGATTTACTTCATCAACTTGTAAGCAAATAATAATAATATTATTAATTATTTTTATGTGTTTTAACTTAATACAAGACGCGCGTGTTGTGACAGGTTACTCAGCTATCGCCTGCAGTTTTAAAATCTGAAGGGCTGCCGGTTTACCGAGCTTCTCAGCATTCTGGAGAGTTTATTATTACGTTCCCGAGAGCGTATCATGCGGGATTCAATTGTGGGTTCAATTGTGCAGAGGCTGTCAATGTGGCGCCTGTTGATTGGCTGCAACATGGACAAGTGGCGGTCAAGCTGTACAGTCAGCAACGTCGCAAGACATCTATATCACATGATAAGTTGCTACTAGCATCAGCCCGTGAAGCTATCATGGCTCTTCGTGAGCTTTCGGTTTCTAATAATCAAAATCCCGAGCGTTTAAGGTGGAAACGTGTTTGTGGGAAGGATGGAGTACTTACCAATGCTGTCAAGGTAGATTTGTTATTATTTAAGTTTATGCCAATAATAATATTTTATCTAAAATATTTATAATTTTATTGCAGGCGAGAGTTGAGATGGAGTTAAAAAGAGTCGAGGATCTTGAACCGGGATTTGAATTTCAAAAGATGGAAAAGGATTTCGATGCAACGAACGAGAAAGAATGTTTCATATGTTTCTTTGATCTACACATGTCGGCAGCCAGTTGCAAGTGTAATCATGATCGGTTTTCATGTCTAGAACACGTGAACCGTTTATGTTCATGTGATTCAGATAAACTATTGGTCCATCTTCGGTATACTTTTGATGAACTAAACATGATGGTTGATGCACTCGAAGGAAAACCAGATGCTATTGGAAAACGGGCTTCAAGACATTTAGAACTTGTTGAAGAAAAAAAGTCGGTTATTGATGAAAAGAAACAAGGTTGCGGTTTGTCACGTGATCCTAAAGAAGAACCTGCTGATCCAGTAGATTTGAATGTTAACGTTGAAGTTTTGGACATTGGATCGGTTGCTCTTGGAAAGCTTTGGTGCAATAAGCAGGCGATATTCCTGAAAGGTATTGTTGAAGTTGATTGATATTTGATAGTTAGTAATGAGTTAGTTTTCATTAAATGTTTGTGAAAACATTTGTAGGATACCGAAGCCGAGTGAAATATTACAGTTATCTGAACCCTTTGGTGATGAGTAGCTACATATCAGAAATTCATGATGGAGGGCTTATTGGTCCTTTATTTAAGGTATGGGCTTCTTTTATTTTATGCAAAAATATTCGCCACTTATTAATATCTCGGTTTTATATAAATATTTCAGGTTTTCTTAGAAGAATCTCCTGATGTGAGCTTTATGGATGTATCAGCAGAAAAGTGTTGGAAACTGGTGCTGGACAAGGTTAATCAAGAAATTGCGAATCAGGCCTTAAAGCCGATAGATAGCGTTAACGGGCTGGAAATGTTTGGGCTGTCTTCTATCCCTGTTATTCAGGCGATCGAGGCTCTTGATGAAGAGCATAGATGTATGGAGTACTGGAGCACTAAATCGGACGCGGATGATAGAGAGTAGAGATGCTGCTGACTTTTTTTAGGAAAGAACATGAGGTTGACTTTTGACTTTTTAGTCTTGACTTTTGGTTTCTTGTGTTTAGAAAGATTATAGCATACATCTTTGGTCCTTTTTTTTTTACATTTATTAAACAAAATAAAATAAGGGCTTTTTTTTATAAAAGAAAGTTACATGTGAGATTCTGAAAAATGTACATACCAATTTTGTTTTAGTTTTAAGCCCATTTCAGTCATTTCTTATGTGTATATAAAATGTAGATACATATCTACACATGTTGCATTGCAGCATTGGATTTAGGATGGTTTGTAAAGTATTGTACAGTACTACAGTGTATTGAATTGGTTAATGGGCTGGGCCATTTATGTGACCCAGGATGGATTAATAGATGATGATCTAGAATAGGGGGATGAATACTTGGGTCAATCTATTAAAAAAATTGTTCTTTTTTTCTTTAGTATTTCTCTAAAAAGAACTCAAATGGTTTTCTAATTTTTCTTACATTCTGTTTTTTAAATTACTTTTTATAGTTTAGTAGTGGTTCTCTATTAATGTCCTATAAATATATATAAAGATGTTTAATACAAAACTGATTTTAACTAGAAAACCGTAAGAACCATATGAACACTTGTACCTTTTGTTTTAAGTGGAAGCATCTATCCTATTTACCTTTTTTTTTATCTCAACCACTATATGTTAAGTAATGTTTATTGCTCTCTAATCAAAAGTAATTTTTTATAGTATGCAATATGGTATTTTGTTAAATACTTACTGTTTTAACCGATTATAAATTGCATGTGGATTTTATTTTATTCTGTTTTCAAATAATTAACCAAAAGAGTTAATTTATGCATCATTTTATATTAGTCGTACGTCATTATTACCTTATATTTTTTAAAATATTACAGTGTATCCTTCTATTTATTTATTTTTACTGAAAATACGTTTTTCATTAGCAACCCTTCTCTTTTACATATCTTTATATATTGTATGATTTGTATCACAATTACATGTTATGTATAAAAATTGTAGAGCAATAACAAAAATGATATGTATAACTGTATGTACATAAGGAAGCTTATGGTTCTTTTAAAAAGACCAAAATCCCTAAATAGAAACTTTAGAGGGGTATTTTTGTTCGTCACACATAAAGCTAAAGCACCCTGTAAAGGGTTTAGACACACCATGTAAATACTGTATTGTGAATAATTATGTGTACCAGTACATCAACCTTTATAATGAACATCCCTTTTTAAAAACTAGAATAATAGAAATATCATACTTAAATAAATAAAAATAAATTTAAAAGAATAAAAAAACACTCAAGATTTTATAGTATTCATGAAAATATATACAAATTATTCATGTTCTAAAAATGATATAAATATTTGCATGATAAAAGAAAAAAGTAGTGCTTAAGCTATATGTTGTGCAATAACTAGATTTTGGTAAATATTTTTCAACGTTACCGCCACGTAAACGATGAGGTAATCCTATAGTTTTTGTGTTGTGGGATAACTAGCCTTTGCTAGTTATACTGTCACGTGTAAATGCCACGTAATGATTGTTTTTCTGTATATTTATTTTAATAAAATACAACAAATAAAAATATAAAATTACTTAAAGTAAAGATATATCAAAAGCAATGCCAAAGTTGAAATTAAAAAAGAAAGGCTACAAATTAAAAGAAAAAAAAACGATAAATAAAACAATACACCAATTTTTAACAGGATGTCATTACTTAGCAGGATGGCGTCATTAAGAGGTTGATCGGGACGATGTGCTAGGCGCCATACTGTCTGCACTCTACATGGTATGATGACACCCATTTTCTCAATCCACAACAAAACAAACCGTCAAGTAACTTTTATTTATGTATTAAATTATCAAGGACTCGTGTTATACATTCATTCAACTCTTTTTATTATCCTTATATTATAATGGCCTTCTAAAATTATGATTAGTTGACCCATACACAAAAATAAAATGAAGTCTTTTAAATACTCAACTAATCCAATCCAAAGCATAAAAAACTAGTTTTATACCTGTCCGGTGGACGGGTAGTTTAATGCCATAATGTAAAGAAAAAATAAACTAAATAAACAAATAAAAAAACCTCTTGCCATCAAATGGATCAACCTCTGATTGCACAAGCATGTTGACTGTATCAATTATTTGTAACATAACATATAGGCCAAATTATCTGAATAACAATTACATAAACACAAAAAGGCTTAAAACATAAAATAATTAGTAGACAGATTTCTTCTATAATTCTCACCTTCATCATAGATTCTCAAAGCTTGAAAAAAGTAGTTGCTCATGCCTATTTTTGTTCTTCCATGTGCATGTTGCCACCCGTCCACTGCACTCATGTATGATGCCCATGATCCTAGGATTAGGAATTGCTGGTAGGTCCTTTTTGATACGGTTGCAGTAAAAAACTTGCTATACGCCATATAACATGTAATGAATAACATAACATTAATATTAAAGCATCTTAGTTTAAGCTTTTTGTTATTTTATTTTCTGTGTACTTTTGAATCTTAATTGCATACACTTCAACCATTTCTTCCACTCATTATTTAGTGCCCTTAAGTTAAGGATCACAAAACATTAAAGTAGAGATCAGAGCATTATCATACATAAGAATATTTTTTAAATAAAAAATATCCATTAATTACAAAAAATAAAAAAAGATAAAGAAAGTTAAAATAGATGATGAATGTTTGCACGACAACCCAACCCAACATTTGTCATTGAAAAATGACAGGTACAGACAGTTACCTCACATTGTTTTAAGATAATATAGCAGTTTGTAAATAAAATAATTTGAGGAGATTTTATGCATTAAGAGTATGCTTCGGACTATTATCAACATTTGGCAGTTTTTCATTTAACCAAACGTTTTTATTTTACTCCTTAGAGAAAAAAAACAAACCAGATCAATTAATTCATTTGGTTCCTAAACACCATATCTAATAAAAATGTAGTTTTAAAATCTTTACCTGCTATGCATCTGTCCATCCAATGCAAAGTGCGACGACACGTAGCTTCCTCAACACGAAGACCTGTAATTGTGGTTTTCACTACAACATCAAGAGCGTTAATAATGTATACTCCAATTCTATTCTACACACAACAAAGAAACTGCAGTTTCTACTTAAGAGCATAATTGCACAAAAAATAACTTTTGCAATATGAATGTGATGCGTACTATACCCAGTTAGCTATTCCAGCTTATCTCGGATTTGAGTATTTATCCTAAATTCAACACCTTAGATTCCCGGTTTCTAGTAGAATAAATTTTGTGTTCAAAGTGGCTACTTCTTGGTGTAACATTGTCTGTATGTAATTATTGTATACAATTTAGGAAAACATGGCTTTGTACCTTTAACCAACATGAACTCCAGCGAACTGTTAAATAAAGAAGTGACCTTTTATTTAGCAAACAACTTGTGTGCACTCCCTCGTGGACCCACAAAATCAACATATTAAATTTGGGTTAGATTGTCATACCAATATTCCAAGCAAATATCAAAGACGATTATATAACAATACCAGTGCAGGAAATCATAGTTGTTAATGTGTGAATGAAATGGTGATGTTGATGATGAATGAACGATGTCACATATTGATGTGGGATGAACACTGGTGCGTGGGACGATAGGTGAATGAAAAGATAGGTTTTTTTTAGACAAAACTCACGATTGATGATATTAATTGAAGAAGAGAAAGATTCAGTTGATTTGTAATCAACAGGAGAGAAAGAGAAGCCGAGTAATTAAACCGGGTAGTGGGGGTAAAACCTCTCTCAACTTCCCCTTCTAAAAGCTATTTTAGCAATTTGAATGGTCATGATTTAAAGTTAAAGAGTTTAAACGGCTGAGATCATCCCAAAAAACAGTTGAGTTTAGGGAAAACAATATATTATATAATTACTCCTGTTATTTAAAAAGTATTTTAGCAAATCTGCGAAATCTTACTAAAAAACAAATTAGAAATCATTTAGTGATAACGGTATATATTTTATTATTATTATTATTTTAGCAATTTGAATGGTCATGATTTAAAGTTAAAGAGTTTAAACGGCTGAGATCATCCCAAAAAATAGTTGAGTTTAGGGAAAACAATATATTATATAATTACTCCTGTTATTTAAAAAGTATTTTAGCAAATCTGCGAAATCTTACTAAAAAACAAATTAGAAATCATTTAGTGATAACGGTATATATTTTATTATTATTATTATTATTATATAACGGTATATATTATATTATTATTATTATTATTATTATTATTATTATTATTATCCATTTGGCGCTCTCACAACTCACGCCATCCATTCGAATCAAAATATGCCATCGGAAGCTCACATTTGCCAGTGCTTAAGCCGGCTTTATACTTTCCGACGTCATTCTCCGGTTACTATCTACGGCACTAGAGTTAACGATGGACAGCAGTTTGTTGACGGAGTTTTGGCTCTCGCCTGCGGACTTAACAAACTCGGTTTGAAGTCCGGTGACGTCGTGGCTATCTCTGCTTTTAATAGGTTCGTTTTCGTGATTTAATTACTCTGTTTTTCATTTTTGCAAATAATTGGATTGAGATTAATATGATTTAATTACTATGTTTTTAATAGGTTCGTTATGTTAATATTATTATTATTATTATTATTATTATTATTATTATTATTATTATTATTATTACTACTTGTAGGCAGGGTTGTTCAAAAAGCTCGAGCTCAGACTCAGCCTGGCTCGACTTGTGAGCAGTCTGACCTGTAGATCCTAATTAAGGGCACCATCACTCATGAGCTACTCAAGATCGGCTTGATAAAAGCTCGAATCGAGTCAAGCTTAAATGAGCCCGAGCTTGAGCCTAAAAATAAATTTGTTTAACAAAAAAGCCTGAGCCTAAGTTTCAGTTGTCAAGCTCTAGCCAGCTCACAAGAGCCTACTGTTTGTATAACTTTAATTTAATATTTTAATGTATCTTTTTATAATAGTTGTTATTATGTATAAAACTATGATAAAAATAGTGACTGGAAATTTCTCTGGAGCCGAGCCTTCTGTTTGCCTTTTGTTTCGATGTAAACGCTACTTTTGATCAGGAAAAAAATGTTTTTTAAATAATATATTTTTTATTTTTAAAAAAAGTATATGAAATATATTATGTTATATGTTAAAAAATGATTAAAATATATATAGAAAGGATACATGTAAATATAAGTAAAATAATTGTGCTTGTAGCTTGTGGCTTCTTGCTGCTTTGCTTTGTGCTTTAATGAAATCCCTCTTAAAAAAAAGTAAAATAATTAACAAAAAAACGAGTTGAGCTCAAGGTTGAAAAACTTCTTGGGAGCCGAGCTCAAACTTTAGAAATAGAACTCGAAACAATCCGAGCTCGAGCCTAGATGGGTTCGGCTTGGCTCATTTACACCCCTAGTTGTAACATAGATGGAGATGCTAATTGTAATTTCTGATTATGATGATGCATTACTGATTTTTTGCATTCTAAGCAGTCATTTATATGCTGTTGAACAAGTTAATGCTTATATGATCATGATGGTTTCAGTGACCTATATTTGGAGTGGTTATTGGCCATCACATTTGTTGGAGCAATAGCTGCAACCCTTAACTACCGGTGGGTAAGTAAAATTAACCAGACTCCATGATTTGTTTCATGTAATGTTAACTGATATGCATAGTCTTTTCTGTATGGTTTCACCACCTATTGTACATGTTAGAGCTTGGAGGAAGCAATATTAGCAATGAAAGATGTGAAACCAATCATGTTGGTGACCGGCAATAAACACGCCCCAAATTGGCATTTAAATTTCCGAGCTCATTCTGTTTCTTCCCTAAGCTGGCATGTTCTCATGGACACCGATAACAGATACAACTCTATAGAAAACAGTATGCCACCTGTTAAATATAATAAAATCTCAACTTATATAAGTTCAAGCAGTTAGTTATATCGTTCCTTTTACAGATTTAACTACCAATAAGCTTAAAATACCTTCTCCAAGGCCTCATTCATTCAACTACACTTCAAATTGTGACGGAGTAGCAATAGTGTGCTTCACTTCAGGTTCTTAGTTTTCTAAAATGATTTTCTTTTCTTTCTGTCTCATGTGCACGAACTGATTTAAACATATTCTGCTTTTAGGGACTACAGGGAAGCCAAAGGGTGTCATGTTAAGCCACTCAGCTTTAATCATTCAATCACTAGCCAAAATCGCGACTATTGGTTATAACGAAGATGATGTACAAATTTACATATTTACCCTTCAACTTGATATGCAAAATACCACTTTGTGGAAGTAACTCTGATGTTTAAAATTAATACACAGGTGTATTTGCATACTGCTCCATTAGGCCACGTGGGCGGACTGTCATCAGCCTTAGCCATGTTAATGGTGGGAGGATGTCATGTCTTGATGCCCAAATTTGAAGCTCACTCGGCTCTTGAAGCCATTGAAGAGTACCATGTAACCTCTTTCATAACGGTTCCTACAATAATGTCTGATATGATCTCTTTAATCAGGTATCATTCATGAATACATGTTAACTTTAGTCAAATGTATTACATAAATCTTATATCAGATTTTCAGGACCAAATATACACGAAAAGAGTTGCCTATGGTTAAAAAGATTCTGAATGGCGGTGGCAGTCTTTCAACCAGCCAAATCAAAGATGCTACTGACATTTTTTCTAATGCGAGACTTTTCACAGCATATGGTTGGTTTATATTCATATTTCTATTTCCTCTTGCTTTCCTACAAATTATATGTAAAGTGTAAAGTTAGCTCCTTTTTATTAAAGGGATGACGGAGGGTTGTTCGTCTTTAACGTTTATGACCCTTAATGATCCTACAAAGCAAACAACTGTTGAAAAGAAGTTAGAGGGTGTTTGTGTTGGAAAGCCTGCACCACATGTGGAGTTAAAGATCAAGACTGACGATTCAACTGATGTTGGAGAGATATTAACAAGGGGGCCCCATATGATGATTGGATACTGGGACCAAGTTCAAATGAAAGAAAATCATGCGTGGCATGAAACTGGTGATATCGGGCGGATAGACAATTATGGTAATTTATGGCTCATTGGGCGCATGAAAGGGCGAATCAAAAGCGGAGGCGAAAACATTTATCCTGAAGAGGTAAGGTAAGCATCTCCAAATTAAGAATGTGGATATGACAAGTGTTGTTAATATGTAGAACTGGTGAATTAATGTAGGTAGAAAGCGTGATATTAAAGCATCCTGGGATTTCTGCGACTGCAGTCATCGGGCTTCCAGACAACCGTTTGACTGAAGTGGTGGTTGTTTGCGTTCAACTAAACCACAACTGGACATGGTCCGGTTCTGGTTCGGGCTCAGGTTCAGAACGCTCGGCTATCCAATGCATATCCAGTGAAACCCTCCAGCAGTTTTGTAGAACGAATAATTTGACCGGGTAATTATTGTTATATAATTATATCAAAGTTGTCGCGTCTAATATTTAGCTTTATCTTTCTTTTTTATACATGAATTACAGGTTCAAAGTTCCTAAAAGATTTATAAAATGGAATAATAAGTTCCCATTGACAACAAGTGGGAAATTGAGAAGAGATCAACTCAAAAGTGAAGTTATGCTTCACTTGAAGTTAATATCAAGCAGTTTATAAAGTGGCCATCTATGCTTGGATTGAGGTAAAGATATCGTACTCTACTGTTTTTTTTTTTTTTTTTTTTGCATGAATTAAGATGATATTTGACTAATATATATTTCCATGAAATGAAATTAGCAGGTTCAATTTTGGGATGATTTATGCAATGTATATTTATTTTTAAAGTGGTTGACAAGCTGATGTCTTAAAAGCAGCATGACAAAGTTACATAGTTATCTCAATTTGGAGAGCTGGAAAATGAACGGGTCGGATAACGGGTCAGAACAGATTGGGCAAGACACCCACAGGCGCTTTTGTTTATTCCTTTTTAAATTATAATCTGTTTATGTATGCATTTTGAATTTATTCTGGTTTACCTTTTGAGTTTTGACTCATTTTCACTTTAATTAAAATAATTTACTTTTACTGATATGACAATTTTGAGGTTAGATAATTCATATCAACCCATTTATATCATTATATGTAATCAAGTTAAATATGTAATCTTTGTCAACTATATGTAGGGTGTAGCTGCTAGGTGTGTTCGTCGGTTTGGTTTCCATTTGAATTTTTTTGGTTGAAACTGAAAACCAAACTGTTTTCAGGTAGTAAACCGAAACCGAATTTGATTTCTGAACTATCACAAAAACATGCTAGTTCGGTTTGTTAGATTTGACCTGAACTGAGAATATGGTAATGGTACTGTGAATGTGATGTGATTAACCAAATATGGCATTGGGCTAGATTGTAATAGGCTGAGCTGAACATACAGTTAGGCCTATTGGGCTACATATAAATTGTTTAAAATTTAACATGATCATGTTATAAGTTCTTTATAAATTTATGGGATATAAGTAATTGCATTAATATACGGAAATGAGAATCTAGAGCATGTTTGGGATTGAGTTTAAAAGATGCTTATTGGCTTATTGGTTTTTTTCAAAAAGCCATTTGAAAAACCAGGGTTTGAGGCTTTTGTTAATAAAGTTGCAAGTAGCCTATTTCAAAAGATAAAATGGAAAATTCGATTTCTATATTTATATGTTCATATATTCTTAGATATTTATTACTTTATTAGAACCAAAAAGTAGATGTGAATAAGATGAGTTTTTTTTCAGTGAAAAAACTCAATAGTTGTGCTACTTTTCTTCTCTGTATAATAAATTCCAGCTCTCTCTATTGCATGTTCTCTCTTTCTCTCACATTTTCTATCGACCTCGGCTGTAGAGACTGATTTTTCACTCCTATCTGCATGTATCTTTTCTGCATCGGAGCAAGGGTGTTCAAGAGATGTTTGTTGAAGATCGTGTTATGTATAGCATTTTTAGTTATTTAATAAATCATATTTATATTGTTTTGAAACTAGTGAAAAGTTTTCAACATTCGTATGAGACGTCAAGAATAAATTAATTGAGTGTTTCATTTTATTTTATTCTACATTTTCATTTCAACTAGGTAATATAATAAATGAAATTAGATTTGGCATAAAGGGTAATAAAAGAAAAACATTTTGATAGCTGTGAGTTGTGTTTGAATTTTGAACATGAGCATCCATACCAAAAAAAACATGTTTTAAAAGCATGTACCTGCCATATGCAATTAATCTCAAATTACAAATTAGTATAGTTGGCAAATGGTGACAGGATATATCATGGTTTGCAGTGACGGATCCAGAACTAAATTCCAGAGGTAACCTAAAAATTTTTGTTTTTATCGTATATTGATCATGTAATAATTAAAAAAAAATGATACCAAATAAAGTTAAAGCACCTACCTAATAGATGATTTCTCCTCTTCGGCATTTTATAGATTGAAATCGAGTCATTACATCGTCTTCCGTTACTTTATCAAATGTTTCTCTTTCGACAGCACAAACCAGAGCATTGTTCAAATAATCGTCAGCCATTCGATTGCATAAATCCGTTTTGATAAGCTTCAATTTAGAAAAACATCTTTCAACGGTTGCGGTTGCAACTGGTAAAACGAACGCTAGCTTTAATATCCGATAAACAAGGAAGACGTTTTCCGGTTTCCATCATTAGACGAGCAAGATCATGTATTCCAACCAATTTCGCAAATCTTTCTTTACAAAGCGATAGAAAACATTAAGCTCACCCTAAAGACACTTTGCTTCTTTTTTAGTAAAATTATTCTTATATATCTCAGTAAATGCAATTATCTTAGCCTGTGTCAAACTTAGAAAACCGGTCACAAGGATTTAAACCCGACATGTTTTCAAAGTTTCAAACACCCTAATTATATAAGTAAGATTTAAAATGTTAATTATAAACAAATACATAGTAGCTAAAATTAACAATTAAACCCTAACCTAAAGTCCAAACCAAATTCATCTCTATTACATACAAACCCTGAAATCAAAAAACAAACTAGAAGAATACTTTTGAATCTTTGATTCTTTGACTAAAACAGAGGTGGTTGATGATGAATTGGAGGTGGACGGCGGAGTTGGCCGGAGGAGCGGACAGCGGTAGTGGACCTGGTGGTGGCTGGTCTGGATGTGGTGGGAGCAGAGGAGGGATCGATGATTTGGTGATATGTTTTCTAATATTCTATAAAATATATATTCTGTTTTGTTGTTTTATTTTATTTTAAACTAGGATAGTGGTCCGTGTTACACACGGGTGGAAAAAATTTCAAACGTCATATATATATATATATATATATATATATACATATATATATATATATCATAAGAATTCTTTAATTAGTTATAAATAATTAATTGTAGTCAAAATCGGTTTTTAAATCATTTGAAAGGAAATTGTTAGTTATGATTCTATAAAATATTAATTAGTAAGGTTATGATTCTAGAATATATTAATTAGCGAATTATATCTCTAGAGATGGAAACCTTGTAAGCTTATGTGGACATCCTAATTGATGGCCAAGTGGATATCTTGTTTTCCTTTAGTAGTATAGTAAGAATATTAGCATTAGGATTAAAATTAATTGATTAATTATGTGAAAATTATAAGCATGGAGAGTGAATGACATAAAATATTAGGTGAGCACCCTAGAAGAAGGCCAAGTGGACAAATTGGTTTTCCTTTAATATATTAGTTAGATGTAATAAGGTTAAAGTAAATGTTAAGGCGTGTCTTGACAACCAATATGTATTTATTCCTTTTGCTTTTAACACTTTTGGTTTCCTCGCGCCTGAAGCTATGAAGTTACTTACCCATGCTCAGCGGGTCATGCATAGTAATGTTATGACTCAAAGATCAGCAAATGCAGTTTTTAAAAGATTGGGTTTTGCAATTCAAAAAGGTGTAGCGACGCAACTTGTTGCCCGCTTGTCTTCTGTATCGATGCAATCTAAACGTTGAAATTTTTATATTTAGGTTGGTTAAAAAAAATGTTAAGTTATGAATTCAAAACTTTAAATGCTAAGTTTGACCAATTGTTGTGTTATATATTGGTTTAAATGTTAATTAGCATTAGGATTAAAATTAATTAAGTAAGTATGTGAAAATTATAAGCATGGAAACTGGATGGCATGGAACATTAGGTGGACACCTTAGGAGAAGGACAAGTGGACAAATTGGTTTTGCTTTAATATATTAGTTAGAAGTTAGATTGTGTAGACCTTTTATTAGTGTGTGGGCGTTTAACTAATGTGTGGACTTCTTAAAATCTTTGATGGGCAACCTAGTTTCGTTTAGGGGTAACCCGATATATAAAACGACAAAAATAAAAAAAAATTACACTACAGAATGAAAGTTGAGGGGTAACCCGGGTTACCCCTGCCTGTTACCTATGTCCGCCACTGATGGTTTGAACCACGTGTGTGTCAAGCATTTTGCACCTTCTGACGGTCCCAATTCGTTTCAAACAAGTATATGACTAATATTGAAGAACACTACTATTTTAGGATTCAAAGTCGGATAAATACGGGATTCACATCCAATACAGATTCACACCTAACAAAATTACATATAATACGGGATTTTCTCTATTAAAATATACCAAAAATCGTATTTGTGAAAGTATAATAAATGTTATATTATGGAGTGAATGAATGAGAAATAAATATAGTGTACCTATCTATCAATCAGAAGATATGACGATGATTGCGTTCATATGGTGGGAAAAGGATTAAAAGTATTTAAAACGATCGATTTTCAAAGTGTAAGGTGCTGTTTGTTTTTCAGAGGTAAAATGTCAGAAGACTGCGAAACCACATCTGCCAACATCTGTAGCAGAAGAGGTGGACCAAAACTCTGCAGTCTGCAACAAGAAGACTGTTTGTTTTTTAACATCTGCAGACTGCTAAAATAAGCTGAAATTTAAATAAACTGAAATATAAATAAAAAGGTCTTCAACATCAAAATTTAAATAATAGTCAACAACACTGAAATAATATTCATAATACCACAAACATTTTTTAAATCATTTATTCCGTATTTTGCATTAACTGCTCAGCAATTTCATCTCTTAACTGAGTCATATATTCCCGATCTGATGCAGTGCCAAGTGCTTCAACCTCGTCTTCATCAGCATCAATTTGCCCACGACTATTTCCAATCGACACATTGGGTTGATCGTATTGTGTAAACAACTCATCGTCCAAACCTTGTTTCCTAATAAAATTATGTAGTGCGAAACATGCAACGGTAACGTTCCTTTGTGTTTCCAATGGAAATGGTGCCATCCTCTTCAATATAGGGAATCTTGCTTTCAAGACACCAAAAGCACGCTCAATGACGTTTCGAAGTTTTGCATGTGCATGATTAAATTTTTCTTTATTGGTTAACGCACGTCTCCGACGAAAATCTCCAAGCCAATACCTCACATTACAATATGGAGCCATAAATCCTCGTATGTGTGCATACGCGGCGTCACAAAGATAGTATTTCTCTGTAAATATTTTCAATTAATTACAATATTAAACTAACATAGAAATAATTAACAAACAATAAAAATACCTGATGGTGGAAATGGGAATGGCGCGTGTGGATCTAATAATGCCTCTGATAATATTCTAGAATCATGTGCTACCCCTTCCCATCCGGCCACAAGAAAAGTAAAAATCATGTTAAAATCACAAATTGCTAATACGTTTTGATAACAATCACCCTTTCCCCTTTCTCTATATAAATCTTGTTGCCTAGTAGGAACAACAGCATGTATCAAGGTCCCATCAAGTGCACCAACTGCTCCTTTAAAAATCTTTCGTAGCCTCTTGTTATGTCCCGGAATGTTTGGATTCGGATTGAAAGAAGTTGGTACTATCATATCTTTGGCGAAAAGCATCATTTTATCCAACACTTCATGAAAGAATTTATGAATTGTTTGCTTTGAGTGTTGAAATCTACGCTTGATAACCACGTAACGTTGGTTATGGCCGATTATCATCAAAAACATAGCCATCTTTTCCTCAACCGAAACATGTTTACTATCCTTTAACGAATAATTTGTTCTAAAATGTGCACATAGTCGAACAAATGATTCACGGGACATGCGTAACAATTCAATGCATTGTTTGGGATTTCCTTGCAATAACTCTAACGTGTATTTATGTCCCGTCATTGACGAATCATTGTCTCGTTTTCGTTTCAAACCCCTCTTCCAAAAAAAGCGGATATACAAGTACATAACAACTACCAGAAGTATTTTCTCATCATTATTCATTATGAACCTGTTAATAAAACATAAACAACCATGTCATAAAGCATAAACAACCATTATCATAAAGCATAAACAACCATGTCACATAGCCATAAAATAACATACAATGTGTTAAACTTAACCAAAAAGCATAGAATGTTTTCAACATAACTAAAAAAACATACACCAAAAACAAATAATGTTTTCAACAAAACAAAAACTACTTCAAAAGTCCTAAATTTTTAGCCGTCATCTCGATCCGCCCTTTTAACACGACGGGAACATTTGGCAATGCCATCCACGCCTCTCTCATGTCTGTGGACATTCCAAAAATATGAAAAGCAACCAAATATAGAGGGTCCGTCGGCTCTAACCCAACCAAACTTAACTTCTCAGAACACTCAACAACTGTTGTAACTACCGGGCGTTTTTTTCAGGTTTTTCCCTAGTCAAATGTAACAAAGCATTTTTCATGTGAAGTGCTAAATCCTCAAAAGTGACTGATGATGATGGTTTTGAGGTTTTAGCCCTTTTGGGGGTAGGCTAGGGAGTAGGCTCAGGAGTAAGCTCAAAAGTAGGCTCGGTAGTAGGCCCGGTAGTAGGACTAGTGCAGGCATCATCTTCTGTGTTGTCTATAATCATCAGTTGTTGGACCGATTGGAGCCGATGACAAGAGGATGATCCAACCACTGATGTTTGGGTTGAGGTCCACTTGCGATTCCCCGTGGCAATGTTCTCATCAAACAGTTGTGCATGAAGTTCAGGAAATGCTAATGGAGTTGTTTTTAAGGATGCCGCTTTCGAATGCCCCTAAAAAATAATGGTAGATGTTAAAAAATAAACTAGGGGTGGACTTTAAGGTAGAGGTAGATGTTAAAAAATAAAAATATATGAACATACCTTCTTAAAGTCTTCCCATTCCTCGTTCGTTAAGGTAAAGGTATTTGTTTGAGGGTTGTAGATGTTGCCGGTTTTGTTTTTCAAATACAACCATCCTATGTATTTGGCTTTAAGATTATCATAGGCGTTTTTGACTTGTTTTTGACTCAAATCCAATCCAAACTTTTCCTTAACAACCCGTATTACCTTAGCCCACGATTCTTTGTGCAAACTCAACCCTTTTTTACCCACAGCGTTTTTCTCTTCAATGCATGTTTCTAATAAACATTTTATTTGCTCATTCGACCAATGTTGTTTCTCTACCATTTTTATGATCAACTAACAAGAAACAACAATTCTCATGTTAACCTGATATTATGGACCGATATGTTAACCTATGACTGATAACCGATATATCGGTGATATATCACCGATATATTGACCGATTTAACTGCATAGCTAAAAATATTAATAACTGTTTCTATTTTTTCTCTAGCTTACACTTCTCTTATCCTTTTCAATCATCTTCACTTGTTCTGCTAGATGGTTTAAAAAAAGCTACCATCTCTACTTCTTTACAATGATTAGAAAATTTTAGCACAAAAACAGTTACTATGTTAATTATATTCCTGTTAGACCAAAAGTTCAAAGCTAAAATAGTTTGTGTCTAATAAAAGAACCGTTAGTTGTCCTTTAAAGTTTAAATATGATTGACAAATTTCATACGTATAGGAAACAGTATTGTGAAAACAAGGATGGCCATGTAAACAATCAATGATTCTAACAAACTAGCATTCCCAACTAATGAATAAAAACCAGATATTTATCAATTCTCATTCATGATTATACCCTATGGGGAAGTTCAATGGAGACCATTTAAACGCTAACCAATACCTTGCTAACCAACCAGTGGGACCAGGTAAACCGCAACTTAACCAACGAGTTTGACAAAATAACCTTGACTTTAAAAAAATCCCTGTTCAACCGGTGCTTGACAAATGTTCCTTGGCACAACAGATTTCCATCTGGCACGGTGGATCCATTCTCTTGCGCCAAATGAAAACCTGTTGCACCAGGTCAAATCTGTTGCGATGCGCTGACACAACAAGGTGTGCCATGTGAAAGTTTCTAGTTGGCTGAAACACTTCTTAACTAAAAACACAAAAGTCAACTGATCCTTTTGTAAAATAAAAGAGTCGTAACTATTTTGTCAAACTTATTGGTCAAAATGGTTAGTTTGGGAATTTTCCTGTTTCATAATCTGTACTCCCTCCATCCCATGAAATCTAAAAGTTTATAAAATCTATTTCAACTATTTGTAAAATATCTAACATACATTATGCATTCAAATCAACAATACTACTTTAGCCATAATATTATAACACCCTAACAGGTAAAAAGATTTATAATAAATTATATTTTAAAATTAAGCTTGAAATCAATAAAATTAACTTACTTATTGATGATAACAAAAACGCCACACAGAATAAACGTAACCACCACAAGTAACCATCCACTGGTAATGAATCTGCATAAAAATAACCAATAACTAAAATCTTGATAGTTTTCAAATGTTACTAATTCAGCCAATAGAAACTCAAGTACTCAATGGAAAGTAGGCAACACTATAAGGAAAATCACAATATCAAACGAAAATCAACAAAACCTATGAATTCAAAGCAAATAACAGAACTTCACCGAGCAAATTGTCAAATGAATCAGATCAACAAAACAAAAACATATTATTTGAGAAAATGCAGTTGAATTGTATTTAACCAATCATTCATCCTCTCTGTTTAATTAATCAATCCTTCATCCTCCACTCTGTTTATAGTATTTCATTTACTTTAATTAATCAATAAACTGTTTAATTGTGTTTATAGTATCTCATTCATGTTGAATTGTTTGTGACAGAAGAGGTATATAGAAACTCAACAACCAAATTCAATAACCAACAATCAATCCAATATCAACTCAACAACCAAATTCAATAACCAAATTTTACCTAAGAAACCCTAAAATCAACTCAACAACCAACAATCAATCCAATATCAACTCAACAACCAAATTCACAACACGTATATAGAAACCCTAAAATGAAAAGAATAGAAAGAAAGCATAACCCTAAAATGAATCATTACCTTCAAGAAGATGCCGGAGCAGCGGCGGCAGCGTGGTGAATGGAGCGGCGGCGGCGTGTGAGTGGAGCGTCGGCGGTGTGGAGGTAGCCGGCGGGTTGCGGCCGGCGGTGTGGAGGTAGCCGGCTTGGTGAGTGGAGCGGCCGGCGGCAGTGGAGAGGAGGAGGAGTGGAGTTAGGGTTAGGAGGAGGATGATGATCGGTCTCGATAAAATGTGTAGAAGAGGTTAAAGAAGTAATAATACCAACACTTCTGGGAGAAGAGGGCGGGCAGACGTTTTTTAATGAAACGTCTTCGAAAAAACAAACACACTGCAGAGCCCAACGTCTGCGCGCCCTCTTCTCAGTGCAGACAAAAGAGGTGGAGAAGTCCTTCTGAGGAAAAACAAACAGCACCTAAATGTTGGTCAAACATTCCATTTATAACTTCCCCATAACTGCTCCAACCCGTGAACTACACCATTAACTTATTTAATAAATTCACCATTTGATTTTTATAAATCTTTGATAATTTGATTTTGGTCTTTCTTTTAAGCAAATTTTAAAAAACTCATCTTTTTTTAATTGATAGACAATAATTTCACTTTAAAAAAACAGCGGTCACTGATCCTAACTCTCACAATAATTGTTTTCATTAGGCCTCCGTTATAAGTTTTTTTTTTCCAAATTTCAATTTGATGTTTAGTGCTAGACATGATTTGATAGATATGCACCTCTCCGAGGACATGATCAAGGATATGATTGTTTCGTATCACTTTGATTATTTTTTGTCGTATTTTCTTTTATTTCAACTTAATGTAATATGTTTAAGTATTTATCTATATATTTGTAAGGTCTAAATGATATACTATTGTGATGTTTATTTTTACATTATTTTTTAGTATCTTAGTATTCGAAACTATTATTTTTAAGTTATTATTAATTTGTTGATTTTTTTTTTGCTATGTAAGAGTCTAGTTTTGCACTATTGTTTTTCATTTATATGGATGGCTTCATACATATATTTTAGAGATGTGTCTCTCTGAAAACATATATCTATTCTTTGGAAAAAGGTAGAGTTTGCTTATATCCTATCATCCTTAATAGGATTTTTTACTGGATATGATTGTTGGTGTTAATCGGAATAAGTATACGAGTCGATTGATATAAAAACTTACCTTAAAAAGGTGCTTCAATTCAGGTATTTAAAATTTCCCATTAACAAACTCAAAACTAGATGAACTAACAAATTTTAGTCGTAATTTGAGTGATTGTTGCCTTAATAAACAAAGTTGATATAAATAAAAAAATAAACATAAAATGATAAATCAACTACAAAAATAGAAAACTCAGCAAATAAAAAAAAAAAAGATTGCAGACGTCACATATAAGAAGCAAGTTTAATAATTAGTGATTCCTGTCAGCTTTCATCTTCAAAGTTTCACAACATATTATTATTTCATCTTCTTCTACTCTCTCTCTAGCTCACTACTGTTCATTACACAGAATCAAATGGAGTACGAACGGATTCACAGTCACAAGCCTCCTCAGGTAAATCCATTCAGTATTCATTACCCCTGTTCATCTTCCTGTTTTACTATTCTGCAAGTAAATACAAATATACAGCAGTAGAATCTCTGTTATTGTTTCCATTTACACGCAACATCTATACAGTAATATGATTTACTCAGCATTTATAAACTTGTTTATATTATTTATGTGTTGGTGGATTTGAATATTATATATAGGTTGGAATAATATCTCCTAGTAAGCTGAGGATGAAGCTGACTGGACAAAAGAAAAAGGATGCAAGAACATCTCCTTGTAAAGTTCAACATGGTGATGATACAGACTTTGTTAACAACAGCTTATTATCTGAAGCTTCAGATTCTAATCAAGAACAAGGTATGCCTCTTTTAAGTTTTTTTTATTAATTTTGAATATTGTTTGAAAGTTGAAACCTTAAAATTTTGCTGCCATACATTAATATTATGATTTGTTTTAGAGTTTAGATCATCATGTGTTAGATAAATGTAATTATTCTTTTTATTCCCAAATATCTTTTCAAAAAGAGGGCTCGTGACACATGTTGTAATTTTTTGAGTTTAGCAATGAAAAGTACAGAAAGAGCAATCAAATCAGTGTTGTAAAAATCGGAATTAGTCGGCAGCTAGTCGCTAATTGGTGACATTAGTCGGTCAGACCGGTCAAAAAATTTAGACCTTTTTAAAATTTTATTTATTTGTTTATTTTTGAAAAGCAATCAGATCTTGGTTTACTTATTGATTTGTTATGTTTACGTTTAATTGTCTACGTCTGAAGTATTTATGTGTAATTTTTCAAGTTTGCAATAAAATTGTTTCTTAATTATAAATAATATATATATATAGGGAGAGATAAATAATATATATATAGGGAGATGATTAAGAGAAAACTCAAAAGAACTAGAGAACTAATAAAGAAATATTTTTAATTTAACTAAAAAAAATATTTTTAAATTTCCGTTTTTGCCATTATTCTTATATTTTGTTACCATTCACTCGAAAATTATAAAAAAAAATTAAAAAAAACACGTTGTAGTGCACATATGCAATACATCGACTTTTTTTATTGCATATGTGCACTAGTGCGTATTTTGATATGTGCAATAATGTTGAATAGCATATATGTAATTTTTTGTATTGTATTAGTGCAATAGTGTTATAATATATACAAAAATACCAAAAAAACAATATAGTGCATATGTGCATTAGTGTTGTATTACGTATATACGATAGTTTGTTTTGAGTACAATTATTTGTGTTTGTGTTTGCATATATTCAATAATGTTTATTGTAAAATGCAATTGTGTTGTATTATATGCAATAAACACTATTGTATATATGAAATACACATTAGTGCACATATGCACTACATCGACGGCTTTTTTTTTTTTTTTTAAGGAACAATATCATCTTATTAGAAGGAGGAAAGAAAAAAAATCGTAAAATATTTTTTTAAATAGTTTTTATTAGTTCTATAGTTCTCTTTTTAAGAGGAGTTCTCTCTAGATCCCACCCCTATATATATATATATTAAAATTAGATATTAATTTTTAGTACATCCCTATTTTATAAGATTTTCACTTCAAATATTTGGTGAGTTTAATTTTTAATTTAATAAGATGTTATAACCCGTTTAAATAAATTCGGGTCCAATGCATGAGAAGTCTCCATTTACAAATAAGGTGGCCTGAGAAATAGTAGGGAGCAACCAGAGAGCTTTTTAAAGGTTTCGTTTATATATATATATATATATATATTGAAAAATTGCACATAAAATTTCCAATCCGATTAATCCGGTACCGGAATAAAAACATTGTGGATTGATGTCACATTCACCTTTTAGTAAAGTAAGTTTTTACCCCAAAGATGTTCTTTCTTTAGCAAGACAAAGATGTGCTTTTACTCATGTGTAAATGAGTAAATCAATTATGTTTTTGGGCCCAATTTATTTAAAAAAAAATGACATTGACATGTTCTATATCAAGTTTTTGGATTGTGATTGTGGATTTGTGGGTCTAAAACTTCAGCTTCTAGCATGGGGACTTCATCATTGACATTCGACAACGAGCAAGTTCAAGATCATACGAAAGAGGATCGTGTGAAAGCCCACCAGTTTCAAAAACCGGATTGTAGTAGTTCGAGTTCGGTTCATCCTGTAAGATCATTAGAAGATGATAATCTTGATTATGATAGTAATGCTAGTTCATCTAGCTTTGAGTTTCATAAACACGAAAGATCGACTCACAGCACTATTTCAAGATCATTGTTAAGGCCCATGTCTTCGAAATGGAATGATGCTGAAAAGTGGATTATTAATAAGCAAAATGTTTGTAACCATAGTTCAAAAAACGGTATACAAAACTGAGGAATCGTGAATGGGATTAGAGGTTATTCTGAGTCTGTAAAACGGGTTGACTTTAGCCAACCCGTTTTGCAGTCGGGTCAAACAAAAGAAGCGAGTGGGTCAACCGATCAATGTCCTGAAGTAAGATCCGTGTCAATGCGAGACATGGGGACAGAAATGACACCAATACCTAGTCAAGAACCGTCAATGACTTCCACGCCCGTGGGGGCCACAACCCCGTTTAACGAAGACTCACGAAGCCCGAAAGAGTTGACCGAGCAAGAAGTCAAACTTAGAACCCGCAAGGAGATCTTGCAGCTTGGGATGCAGCTTGGGAAGACGAACATAGCTGCGTGGGCGAGCAAAGAAGATATGGAAAAGAAAGTGTCGGGCTTTGAAAACGACAAGCGGGAAGAGGACGCGTTAAGGATTGAATATGAGAAACGGGCTGCTGCGTGGGAAGACGCTGAAAAATCCAAACATACTGCAAAGTATTACTTTTACGTTTTAACTCGCTTTATTAAATATTTTTAAGTTCGTCCCAGTGTTTATGTTTAGTTAAATTTTTTTACGTTTAGATACATGCGCGAAGAAATCAAAATCCAAGCCTGGGAGAGTCAGCAAAAGGCAAAACTTGAAGCTGAAATGAAAAGAATAGAGGTAATTTAATATTGTGATTTATCTTTTTAAATATATAATCATGTATTTATTAATTAGTTAATAATGGTTCTTTATGTTTATGTGTATGTTTAGGTTGAAGTAGAACAAAAAAGAGCCAATGCTCAAGCAAAGATGTTAAAAAAGATTGCACTAGCAAAGCAGAAATCGGAAGCGAAACGGGCTGCAGCTGAAACTGCGAAAAACAGGCACGCAGCACGGGCAGCAGCGCAAGCCGAGTACATTCGACAAACTGGTCGGATACCGCCATCTTCCCCTAACAGTTGTTGTGGTTGGTCATGAAGTTAATGATATGTAATTAGTCTGGTTTGGTTTGGTGGTTTATGGTGTTTGATATCTCCTTAATTTTTGTTTGGAATAATTTTTATTATTTGTTTTTATTTTTTTTATAAGAATTATTATTGGGTAGGTAATTAGGATGGTCCTATGAGGGTATTGGTCAAAGTCAAGAAATGGGAAGCATGTGGGTTGTACTTTCTAGGAAATTCCTTTGTTGACTGCCTACATTACCCTTTGACCAGTACCTCACATAAAATCTTGAAAATCATTTATACCTTATATTATTATTTATTTAAATATAAGTGGTATTAAATTATATGTATGTACTCAATAAAAACTATATATGTTTTAAGTGGTATACAAATTACAAAGTACATCCAACCAAATCCTAGTTAAAACAAAGGTATAATTATTTTATATTTTTATAAACTTTTTATTGTTTTTTATTATCTAAAGTATGTATGTAATTAGTTTTTTTTACCCTGTCATTTCTTTACAGTTTCTATTACACTTGTTTGTACAGCTATAACTCTTTAATAAGTAGTTTTAAGAGAATATGTTAACATAGATGATAGATGATTGATTACTCCTAAAGGTTCTTAAAAGTTCCTTAAAAGACTAACAATACATTAATAAAGTGAATATTAAAGTTTAGCACAATCATTATAATATGATGATATTGGATCTTAGCTCTCACTTGGATAGTTTTATACAACAAAATTAAGTAGTCTACATTTATCTAGATTAGTGCTCTCAATTGAGCGTCTACTTAAAATACGAGAAAACATGTTAATCAAAAAAGTGTGTTTTTAAGTAACTGAAATAAGTATGCTAGGCTCCATTTCACTTGATTTATATATAAAATTTAAAATTGTCTTATAGTCATAACATATACGGTAGTTAAACGACTCGTATTCATGTTTGATACCTGAGTTAATAAATTAGGCATTTAAAGTATATATACAGTTGATTTTTAGAGACGTTCCTATATACCATTTTCAAGTTTATACTTAATTATTAACGTTTATGTATTAAAAGTATAATAAGTGACGTATACTCACATTAAGCACTTAATTACCAAGTTATAGATTATGAGTATGTTTGGCAAAACTAGCCGATGGCTGTTAGCTGGTAGCCAAACTACGAAACCAAACTGTAAACCGAACCATTTGAATCTCAAACTCCTATTTGCTTTGGCTTGGACGATTACGTCAGTTTTAACAGTTTACGACCACCTCTAACAACAACCAGTTAAGCACATAAAACACTTAGTAGAGAAACATATAATACATAACCTCAAGTCCGGTGTATAATCCGCATACATAAGTAAAGCGATCATATTAATTACAGATTTGTGTTCATAAGTACCTAAAGCTCATAATCAACCAACTTACCTACCTTAAGTGCCTCTTAAGTAACATTACATATATAATATAACGGTAAATCCTACCATGAACTCGGTTCAGAATTCAAGCGAACCGACCGGTGTGACCCCATTGCTCAAGTTCATAGACTCTTGCCTGTTCAGAGCATAGCCACTGTCCGAGGGCTCCTGTATCTGAACCGGGTCAAGACCCTTGAACCCTTGTTTCCCCGTTTGCTGAACCTCTTGTGGCGACAATACTTTAACGCACCAAACTCTGCTCGCAAACTCCCTGTTCATAGACAAAAAAGCGCATTTGGTCAAATCCGTTTTGACCCGTTACCCGACCCGACCCGCCCGTTTTTTGGGATTAAGAATTAGTAAAAGAGGATAACTTACGGCCAAGGGTTGTCACCAAGGAGACGAACAACATTCTCCTGGTCAACATATACAAGCTGCCAGCCTGATCTTAACGGGTCCTTGAGTTGGCTTTCAAGACCAAACATTTGACCGATTTCACTTCTCAGCTCATGATAAGTACTGAGTTTGCCTATATCGAGTGACAACCCAGAACACCCCGTCTTATAAACCTATTAAAACAATGCCAAAAACACACATCGGTTAACCATACGCGAATTCTAAACATCGTTGGATGATAAAAAAGATTCACCTGAATAAAGGCCTGAGCGGGTGGGTTCGTTTGACCCGCATTTTCAGGAGATTGAAGGAAACCCGAACCGCCAAGACAACTTGAAGCTGTAACTGGTGCATTGACCGAAAACATGTTTCCTGCATTACTACTATTATAGTTGGAAGAAGTCAAAGGCATGGTCAATGCATCACCGTCACTAAAAAGATTCGGGTTATCTATGTTAACTCCAAATAAAAGATTACTATGCGGGTCATTGCTTGGGTCTTGATCAATTGAACACTCTCGTCCCGGGAAAGGCGGTAACAAAACTGTGTTCTGTGGAAGGTTTGCGTGTGACGGTGGGCCCATCTGTTCGACTTGATGAAGAAGACACTGTGACGAGCCCGACACGAGAAGCGGGTCGACTGCGACTCGTTTCGCAGGCCAGCCCGTGAAAGTTAACATAGATGTGGACCGAGGCATGTTAAGAAGATGTGAAGTTTCATCATGAGAAAACGGGCCTAAAAGGCCCGCGGGATTTCCACTCGAATTAGAAAAGTTTTGTTTTTGGATCGGAGAGATCACGGGGAGTAAAGTTTGTTGTTGGTTATTGAACAGATTTTCGGGAATGAAAGTCGGTTGGTGCGCCATCTGGGCCGGGCCCAGCCCGACTGATCCAGTTGGGCCCATTTGACGTGGTTGAAATTGTAGAAGTGACGGGTTTGATGGTTTTAAAGAATCCATAGTCCTCATCTCTTGCAATGCAGCTGAAGCCATCGCTTGGTAAACATCGGTTTGCAAACCGAGCATGCCCATATCGAGCCGGGGTTGCAGCCATGGTGAACCGCCTAGCCCTTGAAAGTTAAGCGAATGGACCCCACGGTCACACGGGTCTCCTCGGAGCCACATCATTGGCAAGTTCATTCCTAAGTCCTCTTCTTTTATCCCTAATTCCAACAAGTAACAATATTAAGTTTTGAAGATGGCAAATGACCAAAAAAGCCCGTTTTTAGTTTAGAAAATTACCACCGAAAGATGGAAGCCCCGATGGCCACGGTCGTTTAAGCCGGAGGGGGAATTGAGAAGGGTACATTGGGAATGTGGTTAATGGTTCAATCTCCCATAGTGAAACCCTAGGTTGTCTTTCTCCAGCTGTTGACTCATCCCACCCGACCTTAACGGACCGCCAGTGTGAATTGGGCCAACGGGCCGGGTCCAAGTCACTAATGCCAGTAATAGTGCCCATATAGCTGAAACATATCCATTTTAGTTAAACAGAAACCTTTTTTAGAAAAGAATATTTTCAAACATACCGTCGAACGCTTGATTCTTCGGTTTCAAACAACATTCGAAAGCGCATGCCGACAGAAACGCGTGTATGGTACACGGCTTTAACATACTTAGCAAGTGGTAATACAAATTCTGATGGACTTTGCCTGTAGAGAATCTTGATTTTAGTAAACTCAAAGTTTAACTGGATTTGATTTATATAATTAATAAATGTACCTTGGATTATAGAAAATGGTGAACCGGCTATTAGTGGCTGCAGCATGTGCAGCTGCAGCAAGAAGCCCGAGGTGCATACTGTCGCTGGACAAGACCGAAGAAGGCATGACCGTTTGAGGTCGGTTCGCACGCCGGATTCCTAACATCAACTGGTTTTTCTCATTCCTATGCAAAAATAATATTATGAATATTCATATGAAGCAAATGATATTATGATGTATACAAAATCACAAATTGCTTACCATATGAATAAAACCGAATCACCTGCAACAAGTCTTTTTGCACTCACAAAAACACTCCAACCCGTTGTTAAAAGATGCCTTTTTGGCTGTCCTGAAATTTATAGTGTACAAAATAGATTAAAGATATAAACTTTTCAATGCATTAATGCCAAAACTCAAAAAGTATTTATTTAATAATCAAGTCACAAGCATACCACGAAATATGTGTCTAAATTTCCATTCATTATCATGTAAATCTCTTGCGATCAGTTCTTGAGCCGGAGGTTGTTGTGAAAAGTCCTGCAAATTTAAATATACCAGTCAACATTAGTCAAAGTGTGAGTTGCAAAATGGTAATTTTGGTGTGGGATGCATTCTAGCTTACCAATGGAGGAAACACTTTCTCGGCCGCACGACGAGGAACCGAGAATCCACCATGCGTGCTAGTGTCACTTGCGGTTAACGTCTTACAAAAATAATTTGTGGGTTGTTTGCTCGGGGCACCCAAATCCGCAGGAAGAAACGCCTCTTTCTGCTCTTCCTATATAAATCACAAAATAATATTAAAAGGTTGCATCATAAATAAAATTTTAAATAAGCATCCACACGTTAATAATAAAATGATTAAAGGGTAAGAGCATACGGAGGTTAGTGGTTGCAATGTCATTTGGGCGTAAACCTCATCGGTCTCCACATCTGCCTGATGACAATATTTGAGTCACGCAATAAAGATGTAAAGAAAAGAAACAAAATGGTTTAACTTATAATTACAAAAATTGCTTACATGCATGGTGACATTGTGAAGTTGACAAATGAGTTGAGGTGGCAAGCTCGGATAATTGGGAGTATGAGCATCAACTTCTTTGTTTGTTGATGCCGCAACCTACATGGCATACGATTATAAATAACCAAAAGTAAAACAAGCCCAAAATAATTCATATAAAGTCGGTTAAGAACTTATAGTTAACCTGCTCACTATGACCCTGCGGGAAGTAAACCACACGGGTTCCAACGGTTGGAAGCGAGACAAGTGGACCCGCGCAAGCATGCCAAAGTTCAGAATTCAAACATCTTTTTTCTCCTATAAACATAACCGAATTAAAAAAAAAAAAAAAAAACTTTTAACACGACTAACGATCGCTAATTTGTAACAATGATGTTCAACATCTTTGTTGTGTCTGATAAGTAATAAGCTCCGAATAAACATATAATCGAAACGAGAGTTATTAATAGAAAGTGCTAGTTCTAGTTCTAATTCTAATTCTAATTCAGTAGATGTAGTTTAACCAATATGATAAAAACAAACTAAAAATAATACACAAAACAAATAAATGATTGCAAAATGCAAATATATAAGTGATAAAGAGTGAAAAGAACAGACCTTCAGGCAACGGCTGACCGAAACCGACAGCAGAGAGCTTCATTTTCAGAGCTTCAAACAACAAAGATACTACAAAACAATCAAGAATCTCAAGAACTAACCACACTATCAAAAGGGACCACTTTTCCTTTCAAGATTTGCTTCTTTTTAACAAAAAACTCCACTAGATTTTCAACCGAAACCGGTACTACTACAAAACAAAAAAGATTTCCACTTCATTCAATCTTGATATTCCTAACCCTAACCCCCACCCAAAAATTAGCAACAAACAGCTTCATCTAACAACAATCTTGTTTTCTTCTTGTTAACAGCAACCCCACCACCAAATTCACCCAAGAATCAAAACCAATCACACCCACAAGCTCATTTAGCTCCAAGAATCACTTCAGATCTTAACTTCATACAAAAACCCTAATCTTGAAACTTAAAAAAACAAAAACCCATCAAGAACCCAGATCTTATTCACCAAGATTCACAGATTTGGCTCAAAAAGCAACCACCTTTAACCTCAAAACACTTAAATAAAAATGGGGTTCTTCAATTAACTGCCATATCTTGATACCCTTTTCTGTGTTTTAGTAGTAAAGATTGAATAAGATCAAGATTCAAGACTTGACCTTTAGGGTGGTTCAACAGTTTTCCAGTAATGGAAATGGCTCCTAGCTCTTTGCTGCTACTTTACTGGCTTACTACTACTGTTACAAGTACTCTCAAACCATTTTATATTATTTTTTTTTAGCTGTACACCATCTAAATTTTTTAGAAAGTTCCGTTGAGACACTCTGGGCAGACTACCGAGCCCACCAAATTTAAAAAGTTTCGTTGTCACACTCTGTTCAGACTATGTTGTTTTAATCGGGCCCACCAAGTTTAGAAAGTTCCGTTGTCGCACTCTGGTCATATTATGTTGTCTTAATCGGGCCCACTAAATTTATAAAGTTCTATTGTCACACTTTGATCAGACTATGTTGGCTTTCAGAGTTTGGCTTTGGCGTTCCCCACGAAACCATACCGCTGGCTGAACACTTGACAGTCGTTATGGCTCCACAAGAGCAGAACTCTCTGGCTTAACACACGGTGAGACGAAAACCTGGTGGACTCGGGGTTCAAACTGACAATCTTTACACAAAGCCTAGCTCAAAGTAACGCAAGTGAAAATCGAACTTGAGTATCCAATAATATTAATGTTAATATTAATATTAATAGTTTCTTTCTTTTTCTTGTATACCCTCAATCAATCATCAATCTTTTCTAGTAAAATAAAAGCAAACTAAAAGAATTTGGTTGGAAGATAAAGTATATAAAGCAAAAATGTGAAATAATATTTAAAGTTGGAATTTTTTTTGTGAATAACGTGTGCATAGATATAACGTTGTTTGTATGTATTACGGAGTTGGATTTTGTTTTGTTTTGTCATACCACCCAGAATCTTGAGTTAGATTGGAGTCTGGTCCTAATGTGGTACCACCTATGCATGGTCCTAATGTGGTACCACCAATCTTGAGTTAGATTGGAGTCTAGATTGGAGTCTGGTCCTAATGTGGTACCACCTATGCATTAATCACAAGTTGCCAAAATCATTTAAAGGTTTTGTTTTTTAATTAAAGTTATACACTTTTGGTTATTATATAATATACATATTTAACTCCATAATTGTTGAATAAAATCGTTTTGGGATTATGAAAGTAAAGATGTTTGACCGACTTTAATTGATACTTTGTACGATAAATGGTATTTAATTAGTATGGATTTTAAGCAAAGTAGTTTTAATGTGAACATGAAGAATATTATATGACATGTTTTTGTAAATTTTGAACAAAAAAGATATTGATTTAACATATCTTATGTGTAGTTATTATGTATACGAGCCTATAAAGGTTAGAAAAATGGCATACAGACGTAGAATTTTAATGATCTGAAGGGGTATGCACCCGCCTTAACATCGAGCGGGGCGGGTCAACCCACAAGATATAGACAAGAGGCTTGAAATCAGGATGTCATGAAGACACAAAGCCAAAACCTATGCGCAAGCGCATGAAACATCTGCGCGTAGCGCATATCACATACGCGCAAGCGCATGAAACATCTGTGAGAATAAAGAGAAGACCTTGCGCATCCCCGGGATAGGCGCATAAAGGCCGCGCGTAAGCGACACACAACAAATGAGACAATAGTCTAATCCAAATCAGGATAAGGACAACCATGATTGTACTCATCAGGCAACCTTCCAGAAGGTATCTTTTAAGGAATAAAGAATGTGCTGATGTTGACAGCTGCCAATGAAGGGTGGACAACTCAGCAAAGCCCATGTGCCATCACGTGATGGCACATGGGTCAGGTGAAATACCTTGGTCAGAGAATAATCAATGAAAAAGCATCAGGTGTCCTAAGTACACGTGGCGCGAAGCAATAGGAGGAGGCCAAAAAGGCCCTAATTGGGTCTGAGCCCAATCATTGAAAACCCTAATACTATAAATACCACACCACCTCCACAGTTGGAGGCAGGCAAGAAAATATACTCTAAGTCCTTTACTCATTTTCACATCTTGATTATCTTCTCCTACATTACCTGATTCTTACACCGGAGGGTTACCCCAAAGAGGACCCCTCTGTCCCTTTCTGAGGGGTAAGCTCACGGTGCTGTTCGTTTTATAGGTCGAAGAACTCGTATCTCGGAAAACCATCGGTGATATAGCATACTCGTACCTGAGGGACGTTGATCGTATATAAGTAAGTCGATACACGTTTCTTCATTGGCGCCATCACCTGTTACAACGGCAACAAAACTACTATTTCATCAATTTTCTCTTCACCATAGTTTCCGGTGTTCGAAACAATGATCAAGTTCTGGAGGATAATGAGCTTGAGGATGTTAATGAGGTACATCAGGTTCTGAGGGCGCCGCGTGACACTGCGCGCACCACCAGTAACCATCCCTTCAACACAACACCTCATAGTCAAACTGAAACTCCCCTAGACGATCTCACGTTCCAAAATCTGACTGGTGCAAAACAAAAAGGACCAATGGGCCCGGAAGTTGAAACCAATGACCCTAAAGAATGGCTCATAAACGAACAACGGCGTTTAATGAACAAATACAATGAGTTGGTAAAACACAAAAAGTTAGCCGATTTAACACAAAGGCTCGCATTTGATAAACAAACCATTCAGGGAACAACAAAAAAGACGCGCGCGCTGGAAGACGGTCATTCTGTTCACACCGAACAAGCTGATATTAGTGATGAGGAAGAGGTGCACAACATGAAGAAGACGCGAGATACTCATGCAGGAGGTTCACAGCTTCGCGCACACATGCACATAGCACCTGGAGCCAAAGCTGATATGGATTTATACACACCATACAACCCACAAGCGAAAGAGCAAGTGGACGTAACCACACCATATAGGCCAGCCATCTTGGTAAAACATTCAAAATTCGCTGAGCGCATTGCGAAGGCTCCCATTCAACACAAAACCAAGATGCCAAGTGGTTTAGGCAAGTACGATGGTACAACAGATCCAGATGATTTCTTACAAGGTTTTTATAACACTGGAAACTTAGAAAGCTGGACGATGCCAACATGGTGTCACATGTTTGCTCGCTGCCTCACGGGCGCAGCGCGTGTCTGGTAGAAAGCTTGCCGACAGGACAAATCGATGGGTTCGAAGAGCTATTGGAAAAGTTCCAGGCTCACTTTGTACAGCAGCGCAGACACACGCGCGACCCCGATGACATCATGCACTGCGTACGCAGGAATGATGAAACCATTGAAGACTACATAACTCGTTTCAATCAGGAATCTCTTGCAATTGGAGGCATCACTGAACAACTCTTGCGCGTGGCCTTTATACAAGGTGCGCGCAGTGATCAACTCCGCAGAGCTCTCGTGAGCAGAGAAGGCATGCCAACCACTTGAGGTTATGTATTATATGTTTCTCTACTAAGTGTTTTATGTGCTTAACTGGTTGTTGTTAGAGGTGGTCGTAAACTGTTAAAACTGACGTAATCGTCCAAGCCAAAGCAAATAGGAGTTTGAGATTCAAATGGTTCGGTTTACAGTTTGGTTCATTAATCACAAGTTGCCAAAATCATTTAAAGGTTTTGTTTTTTAATTAAAGTTATACACTTTTGGTTATTATATAATATACATATTTAACTCCATAATTGTTGAATAAAATCGTTTTGGGATTATGAAAGTAAAGATGTTTGACCGACTTAAATTGATACTTTGTACGAGAAATGGTATTTAATTAGTATGGATTTTAAGCAAAGTAGTTTTAATGTGAACATGAAGAATATTATATGATATGTTTTTGTAAATTTTGAACAAAAAAGATATTGATTTAACATATCTTATGTGTAGTTATTATGTATACGAGCCTATAAAGGTTAGTAACATGGTATACAGACGTAGAATTTTAATGATCAAAGCAAAACTTCATGATTAATTTTATGCTACTAATGTAATGCCTATTAATTAGTTATAGAGGGCGGTAGCACATATATGCATGCGTATAGCTAGCTAGTGGTGCATCGTCTAGAAGTGAAATAGATATATATACAATAAATATAAGATTGGTGGTGCGCCTTTAAAACAACCAAAAAACAATTAAATCTAAGCCTTATGATTTAAAAAATTACTTAAAATTTAAACGACTGAGAATATTAAAGTTGTAAAATGTGGGATGAGAATGCTTTTTTTAAAGGTATATTGATTTTTAATGGTCTCAACTATATCAACTATTGTCTTTTGGTCACTGCTGATCTCAACTAATAGACTCATCAACCGAAACCACCGCCAATAGACTCATCGCTAACCAACTACCACCACTTGAGCACCATCAACCGATTCCGACGATGGTTCTAAGGTTTTCGGTTATCTCAATAATTGGGCTTTTACTAGAAAATGGTTCCTAAAGATCCGATACAAAGTTACCAAGATGTTTGGGATGAAAATGTTAAGTTTTCGGGAAAAAAAATTGAGCTTTCTGGTCAAAACCGTTTTTCCAACGACCTGAAACTAACGACGTTAGGATGCTGTTAGTCGCGGACCGTTAGAAGTAAATACTTTAAAAGTTTGGACCATTAGTAGCCAATTAATTAGTTGAGACCAGCAGTGACCAAAAGACAATAGTTGAGATCATTAAAAACTAATATACCTTTTTTAAAAACATTTTATTTAAAATCATTTATTTTTGTCCTTAGCAACATCGGAAATATTAATATTTCTTCATAGACATTTTCTTTTATGAATTATTTTTCTAATTATTATAGGATGAACTATCAACTATATTATTTATTTTTTAAAGTTTTTTTTCTCTTAATTGCAGGTATGTTAAAAAGTTTGATTAAGGAAAAAAAATAGAATATAGATTTTATCTTTACACTTTTCTATAAGAAAACTCAAAATAAAATTGAGGTCCCAAGACAAACTAAGCGTACCTGATGTGGATTGTGGTATATATTAATTGATTTTAGCCAAATTAAAAGAAAATCTTGAAATCGCAGAAAAAAAAACTTACTTTCTATTCCTACAAAACTTTCTATTAATTAGTTTTATACCCGTCCGGTGGACGGGTAGTTTAATGCAACAATTAATGACACGAGTAATTTTTCTTTACGAACAAAAAAGTGATTGTTGAAAAATAAAGAGCCAAAATACATGGAGTGTTTCATAAAAGGGTTCATATTTACAAAGACATTACATCTAAAACCAATGGCGTTGATGCTATTGATGTGACTGATAAAAGAGGTGGCACCTGTAAGCTTCGTCCGCCATAATAGCCCATTTGTTTACAATCAGCAGCATATCCTGCATTGTTTACAATTAAAAAAACACATATCAAGAGGAATCTTGTGTAAAAAGAACACATGTGCATAGGTACAACATAGCATTTCAAAGCTTGACTAATCACACACACACACACACTCCAAACTACTTTTTACCCGCTCGACCACACATATTTTCCATCTTTACCTAGTGTCATCTTAATTAAGAAAAAGTTCTTAATTTGAGATAAATAACTTATAAACAGCACCTAAGGGAAGAATCCACTTCAACAGCTCGTGCGTTGTTGTTTGTGCGACTATGTTTTGTCAAAACTCGTGGTAGTCCGACTTTCTCTGCTGCAAAATCACACATACCATCTCAATTCCAAACACGAACTGAATCGATCTCTAATGCTTATAATTAACCTAGATACAATTATGTCCGAAACATACCTAGAAAGTCTGCCACATTTTAGACGTTACAGAGCCACCCGGTGGGGAATCGACACATTGCCCGAAAGTTGCAGACCAGTTCTCCAGTAGACTTTATCAGAGCAATTGTTTATATGGAGGAGCCTGGTTTGACGGTTCATAATTTTCCTTCAATGATGATATGTAACTAATGGATCATAAACATTGATTAGACCTGAACCATTCTAGATCAAGACTTGACCCATTGACAAAGTTAAATTAGTTAAATAGCTAGAGAGGATCAAAGTATGATTGGCACTTACTGACTTGCCCAAGAAGTAAAACCAGCAAATACATGCTATTTTTGTCATCGTACCATTAGATCCAGGTAAAAACTCAAAGCTAAAAAAAAACGAAAAAGAAAAAGAAAAAAAAAACTAAATCAGACATCAAATGCCCTTAATATTCAAGTTAAGTAATAATAAAAAGTAACAGTTCTATGAAGCACCAAATGGACCCAGTGAACAGTAATAAAAATAAAAAATCTAATTACACCAACGAAAATAAGGCTCCTAAGACACAAGTAATTGGGGACTTCCGAGCCTTCATTAGTTGCCTGCACGCTAGAATGAGAAAAAAAAGTGAAAATGATCCAAAAGTTTATCATTTCATAGGGAAAAAAAGACACATTGATCTTAATATAGTATTCATTTAGGTGCTGTTTGTTTTTGCAGACATAAACTGTCTGCAAGCTGATTTCATCTGTTTTCATGTCTGCAACTGAAGATGTGGTCTGAAGATCTGCAAGCTGAAAATATAAGACTGTTTGTTTTTATAAGCTGATACTGTCTGCATAACTGTCAAACTTATCTCACAAGATAGAAGTCATTTATTCAAGTTACATCTAGTTTTTAGTCTTTGCCTGCCATGCCGATTTGGTTTTGGTGGGTGGTGGAAGGTGGTGGTGGTGGATGGTGGTAGTGGCGGCGGACGGTGGGTAGTGGCGGTGGATGGTGGTGGTGGACAATGGGTGGTGGTGATGGATGGTTTTGGTTGGTGGTGGACGGTGGTGGTGATGGATGGTGGTGGTGGTGGGTGATGGATGGTGGTGGTGGCGGTGATGGATGGTGGTGGTGGTGATGGATGGTGGTGGTGATGGATGGTGGGTGGTGGACGGTGGTGGTGATGGATGGTGGTGGTGGTGGCGGACGGTGGTGGTGATGGATGGTGGGTGGTGGACGGTGGTGGTGATGGATGGTGGGTGGTGGACGGTGGTGGTGGCGGTGATGGATGGTGGTGGTGGTGGCGGTGATGGATGGTGGTGGTGGTGGGTGATGGATGGTGGTGGTGGCGGTGATGGATGGTGGTGGTGGTGGTGGACGGTGGTGGTGATGGATGGTGGGTGGTGGACGGTGGTGGTGGCGGTGGATGGTGGTGGACGGTGGCGGCGGGGTACGGGGGTGGTGGTGGCGGCGTACGGTGGGTGGTGGTGTTGGCGGACGGTGGTAGGAGCAGTGGATGAGAGGGTGGCTGCAAAGGGAGAAGAGTAGGGTTTTTTTGTGAAGATGTTTTAAGCAAGATTTCCTTGCTTTTCTTTTAAGATGAAAGAAGATAACTTCAGATCTGTTTTAAAAAAAAAAACAAACAGTCTTCAAGGGTAATGTCTGCGCGCCTGCAGACATTAGCTCCCTTGAAGATCTTTGAAGAAAAAACAAACACCCCCTTAGATTAACTAATTGAAGTTATATATCATAGACAAGTTAGGAAACCAAGTTCCAGCCCCATGTTCAATTTACCTCAAAGATCATGATAGCTTCAGGAGTTTCTAGCCTTAACAATAAGACTTCTAGTATGTGATTTGTGTTGGCCACTTGACTCTAGAATACATAAACAAATGAGGGATTACCAGGGCCGCCTTCAAGAATTTATATACCTCGGTTGAGTCGAAATAAAAAGACCCGTAGACCCTAATTAGTAACGAAATATAAGTAAAAAAAATTTAGGCCTTATTAAATGGTTTTTGTTTGGTTTAAACAATTAAATTTTTAAATAGGCTTACTTGGTTATAATTTAAGTTGTGTAAAAATTTTTTTGTATAAAAATAAGCTTAAAAATGTCTCAAGTGAGACTGAACTGACAACCTTTTTAGTTAGGAGTTATACTCTTTTGTCACTAGAACAAGCTAGTTATTGCATAATTAGGGTAAAACATTAAATATATATATATATTTTTTATAAAAATATTTTATATATAAAAAAATATATATGTGTATATATATATATATATAATATTCTCAATATTCGTTTCATGTAACATTCGTTAATTTATGTTTTTATTTGAATTTGAATTTGCATTTGCATTTGCATTCGTTAGACAGACCCGATTTGTCGTTTCAATGTATTCCTGTTTATCGTACATCATTAATATTTCAATCTTGATGATTTACGTTTATCGATAGTTCATTTTCTATTCGTTTGTCCAATTCACGAAACTCCGGGATTTAATTTCTTAATTAAACAATCTTCAAACAATACGAGTATAATATAACAAAATATCCAAGTTTATAACTTATTATTATATTTTTATAATATTTCATTACACGTTATAACAGCATATTATGCGCGTTTCGATCCCAAACCGTTATACATTTCAATTAATTTTTAAACCTTATACGTTTCAATTAATTTTGTGCCCCTGAAAATTAAGTGCCCCGGCCGGTCATTCACATTGCCCTGTGTCCCGGCCGGCCCTGGGAATTACAACCTGCATGTAAATATTTAATAACCCAGGCGTAAAGAATTTATATGCCAAGTATATAAACTTAATTGGGCAGTTGAGTACAAGGCAAACAATGCATAAACTTTAAATCAATACCAGTCAAACTAACGAGGAAGAAATTGCATTGCAAAATCAAGTCAGTCTATAGCAAAACTGACCAAGCTAACTCCAGTTCATTAAAGAACCAACTTGAACCTCGTTTTTGCCATAAAAGTATAATATTTGACCATATATTGTTGTCTTCACACAAAGTACCAAATTTCTTAGTGAAATCCTGCATTTTCTAATTAAACTTGACCTTGAAAAAATTCAAGTGAAATTAGACTTTACTAAATACTAATAATAAAGACAATTTTAAGATACCTGATCACCAGAAAAGTTTTCTAAAAGCTTTCAGGTAGCAGAAACTTCATTAACAGCCTGCTGTAATCCTTTGTATTAACTTAAGGAAGAAATCAGAAACCTTAAGTGATTAAAAAAAGAGTTAAATATCACTAAAAAGATTAAAAAAATATAAATCAAATGAGTAAATCTTTAGTTTTCATAATACCCTAAGCAAAGATAAACATATAGCATGCTTCAACAATTTGATGATGGTTAGTAACTTCAACTTGGTTGTGTTTGTTTTTGCTTAAAACATCTGCAAGAGGCTTATATTTGCGGGCGCGCAGACATAAGCTTCTAAAGACTGTTTGTTTTTTTTTTAAATAAGATCTGCAAACTGCTTTTATGATCTTAAAAAAGAAGCTATTGTTCAACTTCTTCACACTTCTTAACATCCTACCAACACCCAATGTCCAACACCACAACCACCCATCATGCGCCGCCACCACCACCACCCACCGTCCGCCGCCACCACCGTCCATCACCGCCACCACCCACCGCCCACTACCACCACCACCACCATCCACCACCCACCCGTCGGCCACAACCATCATCCACTACCACCACCCACCGTCCGCCACCACCATCATCCACTACCACCACCCACCGTCCGCCACCACCACCCACCACCACCACCACCTACCATCCGCCACCGCCACCCACCACCACCACCATCCATCCACCACCACCACCCACCTGTCGACCATAACCATCGTCCACTACCACCACCCACCGTCCACCACCACCTACCATCCGCCACCAACACCGTCGACCACCTACCACCACCACCCACCGTCCGCCACCACCACCACCTACCATCCGCCACCAACACCTTCCACCACCCACCACCATCACCGTCCATCACCACCACCACCCACCGTCCGCCACCACCACCACCGTCCACTGCCCCACCACCAACTATTTTACTAGTCTACAGACGTTAAATGATTTATATCTGCTGTGATATGTATGATAGATGACTAATTTTCAGCTTATGCAGACGATACCCAGTTTATAAAACAAACAGTATTATATTTTCAGATTGCAGACCTTCAGACCACATCTTCAGTTGCAGATATGAAATCAGATTGCAGACAATTTTTGCCTTCAAAAACAAACATCACCTTAGCCCGTGAAGCCTTCAAAATCGATATCTTGCTCAGTCTTGTCTTCAATTCAGCAAGATAAGATAAAATGGGACCTGCTCAATTACCACAACAAAACCCTAAAAATATCAATCCAGACTCTTTTTAACACTAAATACGGATATATTTAACTAAGAATAAAACATCACATAAAGAAGTAATCAAACTTAGTTCATTGTTGTGTGTGTGTGTATAGGGTTACTGTGAGAAATGAAATTACTGTGAGAAATGAATATGGACCACTAATTTTAATTTAGGTTTTAAATGCTTAAAGATAAATAAGGAAAATATTAATATATGTTATCTTTTCAATTAATATAACTAATAAATATAATAGTTATCTATTTAATTAATATAACTAATCAAGTTATTATAATTGGAAAACATAAAGAATTCATTTCTTTTTATAACCTATTTTTTTTTCTTGAATTTTTATCCTACACAAGTATAATTTATTCATACATTAAAATTTCTTTTTATCCAAAACCAATTTCTTTCAACTCAATATATTAATATCCATCAACACGTATTTACATTGTGATGAATAGTACAAAAAACTATCTTACACGTGTTTACGTTAAATATCAACAAAAAAGTACACAACATACACAAAAACATATAACCTACACTTATTCTAAGAATAAGAAAACATATAACCTACACACGAAAAACATATAACCGACACATAAAATTCAGCATCAATAAACTACACACGCACACGAAAACGTATAAGCTACACACGAAAAACATATAACTTACACTCAAAAAATTTATCCTACACATTTAAAGACAATTTATTCATACATTAAATATTTTTTCTATCCGAAACCAATTTCTTCCAATTCAATATATCAATATCCATCAACACGTAGATACATTGTGATGAATAATACAAAAACTATCTTACATATGTTAGCATTAAATATCAATAAAAAATATACAACCTACACAAAAACATGTGACATACACTTGTTCTAAGAATAAGAAAATATATTACCTACACACGAAAAACATATAAGCTACACACGTATAGGATGTGTGTATCTTTTTCTAGTTTATATAATTGTTGATATCGAATTACATATGTAAGTTGTATACTTTTTTGTATGTTGTACGTTTTTATTGCTTAAAACAAGTGTAGGTTATATAATTTTGTGTATGTTGTATATTTATTGTTTATATTTAATGAACACATTTGTATGATATTTTTTTATTTTTATTTATAACAATATTTTTTCTAAGTATATCAATTGAAAAAAAAATAATATGTTTTGATAGTTATTAATTAGAGAGGATTTATTTTGGTTATATTAGTTGTATTAATTGAAAAGAGAGTGATTTATTATGGTTATCTTAGTTGTATTAATTGAAAAGAAAGAATGCATTTATTGTTGCATTTATATTTTTTTCATTTATTTTTAAACATTTAAAACATAAAATAAAACTAATGGTCCATATTTATTTCTCACATTTCTCACAGTAATTTCATTTCTCTTATAAACTTAAGCTTATATATATATATATGATGTGATATGAATAATAGTGATCAAATTTAATATGAAGACTTATATTTATTATTTATTTTATTTTTTGTATGCATCTAAGACCAAAACAGTAAAAAAGAATTGACCATTCAATTGAAAAGTAAATTCCTAAGATATAGCCATTAACAACCCATAATTAATGGATATGGTCACATCAATGGATTATGCCAAAATTGCATCCAAGTCACATCATTTTGTCTTTTTATAGACCAATTCGTTATACGAAATTATATATTTGGTAGCTCACGGTCGTTTTCATATTTTTGAAGTATGAGAAAATTAGAAAAGTTGAAATTTCTTGTGATATACCTCTATAGGAACGTGAAATCAAAATAACAATCATAGTGTAATACGCTGATCATGGAATGAAATAAAACTTGAATTTGATGGAAAAATTTGAAATACTTAAAACTGATAATACTCGTCCTATTAGAGTATGGATAAATTTCGGATTGCTATAAAAAAAATAACGTAAGTTTAGGATGGGTTTCATGTTTGTAATATAGCCCCGTCTATCCAATACGATTACTCAATAATATAGCGTTGTTTACCCGATTATATCCCCGAATAACCCGACATATTTTTTTTACTTTTAAATATATTACACAATAATATTTTTAATTGATTAGTCATTTGAGAAATTTATGGTTAATGATTTTTTTGTAGTTGATTAATAGTTACCCGATGTAATTGATTATTGATTAGCTATATTTAGTCAAAACTTGATCGCTGCCCAATGGGTTTTGGGCTAGGTATACCTTAATTCTCATTAAGAGTGGCTTAGTTCTCATTATGGACACTCGGGTCTAAAGGACATGAGTAGTCTCACAAAATGAATAGTCACACATTCATAAAAATTTCAACAAATACTTACAATAATAGCAGCCTTATAACTTATATTTAATTTTGATGTTTAATAATTTGCAAGGATTTGGAGGGAATGAAGATGTGATGCTTTGTGGAGCATTACACGGGCAAGGGCAGTGGGGTCATATTGTGGGAAAATGAGTGAGGAAATTAATGTTGGTTTTTGCTTCATTACTGACTATAAGCAACAACTCAATGTTTAGTATTGATGAATGATGAGATGCTTAAAAGTTAAACTTGGACCAGTTTGGTATGTAGAAGTAATCTTTCTTGAAGATTTGCTCTATTGTTGGGTATGATCTTGAGCTCCATCCTCTTGTTGATTCTTTTTACAATGGTACGACTGCGTTGACCATAATTCATGAGGTAATTGACTGTAAATTTGTTTTTTAATGCACTCTGCTTGTACTTTACACCCGTCGCAAAGCTCAGAGTCCCTACTAGTATGTATACACACACTATGTATTATTGATGCAAAAGAAAGCATAATATTGATATGTTAGGGATACGAACACATGTGTGAACAATGTATTATTACATAATATACACAAGACGCAAAATTACACAAGAAATTGATAAAGAATACCCGATGCATACAAATATGGATACAAAGAAGCTTATGCGAATACTAGCAACTTGAATACTTAACCTAATAAAATTTAAAAAACCTAAAAACACAATGTGAGTATATGACAACATGCATTTCAGATTTTTAAAAGGATATCATAGGGTACACATTAAAAAATCTTTCTATAACTCATATCTCTCGTTTAAAAAGTTACGGTCAATAGAAACATCATGCGCTTATTCTCCATGACGATTTCACATTGCCATAACTTGAATCGTACTCAAACAACTTCTTCCGGTTACAACCCAGATGAATGTAAAAGAAGTCAAAATCTATTACTTAGAGTGTTAAATCATGAAGGGTTTTTCAATTACTAGCCTTGTCAAATATATCAGGAATTCAAGATATACGTATAGTAACAATATAAGTCTTCTAAACGAAATGAGAGCACACAGCAAATCAAATTAGAATCATGTGATAGTGCACCCTAAAATGCTGAGGTAGATAAATTGCCAATTCAAATCACTCGTGTCACGATCGATGATAGCTTTAAACTATTACATAAAACTCCTTTATTTAAGTACTTTATATTATTCATATGACATCATATATATATGCATCATATAATTGATAGACCTGTTGTATTTTTATGAAATTAAGAGTAGCAATTACCATATACGTCCACTAATTTACACTCTATGGTATCACGTTTTTTAAAACATAAGTTTTATCTTTTTTACATAATGAATATATATTTATAGTTTAAAAATGGGCAGCGGTGCAGCTTATTGCCCGCTTGCTTTCTGTTTCTATGTAATCTTTGCATTGCTTATTACAATTAAAGTATATAGAATAAAAAAAATATAAAAGAATTTGAAAGATGAAAATACAAACAATTAGTTACCCTTCTTTGGTTTGTGAGATTCTTACAATTCGGATCTAGGTCCCATAGAATGTTGACAACCCCACAAGGGAATAGGAACATAAATGCGAGTGTTTGAATTCTATATTACACTCTCCCTAACTACATAATCAACCACCATATAATATGATCCACAATAAATTAGTACATATGTATTTTACACACACACATTGCAATAAAACCTATGAATGTTATGAATTTTTAGAATTCAAGTAAAAAATATATATATCTGACTTTGTGTAAACGAATCACAGTTATATCACAAAGAAAATGAAAGTCTTTATAATTCACTTTTATATAGGTTTTAATCTATCTGTTTGCAATTCGGTGTTGAGGATTTTAACCAATTTCTTTAAAACTTCAATAACCTTATAATTCTACTTAGTTTTAATTAACTAGAACAATTCATCATTATATATATATATATATATGAAGAGGTATGTACCCGCCTCAACACCGAGCGAGGCGGGTCAACCCACAAGATATAGACAAGAGGCTTGAAAAAGCCAAAACCTATGCGCATGGCGCATGCATCACATGCTCATGCATCACATATGCTCATGCATCACATATGCTCACGCACACCACATCTGCGCGTGGCGCATATCACATGCTTGTGCATATCACATCTGCGCATGAAACATCTGCGCGTGAGAATAAAGAGAAGACCTCGCGCATCCTCAGGATAGGCGCATATCATACATGCACATAATCAACCTCGCCCTTATCCAAATCAGGATTAGGGCAACCTTGATTGTGCACGTCAGACAACCTTCCAGAAGGTATCTTTTTAAGGAATAAGAATATGCTGATGTTGACAGCTGCCAAATGAAAGGTGGACAACTCAGCATAACCCATGTGCTACCACGTGATTATAACCAATGAGAAAGCACCAGGTGTCCCAGAGGACACGTGGCGCAGAGCAATTGGAGGAGGCCAACAAGGCTGAGCCCAATCAGTGGAAACCCTAGCACTATAAATACAGCATCAACTCCACAAGGAGAGACATTCAATCATATTCAATTACATTCAATCAGACAGTTACATCCAGTAACACAATCACACAGAGTATTCAGCTATTAAGCAATACTCTCCAGATTTCCTTACTCGGATATTATTATCTTCTCCCACAAATACTTATTCTCACACCGGAGGGTTACCCCAAAGAGGACCCCTCTGTCCCTTTCTGAGGGGTAAGTTGACGGTGCTGTTCATTTTGTAGGTGGAAGAACCCAGATCCAAGAAAACCATCGGTGAAATAGTATAATCACACCCGAGGAAAGTAGATCGTCTACCAGTGAGTCGATCCACGTCTCTTCAATATATATATATATATATATATATAGAGAGAGAGAGAGGGTAAGGTTAAAATGAAAACCCACTTGAGTTGTGAAAACTTTAGAAACTCATTCTCAACCATATGTTTTTAATTAAAGTTTAAATCTTGTGGTTCATAATTAAAGTGAATAAAAAATATAAATATAAATATAACTTTCTCTCTCTCCTAAAAACATATATAAAAATTAGTAAAAAAATGTTAAAAAATAGCAAAACATTTTTTTTGATGTTTCGATATTTTGTATCAAATGTTACAACATATATTACATGTAACAAAAAAAGACGATGTTACATAGGGTTTTCACAACTCAAGTGGGTTTTCATTTTATACTTTGCCTATATATATATACATATATATAATACATAGAAAGATCAAAGATGCACATATTAATTTAACTTTTTTTTAGAGTCACGTAAGTATAAGTCACACAAATATTAGCTTTATTTGAATCAAATCCAACTAACGTGTGTGAATTAAATGCGAATTTCACTTTATATAGTATTTTTGATCCCCCTAGAATTCTATAAAATAAAATTATTTACCCACTTGGATTTCGTAAAAATAAGTGTAAGATATTAACTATGAACCAAATTTTATATAATCAAAAACATTTTCTTATATTTTATAAAATGTGTGTGTATATATATATATATATATGAGATTTCAAATGAGAACATTTTTGAGTTTTAAGAACTCAACGTAACGATTTTTTTTTTCGAAATTTTTTTACACATGCGTAATATATGTAGGTTACATATACGTAAAAAAATTACATAATTTTTTACGCACCGAGTCGACTTTTTACACATGTGTAACGGACGTAAAAGTTTGTGTAATCACTTACATATTTATTCTCTCTCCTACTTTGACTTTTTGGTCAGATTTAATCTCAACCACATATTCCAATCCATTTAATTAAATGTGTGGTCAAGAATTGAGTTTTTAAGTTCTTAAAACTCAACATGGTTCTCAAAATATCCCTCCCCTATATATATATATATGGGGAAGGATCACGCGAGAAGTGATATTATAGCGAGAAGTATGAGAAATGAATCTGAACAATTGATTGTGTTTAATCAATGGTCTATATTATAAATGGCAAATTCGTAATTAAAAACATATATTTATGACTTATAATTTAATAAAAAGGTTAGATACGTCTTTTCTGGTGTATGACTCATTAAACAAGATTTTAATGCTTTAAGTGGTTACTTTTTTTCCATTTAATGATCATTAGAAGGTTAATACTCTTTTATTTTTTCATTAAAATTATGAACTTTTTTATGGTTGTGTAAGTTATTTATTTATATTTAGAATTTGTTCATAAAACACATTAATTTTGCAACATTACATTGTATATTACGGATTTGTTTATATAGTACATACAATGTATTGAAGTAAGCCTATTTTTATTTGTTTTGTCAACACTTTATTATATAAACAAACTGATTCCTACACAGCATTAGTTTTGCCTACACTATATTAGATACTACATTAGTTATAACTACACAACATTCAAAAGTGTTCATACGCTACATTTTTTTACCTACGCTACATTAGATATGTTCACATTACGCTAGTTATAACTACACAACCATTTCAAAGTGTACATATACAATATTAGTTTTGTCTACACCAAGTTAGATATGTCTACCCAACATTAGTTTTGCCTACACTATATCAGTTTTACCTACACAAAATTAGTTTTGTCTAAACTACATTAAATATGCATACACTATATTAGATATGTCAACGCTCCATTAATTACGACTACACAATATTAAAAGTGCGCTTACACTATATTAGATATATCCACACTACACTAATTATAATTACACAACATTTTAAAGTGTGCTTACACCACATTACGTAGCTACATCTATATTACATTAGATCAAATGATGATGATGATGATGATGATAATAACAACAACAATTAGTCATTTATAAAATAAAATGAATTTAGATCAAATAAATTCCAATTGTTCAAATTTTATATGAAATAAAAAATAATAATAATAGTTTGTAACTTACCATTTGCTAGTAAATGATCATTAATTATTAAACTATCAATGAACATGAGTTACAAAATAAAATACTTTATATTTCACTAATATACCCTTGCATATAAATAATCAGAAAATAAATAAAGAAATTATGTGATTTGTTAGAATCTTTTCCCGCACTTCTCGCAATAATAAACACTTTTGAAATGAATTAATCCTATACACACACACACACACACACACACACACACACACATATATATATATATTACTTTTTCAAGAACGACGACTTTCTTGTGTGTTGGGTCATCGCACTCTCCAATTTGGAGAGCCCATTTCCTACTCTATCCAGACTATGTTGTCTTAACCGAGCCCACCTTGACTTCAGAGTTTGACTTGGGCGTTCCTCCGGAAAACTATACCGCCGGCTGCCAATTGACAGTCATGGTGCAACCACAAGAGCAGAACTCTCTGACGTAACATACGGTAGGACTAAAACCTAGGTGCGCTTGGGGTTTGAATTGACAAGCTTGTAATGTATAGCTCAATCCTTCTTGCCAATATCTATAGTGCCACAAGTGGAAATCAAATTAGGTTTTCTTTCAAGAACCCAGAAATCCTACCACTGTTCAGGTATCTCTAAAATATGTATTTTATCATTCAAATCTTTAACACCTATAAAGTCAACTAACTTGTTATTTCATGTGAATGTGTGGGAGAAAGAGTCAAACAGTAGAGTTGAGTAGGTATCTGTCTATGCAAATAAATAATAATCTTGAATTTTGGGCTTCCAACTCTTGTACCATGCAACCGACTTACTTGGATCATATACATATCATTCAAGATCACCACATACATCTGTCTCTCTTTACACACACACACATGCATATATACATACATACACACACCTACTTCTCATCAAATACAAAATCCCACTAACTCATGGATGCCACTAGGGTTTTCAAGAACCCCATCTTTCTCATAACTTTCATACTCTTACTCGCCGTATCTTCCATCTCCACCGCACCACCACCGCCAAATGATGCCGTGATCAAGAACCAGAAGACGACGTCGTCTAGTAATTTCTTGGGTTATAATAGTAAAGATAATGGAAGAAGATTAAGGGTCATGCATGCTAACATGAAGAAAAGAAGAATATCAGAAAATAAGATGAAGATCACCAATAATAATAATAATAATAATAATAATAATAATAATAATAATAATAATAATAATAATAGGGTTTTCTCAGCAATGCTTCCAAAGGGTAATGTACCGCCTTCTGGTTCATCTTCTTGTCACAATGGTTACCCTAATTCGGTTGCTAGTATCTGCACTTTCTCTAGACATAGGCCTCAAAAGATCGAAAATGGCGACCCGTGATGATATTGGATGTTCTTGAGTGGGCAATGAATGATCTCTTGATCAAAGTTTTTTTTGGATGAATAGATGGAAATGGAATTGATACTTGTATGACTTTCTAAATTTTCGTTTTTGGGTTTTCTTTTTCGTTTTGAATTCGGGTTTTATGAGGATGTAATTCTTGTTACGAGTAGAAGTATAGTAAAAGGGTATTGGTTGAGTTTCATGTGTTTCCCTATTGAACTTCTTGTTTTAGAAAATGTTATGGTCATTGAAACTCTAAATAGGCATCTAAATTCAAGATTAATTTCAAAACTAGACACGTCCAATGAGTAACTGGCCTACCCACTTAGGCTCCGGTAGGTACCAGTTAAGTTAAACCCTATATCTCATGAATAACTCGACACCATCATAAACTGACATGTGTCACACACAGGCTATAAGTAGCCTAAACATAATAATAAAGCTAAAAAGGTACCTACATGTTAGAAGACAGGACTGATTTGCTGCCTACACGTTGAATAATCGGCTCCTTTAAAGCCGACCCAAATAGACACTATCACTCCCTATAATTTGGAGGTTTTTTTTGGGTTCACTTGACTACTTTTGAGATTTTCTCATTATATGAATATATTATAAATAATCTTTTATTTTAAACACGTCAAAGTTCTCAAAACTTGAAATGATGATGTAATTATTTTAAAAATTGCGTCTTTAGTATTTTAAATAGTTTTTAGGGTGGGTTTAAAATTGGGTTTTGAGTAACGAACACTTGAATAGCTAATTTTTAACAAACAAAAATATAAACCGATATCGGTAACTCAAAGGCAATTGATTTTACATGTATATATAAGGGTAAGATGGTAAGATTTCGAATGTACGTTATCCGTCTATGTTACGGATTAACCAAACTACCAAAGATATAAATTATTGTTGATAGAGGTTGGTTGGCCTATAATCAGCTTAGGAAGGGTGGTGGCAATGGGACTGGGGATGGATTCGGTACCGTCTCCTCCTCTTTGGTACGGACCATAAACTTCCGTCTTGCCTCCGTTGTTGCCGCACGCCTTCTTGTTCCCAACGGTCATATTAAGAAAAAAACAATTTTTTTTATTTATATATAAAGGTTCAAAGAAATCGAGAGCCACCCGGACCCAGGACCCGTTTTACAAGTAAGAGCGTTGACCGTTGAACACCCAAAAGTCTAGATGACGTCATTATGTAGACTGGATTCCTTCTTTCTTTCTACTTCTTCATCGTCTGCACACGTTACGTTAACACCAGATCTGGAAGGAATCATCTATCTGTTCAAATAAAACCCTAGCTAGTTTATAATAATAATAATAATAATAATAATGTCACTGCCTTACTCCATTAAAGACGTACAATACTACGATAACGCCAAGTTTCGTCAACGTTCATTCTTTCAGGTATTTCATTTTAATTGAATCCAGTTCAATAGACTGACTATATGCGATCAATTGCTTTGTATGTGACCTGTTGATAGATAGTTGAGGTTTCAAATCTTATTATGATAGATTAATACAAATTGAATTGTAGATTAATACAATTAGATGATATATGTGAATATGCAACACAGGATGAGGATTGTACTGGTGCATAAATTCAAAACACAGTCATATGAATATATTGTAATAATGTCTAATTAGTTGTTCTATATGTTGGTAGCAACACACCTTCTGTTAATATGCTTTTTTAGGAGATTAATATAAGTTATAATATGTGTTTTGTTCACATAACTAATGCATAAGCCCAGCACTGTTTTGAATCGGTTCAGAGGCCAATTGCATCAACCTCCTAGCTCATATTTCATATTCATAATACCATTTTTCTTCGGTTTCGGTTAAACATATATCCTTTTGCTATCAGGCATTCTAGATGACTTATTTATGCAGTGTATTTCTTAATAGAATGGGGAAAAATAACATATTTTGTTGATTTTGATGTTCTCCGAATCCCTATTTATAGATTTTCCTAACACAAACTCGTATCTTGCTAAAAGGACTAGTCCTAATCTGTATATAATATATTATACGTATGTAATGAAGAAAATGACATTACTGTTTATCCAAATCCTAGCCCTTTTCCTCTTTTGCAGTTATAAACTTATTTTCTTTTCTTTTTTTTTTTTTTTGTATTACAGTCTCTGTTTCTAATTTCTGAATGTGTTATATCTACTCATTTCTTTCTCTTTAAACTGATATGTTACATAGTCACATCCATTTCAAGATTAATGGTTATCCCTTATATATGCAGGTTATTTCACAAACTTTCTTCACCAAAAAAGTGAAGCGCGGAATTATGGCATGTAGCACAGGAAAGTTTCTGGCTTTATTAATGATATGTGGTTTGACATATCTTATGCTCACTCATGCAAGTCCCATTAGTTCTATAACTAATCATGTATCTAGTGTTGCTCGGTCCAAGGGAGGTGATAACTCTACCATAAATGGTGGAATTAAAAGACATTTGAGAAGGCCACCTAGGCTTCCACCTCGTTTGACCCCTGATGAAGTAAATAGTACCAATAAATCCATATCTAAATGGATAGCTAGACAAAAAAGTGTACAGAAAGCATTCATTCATGCATGGTCTGGTTACAAAACCTATGCAATGGGTTATGATGAACTTATGCCACTAAGCAAAAGAGGCGTGGATGGTTTAGGAGGTTTAGGGGCAACTGTTGTGGATGCTTTAGATACGGCCATGATAATGAATCTTGATGATATTGTTGTTGAAGCAGGTTCTTGGATTGAAACTCATCTTCCAGAAAGAATTTCACATAGAGGTCAGGTTAATCTGTTTGAGACAACCATACGTGTTGTTGGTGGTCTTTTGAGTGCTTATCATTTAAGTAATTCAAATCCTGCATACAAGGGACCTGCACCATCTGTGTATCTAGAAAATGCTAAAAACTTGGCTGATCGTCTTCTAACCGCTTTCACTGCAAGTCCAACTGCTATTCCATTAAGTGATGTTGTTTTGCATGATAAAACCGCACATGCTGCACCCGATGGACTTAGTAGCACTTCAGAAGTTTCTACTGTACAACTTGAGTTTAATTATCTTAGTTTTCTTACTGGTGACCCTAAGTATAGTAAAGAAGGAATGAAGGTTTTGGAACATATGAAGACTCTCCCAAAGGCTGAAGGACTTGTTCCTATCTACATCAGGTATGAACTTTATTAGAAGTATATTTTCTTAATCAAGTTTGTTGCATCATGATTGTAATATTGGTTTTTTTTTTATTTGCCAGCCCTTCGTCTGGTGAATTTTCTGGAGATAATATTAGATTAGGCTCTCGTGGTGATAGTTATTATGAATACCTTATCAAAGTGTGGCTTCAGCAGAGGCATAGTAACTGGACATATTTGCATGACATGTACGTGGAAGCAATGAAGGGCGTTAAGCATCTTCTTGTCAAAAAATCAAATCCAAACGGGCTGGTTTTCGTTGGCGAGTTGCCTTCTGGGATTGATGGTGACTTTAGTCCTAAAATGGATCATCTGGTAAGTCAAGTATTGTCTTCTGGCTCTAAAATGGTGGTTATTGTTGAAGTTATTTAATTGTATGATATAATTTCGCATGTTCAGGTCTGTTTCTTGCCTGGAACACTTGCACTTGGAGCCACCAAAGGCAAAACCAAGGCAAAAGCAAAGGAAGAGAATTTGTTGACTTTTGATGACCTTGAAAACCTAAAGCTGGCAGAAGATCTTGCTAAAACTTGTTTTGAGATGTATGCTGTTACATCTACTGGGTTGGCTCCTGAGATTGCTTACTTCAATTCGGAGGTTAGTTATTTTATATCTTTATTCTGTTGTTTGTATATAGTTATATATTTAATAATTAATTATTCTTCAATCAGGGCTACTCTGAGGAGCATCTTGATGGAGGAAACAAGACTTCAGAGTATATACACGACATTGTTATCAAACGTGCCGATAGACACAATCTTTTGCGTCCTGAAACTGTGGAATCATTGTTCATACTATACCGTATTACAGAAGATTCAAAGTATATTCCAAATTCCAACACTTTCATCATGGAATCATTATATTTTTCTTTACTGTTTTTGGTAAGATATTTTTTGTGTATCTATATTACAGATATCGTGAATGGGGCTGGTCTATCTTTAAGGCGTTTGAGAAGTACACAAAGGTCGACTCTGGTGGTTACAGTTCTTTGGACGATGTCACCGTACTTCCTCCCAGACGAAGAGACAAAATGGAGACGTTTTTCTTGGGTGAAACCCTCAAGTATTTATATTTATTATTTAGTGACAGTAATGTTATCCCGTTGACGGAGTTTGTCTTTAACACAGAAGCTCACCCTATACCTATTGTTTCAAAACACAAAAAGGAATAATTCTCTTTCAACACTGTGAAATCATCCACATTATACAAAGACCATGGATCACAAAGAGGATTTAAGCGAGCACATAATGATATACAGTCATATTGATACTCAAGTACACAAACAGTTTGACTTGCTTATTTTTCACCTTCAATTATGTATTATCATTACGTCAATGTAGTATTAAGAATTGTTAAAAAAGTAGATAGAACTTTTTTTTTGTTGTAATTGCTTTTGAAGGCAATGATGAGCTAAGATTATTGAGTCAGATATAGTACTGTTAAGAGGCAATTAGTTTAATCAATGTATCCAACTTTGTTAGATATTGAACAAATAGCAATCTGTTGAAATCACAAGCTCTAAATTCTCTTAATTTTCTGTTTTATTGCTTATCATACTCCTTAGGTCACATTGCAATCTCAACTTTCACAATCACTTGGAAGGAAAAACAAGTGGTCCCCATCTCTGATAACACTCAAGTCTTCTACTTCTGCGTTCTCTGAGCTCACAACTTTTGCAAACTTTTGGCCTCCAAACTTCTCACCTGCCGTTGCAAAAGGTGCACGGTGACATTAATACATGAAAAAAACAGAATTGCACATCAGGATTGATAATAGAGAGCTTACCTGCAATGTTCAATAAGTCTTCTAATGAATCTGGTAAGACTATGAACTTTGGAAGCTGCTTTTCTGACATGCTCTTGAAATTTGCATGAATGGTGACCCTTTTCATCAATTTCTTAACTTTTTTATCTGGATGACAGCTGGCACTGCTTGAACTCACGGAAGCAGGCTCCGTGAATGAAGTGGAGCAAGAAGGGTCCCTGCTTGTTGTTGGTGAGTACTGACTTGTCTTACTGTTTGTGGTTTCTGGCTCGAACAAATCTATTCTGTGTTCGGTTTTCTTATTTTCATGACTCAGTAGAAGGTTATATATAATTTTGTTTCCTTGCTGTTTAGCTAGAGATATTGGTGTGCACCCTTTTGCATCAGGCTTGTTTGCATTTGCCCCTCCTTCTAGAAGAAGTTTTACCATTTCTAAGTGGCCTTGTTTTACAGCAACATGAAGAGCAGTTTGTCCTTCCTCTGCTGGTAAATCAACATTTATTTCATTTTTGTTTGATTTAGATTTGTTTATTTGTTCTTGCTTCTTTGTATCTTCTGAATTTAAATAATCTATATTACTTGATTCCCATGTAACCTGGTTTTCATTCCGGTAGTTATGCACATCAGTAGAAGAATTCTCCATAGCCAGCCCTCTGTGTCCAATACTTTCTAGGCCTTTCAGTTTCTGCAAATGAATAAACATAGAAGTGTACATATTTCTTAGATCCGCGTTAAACTAATGGATATTGGACTTCAAATTAGAAGCAACAATTTTTTACTTCTGTTTTTTAATTTCAAACGGGTCAAGTAAACAAATTCAGCTGAAAAGGGAACACGTTAGATCGGCTGAAAAGTGATTAAAGATTTAGCTAATAATTGTAATGATGGTGTCTTCATAACAAATATTTTAGTGCATTAACTGTTTATTGAATATAGGAGAAAAAGTGTTTCATGTCAACTCAACCCAACCCAACTTAACCCAACCGATTCAAATAAGAACCAAAATCTTCGTTTTGACTTTTGAGTTTTGACTCGTCACCCAATCCACCCATCTCACATCTACTTCAAATTAGGGCTGTTCAAAAGCTTGCAGCTTGCTTGAAATTGGCTTGTTTATAAAGCGAGCTGAGCCCAAGTCAAGTTTGGCTCGGCTTGTAGCTTGCTTGTTGGCTAGTTTAAGTAAAAGCCCAAATTCTGCATCATGTGTATTATTTTTAGTTTATATATACATCAATATGTGTAAAACTAAAAAAAATATATATATTTTTTAAAATAAACAAGCCGGCTCGGCAAGCCACGAGTTTGATCAAGCTTTCTCATGCCAAGCCTGAGCTCAACGATTCAGCTCGTTAAGATAAATGAGCCAAGCCACGGCTCGGTTAGGCTCGTTTACATCCCTACTTCAAATGGTGGGTACATGGCAAATACATACCATGTAAAAATTGTTCATGATAACAAATCCATCTTGTGTATTTGTGTGAATTATCCGAAGTAGTGCAGAACCATCCATCCTCAATATCTGAGAAATCTCACTTGTCTGGAACATGAACGGCTGAGGTGTATTGTATAAAACTCCCGTTTCTCCAAACATTTCTCCCGACCCAACCTTTCCTATGATCTGCATGTTAACAATTTCATAAGTAAGATTCTCATGTGCCCAGCAACTAGCCAATAGGAATACTATACCTGATCATGCCCATCTTTTTGTGAAATTATATCCTGCCAATAGAATTTGAATTACCAACCCATTTATTTCATATTTTCAAGTTCATAAAACATTTAAGATTGTAACCAATATGTATTTGCTGTTAAGTTCGCTTACCACTGCTCCAGTAACGATTATGTACAGGTTTGTTGGAATCTCATTTTGTAGAATCACAACCTCCTTCGGTGGAAAATACTCCGCTTCCATTTCAGAAACCTTTTCAACAATATAGTACACTACATTATTAAACCTGAGAAATGTGCATTGATACAATTAATGAGCATGTTTTACATATTTAGTTTTGAATTGTCCTTTGCCCTTTGTTTAACAGGCTTACGAAGTTAATTTACTATCAGGAAAAGAAGATTACCAGCTGGAAAAGACACTCGTGTGAAATGCCACGAAACAAATGAACGTTTTTCACGATGGGATAAAAAAGATGGCGTGAAATGCTTGCACGAATGGCTTTTGGCAGACAGTTTAAGGTATCTTGATGTTTAAACCCCCTTGTTTTGTAATCTAGACATATGTGTGACAGTATTTGATCTTTTATTTGTGGCGGTAGTTGATTCCGTTTTGCAAATTCTGAAGCTGCGGTGACTTTATCCCTCTATCACACCAAAAACTGTTTCATTAGAATTCACAATTTTGAGTAAATCTATTTTCTATATCAAAATAACTTACAAAATCTTGGGTGTTTCCGGCCCAATGAACAACAAGATTTGTCATGTTACCAATAAGGTAAGATGTCAATCCTAAGTTGAATAGCATATACAGGATATCAAACACCATTTCTCTTGTATTCTCAGCATGAAAGTCCCCATAACCAGTAGTTGTTAGAGTCACAATTGACCAATACAGTGATGTTACATATCTGTTCCAGATGCTTTCGGTTTTGAAATTTGGGTAAACCGCACCAATCCAAGTTTTATTCGGGTCGGGATATTTATCTGCTATTAAGTAGTTAAAGCATCCAGCACAGTGTATAGCAAACAAAGTCACCTGAATTAGATTTAAAATGTTGAAAATAGGTTATTTTACTTTACCCATAAATAGTTAAGTTTTTAGACAATCAAATTTGTTTAAATAGCGTATTAAAACACCGCCAAAAAAGCTCGGTTCCTTACCGATATGAGCTTAGTACAACGGATCCAAAAATAGCTAAACCTGATGTCCTTCTCAAGCCTGATATGTACAATACAGATTTTGTCACTTAGTGTACTTTTGATTATCCTTTAATAATGCAAATTTGGAAGATTGTTGTGTTATTAAAATAGTTTTAAAAAAATGGAATATGTACCTTGCAAAAAGGGAGCTAACTCTTCTTAGGCGCCATAATCTTAACATACTGAGTATTTGGAATCCAATATCACTTTTCTTATCTTTGCAGAGGAGGCTGAGAGATCGGAATGGCACAGTTGAGCTCACATCAAATATGAACCATGTTGACAGGTACCTGTCACAATGCAACATTTTGTTCTTCATAACACGCGGATTTTTGTTTTTTATTGTTAAAGAGAAGATAGGAAAAAGAAAGATTCTTCGCTGACCTCACTGCGATCTTCTTGTGATCATCAATAAGAACATAGGACTGAGTCTCAAGATATGCCACAAAGAAAGTTAGAATGATATCAATGGCAAAGAAGCCATTGACAATGTTGTCAAAGATTCTCAAACCACCTTCATTATCAAGAAACGCAAAGTCAAATGGCGAAATCCATGCTGAGTAAATTACCAATATAACCAGAAACATCTCCATGCCCTGAACAAAGAGAAATATTCAGAAAGTTTAGATACAAACTTACATATACAATTATACACCCTTTTAAGGAAACTGGAAGTCTCACCTGTATCGCCTATCAAATGGGCTGATTATGTATTTCCTTAGTGCAACCGAACGGTTAGAATTCGCTCCTAGAGACGGGAGTAGATCACTAGAGAAGTAACCACCACCACCACCACCATCGTGTGTAGCTTTTCCCACTTGACAATCCTCGATGCATAAGCATCTTAACACGTTATTATCATTATGGTCGGACAACGACATTTTGTAGTAGCAACTAGTTACAGAGAGAAGGATGGTGGTTTGTTTAATGAACTTAAGAGAAAAAAAAAACTATGTAGAAGAATTTGGTAAATTAGTTTGGTGGCAAAAGGAAGAAGATGAGGGAGTATTTAATTGAAGTAGTGGAGGTGAGAAAATGGTCCTAGGATTGGTGAGTTGTGTTGTGGGGGTGGGTATATAACAAAGCATATAGGAAATGGGGTGTGTTCATTTCAAATTCTAAATATAGACCAGACAAGAGGCTGTAAGTGTTTTGAGATTAAAGCTTATTTTGGTGTGTTTCAGACCAGACAAGAGGCTGACAAGAGGCTGTAAGTGGAATCTCTCTTGCAAAGATGCTTCTCTAATCTTTAACTCTCACCTTTTAGTCAAATCCACAATCTAAGAATATGCATTGTTACAACACTCCCGTAGCGATATCTCATTGCTCGACTCTTTTAACCGCGTTTAGATTTTTATTTTGGTTGCATGGTGTCATGTCATATTTATGATGGCATTATGTTTGTTTAAGGTGACCCATGTGTCTTAAGAATGGTTACATGGTTGTTTTTTTGTGTGGGTTAGATTAGACACCATGCATAGGGGCTGGACCCTTGGCGTTGGTTCATTAGTGACCCTTGGCGCCAATGTCGAAGCATGAAATGAATCTGACCTGATCCATGACAATGTTTCCACGGATTTTCGAGATGAACGAACCACGTCTTGATCTTCTTCTCCGGTTGCTTGAGACCTGCAATGGCTTTTTGGGGGTGTGGAGGTGACTGCTAAGAAATCCTGAGGAATCTCTTGTTTACAGACACAAAAAAGTGGTGGTGGCTCTTATTGAGCATGACCCTTTAATAAGGAGGTGGAGACCTCCTTATATAGAGAGCCTCATGGCCACCATCATGGTACCCTAATGGGCCTAGCCCAGTTAGGGTTACCTCCACAAAACCCCCTCAGCCCAATAACATTGTATTAGTCCATATAATAAAATAAGCCAAACATAATAAATTTAGGGTCGTAAAACCGGGTTTAGTACCATACCCCTACAAGCCCCCCAAGTCCAGCGTTGCTCCGGGGCGCGCAAGCGTCTAGGTGGAGCGCTGGACTTTATGAGGTGTGTTAGGCCCTGAGGCGGTTTTTTCCCTTTTCTTCGGCCTTGTCTTTATTGTCTGAGTTTTGGGAGGTTTTCCTCATGATGGTGACATGTTGCGGTCCTTATGATAATGATGGTGCCCTGTCATAAATAAGATATAGCACGCATCATAGTGGCGCGAGGCCTGATAAAAGATGGAGCGCGCATCTCGATAATAATGTAACATAACTTGCGCGCGAGGCAGCTTACGAGTTATGAGAATAATAAAGCCTGCGCGCGAGGCGACTTACGGATCTATGAGAATAATAAAGCCTGCGCGCGAGGCGACTTACGGATCTATAAGAATAATAAAGCCTGCGCGTAAGGCGACTTACGAGCTATAAGAATAATAAAAACTGCGCGCGAGGCGACTTACGAGTTATAAGAATAATGAAGCTTGCGCGAGTTGCGGCTTACGAGCTATAATAATAATGAAGCTTGCGCGCGAGGCGACTTATGAGCTGTAAGAATAATAAAGCTTGCGCGCGTGAGGCGACTTACGAGCTATAAGAATAATGAAGCTTGCGCGAGTTGCGGCTTACGAGCTATAATAATAATGGAGCTTGCGCGCGAGACGACTTATGAGCTGTAAGAATAATAAAGCTTGCGCGCGAGGCGACTTACGAGCTATAATAATAATGGAGCTTGCGCGAGTTGCGGCTTACGAGCTATGAGAATAATAAAGCTTGCGCGAGTTGCGGCTTACGAGCTATAATAATAATGAAGCTTGCGCGTGCGCGTAGACTGTGCGTCCTGCGACGCGCGCAAATGTTGCATGCGCGTGCGCATAGGCTCTGGCTTTGTGTTATGCGCCACGCGCAGATGTTGCATGCGCGTGCGCGTAGACTTTATGTCGCGCCACGCGCAGATGTTGCATGCGCGTGCGCGTAGGCTTTATGTTGCGCCACGCGCAGATGTTGCATGCACGTGCGCGTAGGCTTTATGTCGCGCCACGCGCAGATGTTGCATGCGCGTGCGCGTAGACTGTGATATGTGTGAGCATGTGATGCGTAAGCATGTGTAATATGCGTGAGCATATGTGATGCGTGAGCATATGTGGTGCATGAGCATGTGATATGAGGATTCCCAACCTTTAAGTATGGCGCGTGGCCTGATGGGTTTATGAGGATTCCCAACCTTAAGTATGGCGTGTAGCCATATGGGAAATTATGAGGATTCCCAACCTTTAAGTATGGCGTGTAGCCATATGGGATATTATGAGGATTCCCAACCTTTAAGTTTGGCGCGTAGCCATATGGGATATTATGAGGATTCCCAACCTTTAAGTTTGGCGCGTAGCCATATGGGATATTATGAGGATTCCCAACCTTTAAGTTTGGCGTGTAGCCACATGGGATATTAGGAGGATTCCCGACCTTTAAGCATGGCGCGTAGCCATATGGGATATTATGAGGATTCCCAACCTTTAAGTTTGGCGTGTAGCCATATGGGATATTATGAGGATTCCCGACCTTTAAGCATGACGCGTAGCCATATGGGATATTATGAGGATTCCCGACCTTTAAGTATGGCGTGTAGCCATACTTAAAATATTATGAGGATTCCCGACCTTTAAGCATGGCGCGTGGCCTGATGCGCGCATGCACGACGATGGAGTGGTGACTCGTGAGCGCGCGTGCGTGGCGGAGGTTTCTTGCGCAAAACCCACATGGTGGTTTTCGCGGTGGTTTCCACGGGCGCTCACGCATGTCGGCGAAATGGTGACCCGCTGGCGAGCATGCGTGGCGGCAGTCTTCTGCGCAAAACCCACATGGTGAAGGTCTTTTGCGCGAAACCTACATGGTGGTTCCCGCGGCGGCACATGCATGGCTGCGGAGTGAGAATCCGCGGGCGCGCGTACATGGCGGCGGAAGTCTGGTAATTTTTGGATCTGCAATTTAGGAGTTAGACCTGCAATTTTAAACCTAAAATCCAGGTCTGTAATCTAGATCTAGATCTGTAAATCAGATCTGGATAGATCTGAAGCTCGGAGCAGATTTAAAACCATCACAGATCCGGAGACTTGATCATTCGAGTTCGGCAGTTTCTTTTCGCACAGATCTGGAAGCCTCTTTTAGATCTATGGATCTTTTTGAGCTTTAATAGAACAAGCCTTGAAGCCTTTTTCTGTAAACTTCCAGATCTGGGTTTTTCCTGGGAGAGATCTGACAGCCGAGATGAAGATCGAAGGGTAGTTCGTTGCGGTCCCACGGATGGCGCCAATGTCGAAGCATGAAATGAATCTGACCTGATCCATGACGATGTTTCCACGGATTTTCGAGATGAACGAACCACGTCTTGATCTTCTTCTCCGGTTGCTTGAGACCTGCAATGGCTTTTTGGGGGTTTGGAGGTGACTGCTAAGAAATCCTGAGGAATCTCTTGTTTACAGACACAAAAAAGTGGTGGTGGCTCTTATTGAGCATGACCCTTTAATAAGGAGGTGGAGACCTCCTTATATAGAGAGCCTCATGGCCACCATCATGGTACCCTAATGGGCCTAGCCCAGTTAGGGTTACCTCCACAAAACCCCCTCAGCCTAATAACATTGTATTAGTCCATATAATAAAATAAGCCAAACATAATAAATTTAGGGTCGTAAAACCGGGTTTAGTACCATACCCCTACAATTACCAGTCGGCTGGGGAACCCAACTGTACAAACTCACCGACTTGCACCTGCCCATGCACGTGCTTAGATATTTAAAATCTTTATGATATTTTTTTAGAGTTAATACTTGATGCAAAACCACTATCGAGCCGGGGGTCTCACTGGAAGCAGCCTCTCTATTCCTATGGAGTAGAGGTAAGGCTGTCTATATCTTACCCTCCTCAGACCCTACAATGGCTTTGCTATTGGTGGGATACACTGAGTACGATGATGATGATGATGATGATGATGACGACTTGTATGGTTACCATGGTTTAGACAAAGTAACAACTTTGAGTAGTACAGTTTGAGAGTAACAAGTTTGGGTTCGCGGTTTCGATTGGATAAGAGCTTTGGTGTCTAAGGCTAACTTTTGTTAACTTCTTATTATTATTATTATTATTATTATTATTATTATTATTTTAAGTTTGGACAAAATGACTAAATGCTTTTTTATAACTACATGGACTATTTCTGTAATTAACTCTATTGTAATTACAAGGACCATTTCTATAAATTACTTAAATTAGATGATAAATTTAAATATTAAACTCTTAATATTTCGGGTAAGAAAACACTCTTGATACTTAATTAGTACAAAGTACCCTGTTACTTTGCCCGATCTCAAGAACCATTTGTGTAATTAACTTATTTTTATCTCTCTAAAGGAATTTTTATGACTGTTTAAGGCAGTGTTTTAAAAACCGGTTCGTACCGGCCGGTTGAACCGGTAATACTGGGTTTCGCATATCAGGTTGGTATTTTGAGCCTTGTATTTTTGGGCTATTTGTTAGAACATCGAACCGACTATTTTTTTTACTAAAATACCGGTTTAAGCCGGCAAATTGGTTTTTAAGTCTAAGAGATTTTTGATATTTTGCGGCTCATATTTTCTAAAAATTACTTTTAACCTAATGATTAACGTTGAAACGACTGAACTTTTGGGTTATTTTTTGAAAATCGAGTGCTTTTGTATTATTTTTTACTATAGATTAACTTTTGGAATATATTTTTATACAGAATCGTCTACTTTTCAGTTATTTTTGAGTTAAAGTTGTATTTATATGAAATTACAAGGTAAGCTATTCAACTTGGTTGAACCTCCCGGTACAACTTGTACAATCTGGTTTAACCGGTTGCAACATTTTTTTAGTACAATCCGATACGAGTATAAAACCGGTTTTTAAAACATTGGTTTAGGGTTTAGCAAAAACCATAAACCATAATTGAACAAAACCGACAGTTAATTGCATCTGATTAACTGATCATTTGGTTATGGTTAATCGATCTTCCACAATCAAAACTCGGTTATAATTATGGTTAAACCCACGAACACTTGTGACTTTGCACACCTGTCTAATTTGCAAATAAATAATAAAATATTTACTTATTATTGTAATATTTTGTGTGAGAAACATAGCCGTATAAAAGACAAAAGTTACTTTTACTAAATGAATGAAGAAGATTCGTGGGACTTCTGAAAGCTAAATATCAAATTTATTAATGGAACTTGTTGTCCCAAATGCTGGAGCTTGCTTTATATTATATAAAATAATAATGCAAATATTGTGGGTTTCTTCATCTTACACGTATCATATTCCTATTGGTAATTTTAAATAAGCTATTTTAAAGAAACTGAGAGGTTGATTTCAACACAACAAATATATAGATTAGAGAAAATTGTGAAACTAATCATTGTAGTCATGTCAGATAAATTTCGTTTTAGTCATGAGTATACTATTAATGATAACAATAAAGGAAGTCACGTCGCGATTACTATCACGTACTTACGTATCTTATTTGAATATTTATGGAAGAAAAAACAAAGATTTAAAGTTACTATTTAATAAGAAGAAAACAACTTAATAGATAAAAGACGCTAACAATCTCCAACTTAGTTACGTGATTTAAAATTCGTGTTGCTTACATGACAGTGGACATAAGGTCGTGTATCCAATTCAGACTAAGTTACGTTTTCAAACGTCCTTAATATGTTTCATGTAATATTTATTTTAAATAAGATCTTTTGTATTATCATGTAAGAACTACTAAGTAAATTGAAGTAATAAAAATAGATGAATGAATAATAAAGTATACAAAAAATGGGTACTTCTTGTGATTGTGTCAATAAATTATATCATTAATTATGTGAAGCAAACAACCAACAATCCAACGGCAACATGTGATTGAGATATTTTATTACATTATAATATTTATATCTCCGCGTGGATAATTAATTAATTATTTTGAAAATAAAGTTATATTTTTGCTTAGCTTATCTCAGATGTCGATGTGGGACCATCCATCAATGGTGGATCGAATTTGTATGGGCAGTAGTAAGAGTATTTTCAGTGGGTTCTCTAAATTACGTGAAGGAGTTCTCTATTTTTTAGAGATGGTAAAAGGTGGTTGTGAGAGGAGGAGAGAGAAAATGTTACTGTTTATGGTTAAATTTGGAGAAACACACTGTTGATCTCTATAATTTTTTAATATTTTTGAAAGTGGTTGTAAGTGAATGAGAAAGAAAATGTAATGATAAAAATATAAAAAAGTATCATTTAATTGAAAATGAGAGAGAAAAGTAGGCTGTCAATTCCTGACACGGCCCGAAATCTGACACGAAAAAATATAGGTTTTGGGTCGACTGACACGACCCGTTTTCTTGAATGGGTCAACCTAAGGAAGATCCTAGAAAACACACTATTATTATATTAGCTGTTTAATGTTTAATTAATTAAAAAATATATCGAGTTTAAAGATTGAATGGAATACATTCTTTTGGAAATTGGGGTATTTGGAATATAGGGTGTCAAAGCGAAGTTGGCTTACAAAATAAAAGGAAGAGATGGCTTGGAGTAACCATTGCATCCAACTTAGAATCAAATCGGAAAAGAATATAATTTGTTTTTTAATTTCGGTTTTAAATCTTACCCTTGACCAATAATTTTAAAACGCGTTTAAAATCATTAATAATATTTTAAGAGAAGATTTAAAACATGATCTTAAACCTTGTTAACATATGTATACGTGTTAACTGTACACTGGCTCCAAGATTTTGACATAAACTGATAACTTGTGACCAGGTTACAAGGTGGAGTCGGTGGGAAACATGTGGTGGTGTGCTAATATAAGTGTGCTAGGTATGTGGTCTTCAAGAGGTTATGATAGGTAACCAATGTGAGTAAAATTCGAATATGAAACCTCTACTTGAAGAGTATCAGCCTTTTGCTATTACACCCTCCTTCAAGGTTAAACTAACTAGACTTTGTCCTTTAGATAACTAGCCTAAAAACAATAATCTATCTCATGACACCTTGGACAATTCATATTTAAGAGCGACTTGACCTTAAACGATCCTCAACCAAAATCAAAATAAATGAAATTATTAGACAAGATATTAGCTCTAATTTGTAGGCCCATTTTCTATCTTAGTCACTCCGAATTCTTGGACAAGCTAGTCCTTGGGCACACTTTCATGTCTTTTGATTCAAAGACTTTTTCTCCCATGTATAATCTTAACTACAATAATGCTGTTAATCAGAGATCTTGCAATGACACTTGGAAAGATGAAACGTTTGCCATCTCGAAGGAGACGCGTGGCACCTTAGAGACAAGACATGTGGGATCCATATCATCTTTTCAAAAATGGAACACTTGAGCATGTATAAAACAATGTCCACATGGGTGCATCACCAGTAATACTAATGGCAACCAATGACGTTAACTCATAATATAGGCTTTCTAGAAAACAACATGAAGTAATGGCAACCACACCTAATAGAGACTTGTCAAGATTGGGAAACATTTTTGTGTTACAAAATAAATTTTGTGCTTATTTCTTGTAATTTAAGATGGGAAAAATGCAACTACATTACGTAAACGTACCGAAGATTAAATGAAACGTTTGATGGAAAGTTCATTTATATTTGTTTAATTAATCAACCAGATATAAACAACACATCTTATTCATTTAACTAAGTAAATTACGTTTGCAAACAATAATTTATGTTCATTTCGTATTTAATATATGTTCATAGTTATTATTGAAACATATATTAAGCAACAACATAGAAGCTTATGATGATGAAGCAAATCAAGATTTGGTTCAAGAAAACATGAAGAATCCAAGAACATTTGAGAGCAAAAATCATTGCATAACCTGGCTTAGTTTGTTAAGAAATAATTAAGTTTCTAACTGAAAGCAGATTGTATTTAAAGTATGAAACATACATAACATGAGATTAAGAGTTATCAGTTATGGTAGGATCTAGCTCAATTTGACTAGTGATTGCCACAATCTTATTAGTTACACATGGCAACTTGATAACAACTTATTTGGTCAAAGTCTTGGTTGAATGGAAAGATGAATAGAGGGGGACATAATAATCAAATGACCCTGTCTACTACCAGCATTATCACAAATCACATGAATAAGTGCAAAACTTTGTAACTCCACTTTCATGGCCAATACAACAACAACAACAACAACCACCAATATTTGATCAAATCAAAAGCCCTATTATGATCTCCATCACATTCATGCTCATAATCCATATCAAAGGCGGTGTCTCTATTCATGCAATGATCATCCAATCCGGAACTCACTTGAGCAACTATTGAATTTACTTTTCCTTACACCAACCATGATATCTAGTTCTTTCGAAGCACTGTATGTAAGCACGTGCGTCCTTTTTGAGTTTTAAGTGAGGTTGCAATATTTTGGAATCGATCGAGTCATCCATTATCTTAGAACAATTACTCTAGTGACTCATGCATATAAGTTTGACTAGGATAATATATCTTGATCATAAACTTATATACCTCAATTAATGGTCAAAGTTGATCATAAACACTGCTTGGAATAATTTATTTATTATTTTTTTAAATGATATTTATTAAGCTAAAATCAAGAATTGAAGATTTTAGTATAAGTGACAAAAATTGCCTTGAATTGACCAAGTTATCTGGAATTTGGGAATTTGTTAACTAATTTTTATAATTAAATATAGTACCTGTACTATGTATTCCAATCCTTGAAATGGATTGGGAGACGATCAAGCTTATTTTAGTGATTTATAAACAATTTGGAAAAAGATTAGCCAATTAAGGCTCAAATCCACCTTATACTCTTAATAGTATCAAAACATGATTTTGATGGATGAAAATAACCAAATTCTGGTTGTTGGAGTTGAATAGAGTTAGAAGTGAAATGGTATTATGATTATTTGTGTAAATTCGTTGCCTAGAAGCACACTAACGGTAAAAGTATTGTTCACAAAAGAACAATTTCTTATGCAACTTTTCATATTACATATATGTAATAATTGGCACTTAAAATTTATTTATTTTTAATATAGCAAAACTATACTCTAGATAAAGATATATAAATTTTTGTTTTATGGTATAATCTTAAATAAAAGTAAGATTGTGTAAAAAGTTATTAAAGTTCTAAAAAAATTGAGAAACTACTTACAAAAATTAATTAAAAAGAAGAGTTACTTTACCCACCCTCAATAAATGTAAGAACTAATTTAAACGAAAGTATAATAAAAATCATATTTAATCTTAGTCACTAATAAAAAGTGGGCTTCTACATGTATTTATAAGCAAAAACTTCAAAAAAGTTTAAAATAAACTAATTTTTTACATGTGAAATCGAGTTTTATATTTTTTGTTTACATATAAAAGCCATGGTTCCTTAGCTTTCTACTTTTTTGAAGTTTCCCATTGAACCCTCCCATAATCTTAGTCACTAATATACTGAAATTAAATAAATGGTTCATATATTGGTTTTTTTGTTTGAACATAGATGAATGATTTTTTACCCTAAAAACCGGTGCTTTAAAATCGCTAGTTGCTGGTCAGGCGATGGGGGTAGAAACTAGCGATTAATCGGATCAGACTATAATGTATAACTTTCAGTTTTATATATGCACGCACACATTTTTATATGTAATTTTCAGTTTTATGCATACACAAACACATTTTGGCTGGAATCTCGCTGGAAACCCCTGATTTTTAATGGAATCTTGTCGGAAATCGAAATCGTTGATTTTTTCCGGAACCTAATCATAAAAGGCCGATTAAGTCTGATCAATCCGATTTCGATCGGATTTGACCATTGACCGATTAGCCCAATATTAATCAGTGAAGAGGGAACTAGCGATTAATCGACGTCTAGTCGGGATTTTTGCAACACTGCTAAAAACTATTTACAATATACACTCCTAAATTTCTATAAAGTAATATCGAACATTAAGGATGATGAATGAACCTAGTGACAGATTTAGACGAAATATTAGGGGCAACGTTCACAAATTTTCTTTTACCGTATTTCATACAATAACCAAATTTTTCTTACCGTATTTCATAGTATAATTTTTTTAACTTGTTGTTGGACCGATATCATCATTTTATTGGAATTTTTGTTTAAAAAGATTGCTAATAATACTTTGTCGTTTCATCTTTCAAGTTCCATAATTTTAGGAAAAAAAAATCTAAACCCTAAATTCCTAATCAACTCTAATTTACTTTGTCAAAATATCCAATAAACAATAATCAATCATTTAAATATTCAATTGCTCATAAACAAATCCAAATTAACAATTTATATAAACAAATTTATAATTACAATTTTAGATAAAATTGAAGAATACCTATACTGAACAAGTTGAAGTTGAACCATGGAAGAGGGACCGAGGGACACCGACTGTCGGCTACTCGGCTGCACCGGTAGTAGGGGTTGAGGCAGCGTGGAGTGGGCAATGGCTGAATGAAACTTTGTTTTATTAAATGTTGATGTCCTGCCTGATCCAAGTGTCCAGGCATAAGGAAACAACGAACAATGGTTTTATTTGTTTTGTGCTTTAATTTGGTTGGACTTAAAACATTAGTTAGTTTTATCGTTTAATTTGGTCGGGCTTTAAACAAATTTGGGTAACATTATATTTTTTCAGAGTTAGCGAAATACGAAAACTGACTAATAAATTTTTTTTTACACTACCGATGAAATGATGGGGGTAGTAGTGGCTACCCTGATTATTAGCTAAGTCCACCCCCGAATGAACTTGCATCTAATGGACTAAATCAAAACATGAAACATTAAGACTGTACGGATGAGCACTAAAAATTTTTCCAACCGGATTACCCCGAACAGCACACTCATTTACCTGAATTACACCCATAAGTATTTGCTTTATGTGCATGTATGCATGCGTGCATGAATGCACGCATGCACATACATATATTGTAACATCCACAAAATTTTGGTACAAATTTGACAAGTTTATAAAGTTAAAGGACTAAAATATGCATGAGATAAGTAATGGGAAATGTATGGTAAAGAAAAGAAAGCATTTTTATGCTAAGGGAATAAGTAAGGAAAACTCCATCCCACATGGAAAGTGGGAAAGAAATGAAATCACTTTAAAAGGAAGGAGTTTTCTATGATAATGTTCTTGTATGGCTAACCACTCTCACTAGTCCTAGCGGAGGGTGCGAAGCACCCGACGCGCACGGGCACGGGCGAAGGGCGATGGGCGCTTTGATGGCGCACTTCGCATCGCCGCGAGCCGCTTAAGAGCCACCTTTTGTATTTTTGGATGATGAGACAAAATCAAGATATGGCAAGTTACCAAAAGATCAGGGACTAAAAATGAAAGATTTGAAAATTTTCATCTTCGCGATACGCGAAGAATTTGAGTTGCAACTTTGCAATATGCGAAGATGCAGGACACGTCACGGGACACGTGGCAGACCGGAGTGACACGTGGCGACACGTGGCAAGCCTACGCAATGACTCACATAAGCTAGTGCACCTTCGCGATACGCGAAGATGCACAGATTCAGGCTATAAATAGCCGGCCATGGGGATGAAGTCTCCATCACCTCACATCTCACACTTTACCTCAGTTTCCGTGCCATTACCCCGACAATTCCGATACGCTCGTTGTCTAGAAGTATGTGCGAGTAGGAGTGCTGCCCACTTGAAGTTTAAGCATTTCGCAGATAAGCTATACAAGGTAGGGATTCTGCCCGAATAATTTATTATATATGGCTAAGACCCTAGTCGTGGGTATAGTCTATACCTTGATCAGATAATAAATGAAATGTAGTTTTGATAAGATAAGGTTATGAATAAAATATTATTCTTTCTTATATAGATATTTCTTATGAAATGGGATGTATACATACATTTCTTCATGATAAAGAAACGTAGTATATAAATGTTTTATAAAATGAAATGAATATCAAGGTAAAGGTTATGCAAATAGACTTAAGGTCTATAGCTAGATTGTATATCTAGTTATTTATAGAATGTTATTCTCGTACTATAGGTCCGAGATAAAGATCAGACATCTGTTGGTGAGAATCAACAAAAGGTGAATACACCTTTTTATAATATGAAATGTTTTATGACGTGAATACGTCTATGTACTGTCTTTTTAAAGGTTATTTACTCTTATAAACTATGGACTGTTATCCATACATAAAAGAGTTATGAAAGTATTTGCATGAGGGTTGGTTCAAATCCTCTAAAACGTTTTGATACAAGGTAGTACTAAACACTCAGACTAAAATACACATGTGTCTGGATCCGTACATATATGTACTGTAGTGAGCACACTACAGACATACTGACCATGAGGCAAGTGACTGTCTCTAGGGCGAGTGAAGTCCGATTATGTGGCTTGTGCGTATGTTTAGTTCCGATGAGATGGGATTGAGACCCACTGAGTCATTGAACACTATTGGTGTTGTGTCTTAACGAATTGTGAAAACATTTTTGAGTCAGCGTGTTCACCAGCATATAGCTGACGTATTTTGAAACTGTTTTCAGGTAACCAGGAGTAAGGAATAGTAATGGATATGTCAGTGAAGATAGAAGATCACTAGGCATAGAATGCAGCTGGTGGCTCAACTAATTTTGTAATGAAGCATATATATTAAACTTGTTTTTAAACAAGTAATTTTGTAAAACACTCAAGGGTATTTAAATCCCTTTGTCATGAAAGTAAATATTTTAAATTAACATTTTCCGCTACAAACTTTGATGAATTGACAGAAACGGTACCAACTGTGAGTCACACACCTAGACCCGAAGACAGGGTGTGACATACATACATACATGCATACACACACATACCTACAATCCTTTATCGTTGGGTATACTCTTTTAACCCAACTAGATGCTTTTAAGAAACTTACAATATATCTTGCCTAACTGAAAATTTACCTTACAAATACCTTACATGTATGAAAAGCGATGTTACAATAATATATGAGATTAAGATTGCTCATACCTATTCTACTACCATATCCATATAAAACTAACTAAAAATTTTATCGAATATATAATTGTAATCACATTGTAGTAGAGGAATCCACAACAACAAACAACCACATAAACGCATATCATATTCTATTTTTTTTTTCAAAAACCCTTACTTTTTCTATAACAACAAACATTCACAAACTTCATTAAAAAATAGTATAATTGTATATACTATATATGCATGAGAGAGAGAGAGAGAGAGAGAGAGAGAGAGAGAGCCTGCCACCTTGCAAACATGTTGCAGGTTTGCAGGGGCTGACCCACTATATGTGTATCGGGATCCCGATACCCCAATTTTTTTTTACAAATTTCATAGAGGCGGTGTTATAAATTTTTCAAGAACCCTATAAAAGAAATAGATGAAACCAATAGTGTTAAGCTTGACTTTGGTGTAGTGATAAGTCCCTTTGCATCCTTCTAAAATGTCTCAAGTTCAAGTCCTCTTTCACACTGTTTTTTACATTTAAAAAAAAAAAATTCCAAATACAATCTCAGGGATTAAAAAAAGTACACAATCGTTTAAGAATTTGTGTTTTAATTTCTTTAATTTAATCAATACTATTGTCATTCACATTCACAATGATATAGTTACATAATTGTTATATTCTGTATATATAGACTTTTGCCACTATGTCGTTTACAATTTTGTAAATACTTGAGTAATTTTTGAGTTTTATATGAACACTTCAAATCTTCAATAGAAGTTGAATCTCATATCTAAGTTTTGTTAAAGAAGTTTAAGTCATAATTTTCTTCAACTAATATTCGTAAGAAAATTTTATTTTATTATGTTTCTCTTCCCTCCTTGACCCGAACGACAACATAATTATAATTTTTGATTGTGAAAATTTTTTGGACATAAAAAAAAAGGGACTCCATGGGATAAAAATTTTGGGTCTGCTATCGCATGTTTGTATTCACAAACCCTACTTTTGTAAACTTGCTTCACAATAAGAGAAGGTTGCTATCCATTCATTCTTTTGTTATATCAACTAAACCTCAATTAGAGAAGCCCAATGCAGATGCTCTAAGGAGAAAATGAGTCCTTTGGCAAAGGAAATCGTGATTGATGGATTCTATTTGACTAATAGTGGGGTTTTCAAGGAAAGATTATATATCTAAAGATACTTGTCGAATATCAAACGTTTATAATATAGTATCTACTATCTAGTACAATTGAAAAAACAATTGTTTTCCACTTATATCTTGTAAAAGGGTATAAAGTATAAACTATAAATATGCCTGCAAACGAACTAAACGTTTGGTAAACTGTTCGGCGGAAAGTTCGTTTATGCTCGTTTGTTTAATAAACTAACGAACATGAACAAAAAAATTGTGTTCGTTAAATTAAACGAACGAACATGAACACATGTTTCATTCGTTTATTTATGTCCGTTTATGTCTATTTATTTATGTTCGTTTATGTATTAATAGAAAACAATTAAATATTATTTGGATGAGTCATTTACTTAAAAGTTTTATATTTGTTAATTTGTGTTCATTTAAGTGTTTTCAATGATGTTCATTTACATTTGTTCATATATGTTTCATTAATGTTCGTTTATCTTTGTTTAGTTATGTTCATTTAGATTTTAAACAAACGAATATAACAAACACAAATGTTTATTTTTTGAATAAACGAACATGAACATAAATATTTATTCGATTAAGTGCCCTTGCTTGTTTAAAGTTAAATGAAAGAAAATAAACATGCCCTTGTTTGTGTTCATTCGATTCGTTTACAGACTTTCATTATTCACATTGATGAACACATCGGCTCAATATCTAGGCTCTGCCGATTTTATTTGTGTTAGTGAACACATTCATTTCCTTAATGAACGAACACGAATATAAAATCTCGTTCCGTAATAGTTCGTGAACACATTATTTTCTTAACAAACGGACATGAATAAGACATTGTTCGTGTTCGTTCGGTTCATTTACAGCCCTAGTCTATAAAGTTGTTAACTGAGAATAAAAGCAAGCTTTAAAGTAAAATTAAAAGTTAATAAAATGTTTATTCAACGTTTATTTTAATAGCTCCATCTTTGATAGGTTAATTACAAGAAAATGACGACATAAGATACACATATTATTAACTAAAATCTTTAATCCATCATTTAGTTAATGAATCTCCTACGATTTCACCCACAAATAATATTATATGAATAGATTATGGTTTGGTAATGTTAAAAAAAAAAAAGAAAAAAAAAAGAAAAACACCCTTCATTATCATAACAACATGTGTACAACTAATGATTACAATTGAGACAAGGTTCACTTATCTTTATCCAGTTATCAGTTTACGTTTCTTTAATGATATCAACATGATCTACCACCATAATTATAATTCGACTCTTTACATGCAAACTCAAATCCAAATTCATGATAACGACGAACCCATTATGAGAAGCACCCGCATTGAGCACCAAAATAGACCCAAGACGGATCTTGATTCGTTTCTTTACATGTGAAAAGACGGCTTAATAGAACCACAATTTATTTTCAAAACTTTAAATTTCAGAATAACAAAAGGCATATTACAAAAAATATTTTATGCATAAAACCATTGCATTATACCACAAAATTGGACAATATATATTCTCTCTTTTTTAGCACATTATGCAAATTCCTGCATTGAATATAATGTTTGGCTGAATAAATGGAAATAGCATTCATCAATTATCACATCAATTTTGTTGGTGCTTGTGATTATACCCAATAAAAAAGAATATATGTGTGATAAGTATGTATGAGTTTCGTATATTTGACTTATCAAAAGGATAACACTAATCTTGTTAAAAGGTTGTGTGACCTATACAAATCTTTCCAATAACGTTAAATTCAATTAAGTGTGCCTTGTTATTGTTCAATGAACGGTAAATATGTTGGTGAATGAAAGTTATCGGAGAAAAATCAAATTAATGAACACTAAATGGCTTAACGGCGTAAATGATATATAGTATAAAGGGTGGTTTAACGACATATGATATATAATATAAAGGGTGAAACTGAAACTTAAAAGGAACCTGTATATTGAGTTTTTATATTGATTTCATGTTACTTTTCAACGAACAGAAAAGCTTCAATCTCTTGTATCATGTTACTTTTCAATGAATAGTAATATTGAAACTAGTGCTTTATCCGGTGCAATCAGATAGGTTAAACCTAAGCGTTGTCAAGTCTGATGTTGAGGTGACAAGTCAACGCGAATTCGGTCGGTTTCGGTCACATGCGTTACTATACTGGAACTAAAACAAAAAATAAAACAAAAAAATATAAAATTGGGATAGACCAATAGGGTGGCGTCTGTCGATAAGACTCGAGCGTTAGTAAAACCCGACCGTTGTCGATCCCGGACATAGAGGTGGTTAGTCTATGCAAGTTCAGTGGCTCCTACCGTGTTCGTTACGATACCAAAACTAAAAAAAATCAACATTCAGTCGTTTTCTTTGCGTTTGTTATAGTACCAGAACTAAAACAAAACGCAGTAAGTCTACTCAGATTTTGTCGGTTTCCGTCAGTTTGTTACGATGCCGTGGTAAAGCTAAGTGTTAAAACTAAAAAAAAATCATGAAATTAAGATATAAAAAAAGAAAATATTTAAACGACGTTTATTCAGTGGGTAAAACCTGGGTGTTAGCAAAACCCGAGCGTTGTCGCCCCCCGGTGTTGGGGCACTAAATAGACGTGAATTCGGTCTGGTTCGATTACATTTTGATGGTACCAAAACTAAAACAAAAGGGTAGGTAAAACCCGGTCGTTGGTAAAACCCGAGCGTTGACGGTCCCGAATGTTGCGATGGTGGGTCAGTAAAACCCCGGCGTCGGTAAAACCGAGCGTTGTCGGTCCCCAGTGTTGGGGCACTGAGACGAAGCGAATTCGGTCGGTTTCAATTACCTTTGTGATGGTACTGAAATTAAAACAAAAAGGTTGGTAAAACCCGGTCGTTGGTAAAACCGGAACGTTACCGATCCCGAACGTCGGCGAGTCGACGTAAATAACTGTTTAGTTACCAAATTAAAAAAAATTAATGGCTCGGTCCAATCATACGGTACCACATGGACCAATCTTGACCATGCGGCACCAAAGTTATAATTTGGTATATATAACAAAAAATTGGGTTGATTTCAAGCTACCTATGTAAAGCCCCGATCCCGGTGTCCTATATTGGGTGCTAGATTTACTCATAAATACAGTTCTAAGTATTAAAGTGAATTAAAAATTTTCGCGGAATACTAAAACTTCAAACATTATATTACAAAACATTAATTTTTGTTAAAAAACATCATTCTACTTGTCTCAATAATAAACATCAAAACATAACATCATAAGCTTTATCTTCTTTCTCTTCAGATGCCCAGTCTTCACCCAGTGCCATGGGTCCCTCTCAAGCCAGCTCTTTCATTCTATTTGCCTGCGTGCATAATAATTATCAGCTACGCTAAGTGAGTTCTAGTTAATCAGGCAACATACATTACATTCACATACTTACATATACGCATCCGAAGATACATATTATATACTTAACCTGTTTACCTTCCTTTCATACATACATACATACATTCATACTTTTGTACTTTCATTCTTTCATACTTTCATACTTTTCTACTTTCATACTTTCATATCCTTAACTTACTTTCATTATTTAGTACATACATAAACATTCTATGTTTTAAAGAGTCTTTCGCCTTATAACTTTCGCAGATATTATTAGGGTCTGCAACCATTTATTCTTCGCATATATTATTAGGGTACGTAACCCCTTAACCTTCGCAGATAATATTAGGGTATGCAACCTATTAACCTTCGAATTATTAGGGTCTGCAACCCTTTAACCATACAACCATACATATATTTAGTTATATATTTTCATATACATCTACGTACATACCCTTACCTCTTTTTATATCGATCAAGTATCAATTATAGACATTCATATGGCATACACTTACCACTTAATGTAAGTGTATTAACTAAACACACAAGAGTATGCACACAGCCCTAAAAATACATAACATAAAAAGGGGCTAGAAATTCACCTGAATCCTGTTTCTCTTGGAGTTTATGGTCACACCTCTCTTTACCCGGGCTCGGTTAACTGTTTAACAAGTTACAACCGTCATTTAACTACTCCTAATTAAATCGATTAAAAATCTGGTTTTTCGTACCTTTCAGTTTTAATCGTTTTCTTTCATCCCTTAAAGGCCCGTTTTACTACTACAACGAGTTCCGGGTTATAACAACTAGAGGTGCACAAAAAACCCGAACCCGGAACCGGACCCTGAAGAAATTACCCGGAACCGATTTTTTTAATACCCGGGTTTTTAATACCCGAACCCGGAACCGAACCCGAAGATATACTCGGACTTGATTTATACCCGGTAATACCCGAAACCCAAAACCGGTTCCATACCCGGAACCGGGTTTTTCCAATACCCGAAACCGGGTTTTTCAAATACCTGATCAATACCCGAAAAATACCTGAAAAATACCCGAAAATACCCCTAAAAATTGTAACCCCTTAAAAAAATCAAATCTATACCCGAAAAAACTCGGAAAAACCCTAAAAAAACCCAAAAATAGGGTTTTTCAATACCCGTAAATAGGGTATTCAAATACCCGGTTTTAGAATACTCGGTTCTATACCCGACCTGAACCCGATGCATATGGTATGGATTTTAGAGACAAGACCCGGACCCGAACCCTACCCGGGTATTACCAATACCCGATTTTTCAATACCCGGTCATACCCCGAACCCGGTTCTATACCCGAACCCGGGTATTTGAAAAACCCGATTTGTGCACCTCTAATAACAACACCACCACTAATTAGTTTTTACGTGGTCTGAACTTCATTTACCCATCTTTTCTTGAGTCTAACCTTATCCATTTTATCTGTAACAACATTCACAACTTGTTTTTTTTTTTGTTTTTGTTTTTTTTGTAAAGTTTGTATTTTTCGTACTTGATATAAGCCGATCTAGTATCCTATCGATTTTCATGGTAAACCGACATCAAATACATAATCTTTTATCGTAAAACGTACCTTTTCTCGAGTTCGGCTCGATTCTGGTCCGAGCTTGGCTTGAGCTAGGATCTTGGTACATTTTTCTTGGATGTTCGATGATGCGTGAATCATGAAATCGACCCTCCCTTAGCTTGGATTTAGGTCCGGATTTGAAGGAGAGTATTTGTGTGTGGTTTTAGGTGTGTTGGGACGCAAAGGTGATGAAAATGAGAAAATTAGGGTTTTCGGAGGGGTTTAAGGAGTTTAAATACTTCAAGCCCATTGTGACATTCGTCAGTTTTTTGATTCGTTTTCGTATTTGTAAACCCGACCCGTTGGGTCGTTTTGATGTACTAAATATTTTAATAAAGTGATTCTCGACATTTAATATTTATTATTCGATGTTCGTTGTCATTCAAGTATTTATAAATTCCCGAGCCTTAAAGTTATCAAGCCGTACGGGTTAAACACGTAAAACCGAAAACTATTTAATTTATTATAAAGTTTAGGGTTAAAAAATGTAAATTTGAAAACTTTATTTAACTTAAAAGATATTTATATTATCATTTAAAGGTTCTTTAAACTTCAGGGACTAATAGTGTAACATTTTTAATTCAATTTATATTAAAATAAAACCCTACCCGCCTCCCTCCCCGTTACCCGTTTTTCCGGCGAACCTCCGGTGCCCGGAATTGGCGCCGGAGGTAGCCGAAACCTTTTTCTAACGCGTTTTAAACCCGGGTAAATATACCAAAACGATTCTCCGTCAATATTAAACACTAACCGACTAATTAATCGTGATTCCCTTGCCGTAAAACACCCCGTAATCGACGCCGTATTTCACGGAATCACCATTAACGAATTAAACGCGTAGACGCTCCTTCCACTAGTATAAATAGGTGCCTAAACCTCTAAACAACTCGCTCATTCTCTCCAATCCCCCTCTAATACACAGATTTCTCTGTAATTGGGAGCTTCTTTATTTTTTTTTCCGGCAACAGGGTTTCGATCAAAACAAAATATTATAAGGTAATTAATATATGCTTGTTAATGTCGTTTAACCTATAATCAATAACCCTAAACTAATTTGAACAAACATAGAACAGAAACCCCAATTGAATTATTAGGGTTTATGTTCTTCATGTGAAGAAGATGAACCTGAAGTATTATATATGTATAATGATTCTTAACTCTTAAACGAATATCCTTTTAGTTCAACTGGTTAAACTCATTTCCTCGCAACCATGAGACCCGGGTCATGCTCATTTTTTTTGGTATAATAATCTGGCCCTGTTAATATTGTTATTAATAAAATTCTTTTGAAACAGCTATTATATTTAAATATTAAGAACTAAACCATAAACGAATATGCAGTCTAGAGCAGCTGGTTGAAAACAAGGATTATAACCCCAAGACCCGGGTCAGTCATGTTTTTTTTGTGTTAATTAAATTCAGTTTATTAATATTAATTAATTCTTAATCAATTAAAAATCATAAATAAATCATAAAAGTCTTTTTAAATTAAATAAAAAATTCGTAAATTAACTATAAAATATAACTCACCATCTCACCCTTAAAAACCAAGTTTCTCGTTTTCATAAGCCGCTATTAAAAATCATTTAATAAACGTAAAGTAAACTTTAAATTCCTAAAAATCGTTTTGTCAAGACAATAATCATATTTTCGACTTGTAATCGATAGTTCAAGCATTTCGGAAGTATAAACTCCATATTCTCGCCGTTAAGCTATTTATATTTTATTAATAAACAATTACCGTTAAACATAAATAATAATATAATAATCAAAGGGCCGTAGAATTGGTAATAAATTATAATAAATTAATAACTATCTTCTATAACTATTATACAATTAAACAACCTTAAAATCCCGATAGAATAGTCGTTAAAAGTCGTGTTTATTCTTATTTATAGTTCGTACGGATTGATTGCTTCGGTTCCTTTGACGCCTTCAAGATATTCTTATTCTTTTTTCACTTCAATTACTAAGGTGAGTTTTTCACCACCCCTTTTTAATGTTTTAATGTTTTGGGGTAGCATATGTATCCTTATAAAAATTCAAGTATTATTTCTTCTATTACAAAACTACAATTCGTATATGGACTTGTGTGTTACTTGTATTACTTGCACGAATTGCACGATTGGGAAGCCTCATTAAGTATGATCATACGCCCCCCTTTGCACTCCAGTCCATTTGTATCGAGTGGAAAAGGGCCTCATTATCCAAGTACGTTGGTTGTTACCAATTGGAAAGGACCTTACTTGCGCGCTTATCCAAGTACATTGGTTGTACCAACTGGAAATGACTTACTTGCTCGTTTCTCACATGTCTATGAATTGTATGGTTTTTATGTACGTCTTTAAACTATGGAAACTCACCAGCTATATTTATAGCTGACCATATTTTATACATATGTTACAGGTACCGTGATTAGAGGTTGAAGTATTGAAGACACTTAGATTACTTAGGGTATTTCAATAAAAGAACTATTGTTATGGTTATGTTTTGGTTTGAACTTGTATTGTTACTTTCGAACTTGTGTTACTTGGCTTATTAAATGAATTAATGTTATTATGGTCACTTAATAGTGCCACGTGTGTTTGAACAATCTGTATGTCACACTCGGGCGTTTCCGCTTAAGCCGGGGTGTTACACCTATGGACCTTAGGCTCGTAACCATCTCAAAGTCCATTTATTATTTCTAAGCCTACCACCAAATCCCATTATTATTTAACATAATTTAATAGCAACATACATTTAAAAATAAAACTTCTATTATTTATTATTTCCAAAAGACGGATGTTACAAACCGAATTCAGTTTTATCCAACAATTTGTCACTTTGTCTTTATCCCATTCAGCGAAGTGCGGAATGGGAAATGAAAAATGACGATGTATGTGATTCTATTATCGGTATGTTTGCGGCTATTGAAAGCTACAAATGAAAAGGTTTTCATAGTGAGTCAACTATAGTGAAGAAGATTATAGAAAACATCAAGGTAAACATGTTCTTGTGGGTCAAAGATATAGCAAAATTGCAATATTTTGATTGTGATAAATAATGTAGTTGGATTGTAATTGGGCATGATGCATGTTCAACCCCGATGATTTGGTTTCCGTTTGCGATGTGCTATTTCAATTCTAGCTTCTTGCCAACTCTTCTAATAATATTTATGTAGTTCCAAGAAAAAAATTAATATAACGACGAGAATAATGTTTGATCATATATACGTTGCGTGGGGCTCTTCCACAACCTCCAAAGTCCTACCCCTCACTTGACCTCAGGTAAGTCCATACTAACAACTTCTATCGTCTTTATTGTATTTTGTATACATATCACAAAACAAGTAGATGAAAAAATATGATACGTATGATAAGAGAGACTAAAACATTAACAATTAGAAGATACGCAAAAGTTTGAAAATAGTAAAAAGGCATATTAGCCTATGGGTTTCGGTCCTTAGAAAAGGGCCGGACATGCATGGTCTGAGGTGGAAAAAACCATGCCGTGGAACACCGTGGAACCTAAGAACACCATTATAGAAAAGTGGCAAAATTCTTTTGAGACAGATTACGAACTTGAGACCATAAGATTCCAAACCTTAACCATTAAATCCATATTATTAGACTAGACGACTAACTGCCGTAAAAGCTGATATAATAGTGAAAAGTCAAGGATAATGTGAAGCCAGGTAGCTCTCATAGCCTTGTAAACAAAAGATGTGAAATAATATTCTTCCATTATCATTATGTAAACTATACACTTCATACAGATTATTCTATTGGCCGTAATTCCGTAAAGCACATTTTATGAACGGAAATAGAAATCATCACGACCCTTTTTGGTGGGCCTTTTGTTATTCCATTTTAACCAAGAATTTGTATGCTATACGGTAACAAGATACCGATACATGACTTTCAACATGCTTTTGTTATGTTAAAATTATTGCGCGTAAACAAAATAGTAAATAGTGTTTTTATTGTTTATCAGTTCGTGAATAGAAGTTATTAACACTTAGAACTCGTCCCTGCGAAGGATGGCAAAAGACGAACCATGAGGATATCATTCGATCGGAAAAAAAAAATTACATAAGTTCGTTCCAGCAACTTCTTAATTATTTGTATTTCAAATCAAGCCATTATTAACTCGGAGAAAGTGAATACGGTGCTGTTAGTCGGCTAAGCTTACGTGCAAAATCTATCAAAACTACGTAGTTTTGATTTAAAGTTTCCTTATTTATCTAATGCCCCCCCCCCAAAGAAAAAAGAAAAAAAAACACTAACATCTATGTATAATCATCGCTGTTCATTCACATTAAAACAAATTCATTTAAGCTGCTACTTTTTTCCAAAACCTTATGTGGTTTTCAAATGAAAGATTGTGTAGAACTACCATTTGAAGCTTTAACAAGGCTTCAGATTCAATTTTTTCTAACTTAACCTTTGCTTAAATAAGGTTTATCATCTAAATTATTATTTCTGGCTATTTTTTTTATTGGAATTTTTTTCTTATTCAACCCTAAAATTATGCAAGTGATCAGTGTAGAAAGTAAGGTCATAAAGCATTAGGAAGAGCATCGACCTCTAAATACTCTTGTTCTAAAATTAAATTAAATGTATTTTAGGAAATTTTAAATCAAAACTACGTAGTTTTGATAAGTTTCTGTTTTACGCATAAGCTTAGACGGCTAACAGCACCGTATTCACTTTCCTCTATTAACTCTTAGGCAATATATTTGAATATTATTGTTTTTATAAATATCATTTTCGTAAAACTTTTATCAATTTAATTTAGTGTTGATTTCAATCTCTCCACAACATATTTATGTTGTGCTTTATATTTTATAGTTCTTGCATCTTGTGATCTTGAATAACATATGTTAGATGTAATGAACATGTTGATTTGTTGTTATGACTTAAGATTCTTCATTAAGATAGTGTTTCATCGTAAATGAGCAAATAACATCAGAAGACACTATAGATAGAGTTTAAACGTTGTTCTAGTAACAGTAAGCATTATATTATGGTGCAATTAGGAGTGTGCCAAATGCCACTATAGAATCACTTTAAGGTATGTTCGTTTCAAGGATTTGGAAGGAATGAGATTTTAAATCCTATGAATTGATATGTTTGTTTCATTAAATGAAAGAATGGGAATGGAAACTAAATCCCGTCAAATCCCACATTTCATGGGATTTTAAAATCCCACCTATTTTATAAGGATTGTTATGGAAAATAAAAGATTGTTTTATTAACTCTAATAACTAAGGGTGGCAAATGGGTTGGGTTGGGTCGAAACGGGTCATGGGTCGGAATGGGTCAACTAAAAAAAGGTTGTTTTGGTTCGGTCGGAACGGGTTAGGGTCAAAAGGTTCGGGTCAGAACGGGTCCGGGTCGGAATGGGTCAAGGTCGGATGGGTCAAAACGGGTTTCGGGTCGGTTTTTTTTTTTTTTTTTAAGAACGAGGTCAAAGACGGAAATGTTTTAGTTTTTTCTACGTTTTTTATTTATATTTTGAGTTATGATTTTTTTATTAATTTTTTTGAATTTTTTTTGGAGGGGTTTTTATTATTAATAAAAACCCCTCCAAAAAAAATTCAAAAAAATAAATAAATAAATCATAACTCGCAATATAAATAAAAAACGAAAAATGTAAAAAAACTAAAACGTTTCCTTCGTTGTCCTCGTTCTTCAAAAAAAAAAAAAACCGAGAGGGAAGAAGATTCCAATTCCAATACAGATTAACCAACCAAACACATGATAGGGATTCTCAAACATTTCATTCCATTCCCATTCCAATTCAAATTCAAATTCCAAATCCTTTAAAAAAATTCGTGAAACGAACGCGTCCTAAATTACCATTGGTAGCTTGGTGGCGAAGACGTGTATGTTGGTTCTAGAAAGTTATTGTTTGTCAAGTTTTATTATAGACGTGTAGAGAATTTAACATCGCTTTTTTATAACGGTCATTTAGATCACTGACGGACCATTTACCCATCCGATCATCTTCATTCCCACTTTAAGAGGGAACCCATAAGAGGTGAGATAAAATCCCATGGCTCAACCTGAAACCCCTTATTTTTTGTATCGTGAGACTTGAATCAAAGATCTCCCTTACATGACATCTTGATTAATTACCAAGCATCACTTGAAATTAATAAATTACCATTTTAAAGTAAGGATAATTTATGGGTATAATTTCTTGATTACCATAATTAATAAATTACCATTTTAAACACAATAAAAATACTAAATTCAAGTATACAAAGTTCAATATATATATATATATATATATATATATATATATATATATATATACAGGCAAAGTATAGAATGAAAACCCACTTGAGTTGTGAAAACCCTATGTAACATCGTTTTTTTTGTTATATGTAATATATGTTGTAACATTTAATACAAAATATCGAAACATTAAAACAAAATTGTTTTGCTATTTTTTAACATTTTTTTACTAATTTTTTTATATGTTTTTAAGAGAGAGAAAAAGTTATATTTACGTTAACATTTTTTATTAACTTTAATTGTGGACCACAAGATTTAATCTTTTATTAAAAACATGTGGTTGGGAATGGGGTTCTAAAGTTTTCACAACTCAAGTGGGTTTTTATTTTAACATAACCATATATATATATATATATATATATATTAATCAAATCTTGAAAAAAAAGTAAGATAAAATGACTTTACTAAATAATAATAATAATAATAATAATAATAATAATAATAATACAAAACAATAGAACACATAGAAGATGAAATACAATAAATAAATAATTGAGTGAAGTGATTACGTTTAGAATGGGATATAACAAGTAAGAGAGAGTACATTTAACCAAACCATTATTTAATACGTTGCTAGTGGCGAATCACGATATTAATCGCTCTCAACATTAAGCACAAAGGTATTGTAAAATGTAAGCAGAATCAAAACTTATAGTACTTGAACTGCGAGAGTTTCACCTGAGATCATATTGTTAATTGCTTGTAGTTGATAATTTTTGCAAATTTCATGGCATAATCACAAGACATATGAATTATCTTGTTTGATCATTTGAAATTGTGATTTGAATTGGGATTTTTATTTTCTTGCAAAGGCTCGTTGAAATGGTGTTTCTTCAAGTTTGTACTTATAATCAAATGAGAGAGGCACATGTCTAGTGTGACATTGATACAAGCTTAAACATGCCTATGAGCGTGTTTCATCTAGTAGGCCGAGCTAATGTAGTGGCAAATTTGAAGTATTGCAGAATTCTCATTGTTTTAAGTATAGTCACCACTTAATACTTCCCCGCGAGGTAATTCGCATGTTAATGATCGGCCAAACCACTCATAGAGATTTTATTTCCATTTCCACATTTGTAGTGGATGATCGTGAGAAAACAGGGAGAGAAAAAAAGATGATCGAAGATTACTTAATTTTCTGTCACATCTAATTATCCCTAATTAGTTTAAAGGACTTAACTATATATGGATCTTTCAAGCTTCAATCTATATAGCTTAAAAAGACTCAGCCCATGTTACAAAATGTGGAAAGTGGCAGACTTTGAGGATCATGTGCTCTTTAACTTGACCCTTCAAAAAGGAACACACACAACTATTCTCGTGATCAAAATGGCCATATGGTACCTATACGTGGTCCTCCTATCATATCAATAATGAATAATCTCATCATTCGTGAACCTTCACGATACGTTGATACTTATTTTTTCAAATATACACCGCTTTTAATTTGTTAAATTTTGGCAAACAGTGAGTTCACACGTTATAGATTCTAAAAGCTTATCTAAACGTGGCCCTTTACAAGATTTTGGTAAGGTCCCCATACTTACAATCTTCGCGAGTGAGGGTTTCTTAAGATATTTTGTATGCTTTCATGTTTGATAAAGACATGTTTTCATAATTAATCGACCAATTACTATTCATTTTTGAATTATTTCTGTTGTTTGAAGCAATATTCGTATGATCATCACTCTCGTGATCTCTAGATCACAGGTGTCCAATATCACTCTATGATCTAACTATGAATTATTCTGATCAACTGGTCATTGGCATACCTTCTGAACTGCTAGTATTAACGGTTAATTTCATAATTTTAAAAATCATATTTGATAATCATGCTGAGGTTAACTGTTAATAAAATCATATTTGATTTTAACATCCTTAGTATAAATGTAGATATATGAAATGAAACACTATGCGAAGGAGGTTTGCCAATCCTTGTCACCTATGTCATGGACGCCGTTGTCGTTGTCATCAGCATCATGTGATTAAAGATAAAAAATTGAAAAGTAGCTTAAACAAGGGACCAGTCATTGTGTAGCTATGCATCGGGTTCTGCAAATTTAGTTAATGAATGGTTAAACGGTCTTGGACTCTTGTATTTTCTTCATGTTTGAGGCTTAACAATGTTTTATAATATGTCACTTTTCAATATATATATATATATGAGATTTATAGATTGAAAACCCATGAAAACCCTATGTAACATCATTTTTTTTTGTTTTTTAACATATGTAATATATGGTGTTACATTTAATACCAAACATTGAAAAATTAAAAAAAAAATGTTTAGTAATTTTTTTACATTTTTTTACTTTTAAACATATTTTTTATGAGAGAGAAAATGTAATTTACTTTTACTTTTACGTTTTTATAAACTTTAATTGTTAACCATAAGATTCAAACTTTAATTAAAGCATGTGGTTGATAATGAGTTTCTTCAAGTCTTCAACTCAATTGAGTTTTTATTTTATTATTTTGTTTACAGTATTTGTAATCTTTTTCCATTTTATTTATTTAATTTTATATTATGTAATTTTAGAAGAAAGTAATTTTAGAAGAAAACTATGTATTGTAAAATTAATAACAAAGTTATAGAAATATAGAGCATACTATAAGTTAAAAATAAAACAATCAAAAATGGAAAAGCTTTAACTTAGTAGAGGACCATTTCTCAACTAGTCAGGCTTGGGTCAAGTCTTATTTTGGACCCTCGTTGTAATATCTCATCAAGGATACATGATTACATGAAGCGATAATACTTGTATGGTTGTGGCAACTACTTACATGATGTTAGCCATTATGCATGTTCTCGCGCTCGTTGTAAATAAGTTTAGCGATGACTATATTTTTCTTTTTCTTCCTTCACCCGTCTCTCTTTTTCTTACGTTTCTCCACTCTCGATTCTTCCCTTCTCCAGGCGTGTTAAAAATGTTGTTCGAGATTGTGTTTCAAGGTTAGATATAATAATTATGTGATGAGTTCTGATTTTAGTTGATTAAGGTTTGTTGAGTGTGTATGAATATGTGTTAAATGGATACCAACTTTTGAAAATATTTGGGTTTAAGTTATTTGATTTAGTGGGCCTATGTTCAACGGCTGTAGACTTGTAGTTGGTGGCAGACAAAAATCGTGGAACTTATGGATTTATGTATACAAGAAGTCAGAAGATACAAGAAGCCAAAAGATGATTGATGAGCATGATAAATATCTTAACATAAAGAAAAGATAATTTTATTATTTTTTTGAAGATTAGAATACTTATATAAAAGTTTCATACAGAATTTTTAAATAAACTAAATAAATGATGTTTTTTTATTAGTTAATGTATTAACTAAAAAAGAGACCTATATTCGAAGTCCATCCAAAAAAGTCAAAATCTCTTGATTTTGTTAATGGAAACGAGTCAATATTTATAATTTGTTTTTGAATTGCAGTCATGTAGTTAAATTTGATTATTGGTAATGAATAAGATTACGATGATGATGACGATAAACACAATGAAAGAAAATGAAGATGAAATAAGATACGTTTAAAAAGGGTGAGTATTTAATCAATAAGTTTTTGGCTTAACGGGTTTTCTAATTAGAGCCTTTTAAGTTCTCACAACCACTTAATTTTTTCATTCTCATATTTAAACTTGACCACAACATTCTCAATGTAAGATTACGCGCATTTTAATCCTTTAACATGCCATATGATATTCATTGGGGTCTATGGCCATTTTCCGTCGTTTTCTTGACATAAGGATGTGCGTTCATTAGGCCGTCATCGATCGCCACCGCCACCATCAATGATGTCACCATCAACCCGGACAATTCACTATGTTGCTTAGAGAGGCTCATGTACATTTATGAGCAATGATCCTTTTTTTTTTTTTGGATAAAGTGGTAATCATAGTTTGGTTATAATGAAACTTCAAGGCAGAAACGGTGATTATAATTTCGACAAATGGCAAAACAAACTCATGGGATTGGCTTGGACCGACCAGTTTTAGTGGTTTTAGTTAAATTTTAAAATGTTTTGCTCAAAATCATTAATTTGAATTAAAAGTGTCAAAATGATAAAGGGTGACTTTTGAATATAATACATATATATAATTACATATTCTAAAATAAAAAGAAAATTATACAGTTAAATGACGAGTTTCAAGAAAATTATAGTGGTTGCCAGACAATCACTATTAAACTGTGAAATCGGCCAAGTTAGTTTGTTTCGTACAGTTGTTCAATTCCAAAGATGATCAACATTGCTAATAAAAAATATTAGTAATTAATTAATTGTTGGTAGAATGTTTCTATATTCCTACATTAGCTATTTTAATTTTTGTTGGTAATTAAATAAATGTTTAAACCTAGAATGTGGCTCTGCTTTTCCAATGACAATATGTAGCAGTATTCAATAAATTCACCAATAGGGAATTTATGGCATTGTGGATTAAATGGCCCACACCTTTCTAGTGGTAATTCAATTCAATTCAATTCAATTCAATTCATCCTTTTAAAAAGGCACATTTGCCACATTGACATGGCAAAAGGGAAAATGATATCAGATCAATTTCAAACCAGGAATATTCTCTATTAGAGCCTATATAATGGGTTTGTTGGAATAAGTCTTCTTTTTGACTTTCATTTTTAAATCAATCAAGATTATTTCTCTCTTACAAAAAGTTATTAAAAAAAAAACTTAATATAGAAGGCCCTAGCATGTAATAAAAAAATGTCGAATACACGGGTTGTTCTATAAGATCTTGCTATTCTCTTTTATAAAAAGATGATTGTCTATTTGTAATAAAGAATCAAGTAAAAGGATTCAAGAAGTTAATATCTTACTAAATTCCTGCACCGAAAGAGTAAAATGGTGGAAAGCAAAAATGTTCATCAATCGACATTGGTCAATAGTCACTAATTCGAAAGTGTTCGATAAATCAGTATCACTCGATTGTGAGACACGCAACAAATGTACAAAAAGAGTATTTACAATGTGTAGCATAATAAAGCACATTTTGCCACATAAACTAACCTGAGATATAATAACAGCATAACTAAAACCATGCCCAATGATCCATGAATGAAATGATAATAATAAATAAATAAATAAGATAAAAGAGTATTGAGTAGTCACTCTTAAGCAAATATCATCCACAATGATAGATTTTAATTGACCCAAATTCCCAATTTCTTTCTTATTGAGTAAATGTGGGGTCAGCCATGAAGTGTTTCTATTGATGAATAATGTAAACATATTTGCAAAGCACAAGTTATTTGCCACCTCTAATTATGAAAAGGGAATCTTGCTCCAACTATAAAAAAAAAATCTTTTCTTTTGGTTCCATTTACAAACTCAATAATGGAGCATTAATAATTTTCTGGACACAATCTCCCAAGGGTCCCATATAGGACTATCCAATATCAATAATGTAAAAGTTCATGTACATGTGAGGAGATATAAGGAGTGTTCTGGCATGCAGGGCATTAGAACATGATCTATAGAAACATAGTAGGCAACAAGTAGTTGATTAAGATCATGAAATAACATCACATGTGAAATAAATGGTGTCATGATGTCTAATCTCCCCCGCATGTGCACCAAACCATATGCGCGTCAATTGACCCCCAACCGTTTCAAACTCAGCATGTGCGTAAATTCAAACTTATAATCACAAAGCAAGGTTGAATTAGAGGCAAAATATATAGTGGCATCTGATCTAGCAGAAATCATGTACAAGAAGACTTTAAAGATGGAAACAAAACACTGGGACCGGACCAGGTGAATGCCTACAGATATTAACTGAATTATATATGTGTTTCGTTTTCCATATTCACTTATCATAATTCAATGCAAATGTGACCCGGAAAAAAGAGGAACATTTGTCTAGTCAAGAATGCACTTGCATTGGTGAAAGGCGTGCATCTTTCGGTTCAGGAACCGTGGTTACAACACTATAGTCAAGTTCATAATAATGGTACAAAGATACTCTTTTTTCATATCCTCATTGCAGACACTAATTGAACCGCACAGCCTTCTTTCAAGTGTCAAATGAGTTGCTCTTTAGGTTTATCAAACCAGATTTGCAACTACTTAAATCACTATATTAGAAGTATTGGCCACTAACAAGACTTCAGCAAGTTATATTACATGACAAAAATGTGCTTTTAGCTATCCACTTGGCGCGTATATTATCCTTTTATCCTAAAGGACCATAGTTTATTTCATATCAGCATACATAATGTAGTGGACAGTATGATACCATTTATATATCATAATCACGTGTAAGAGAATGTGAGGGTTTTCATGGGAATGAACCAAAATATCAGAGTACATCATTTACCTATGTAGCGTATAATAAAAGAGTCTTACGCATAAACTGCTAATAGATTATAGTTGGTTGTAGCGGTGTAAATGAGCCAAGCTACTCGTATGCCATTTGAGATCATAGCTTGATTTTAGCCGAGCTTAAACGAGCTTGAGCTTCTTACACCTTGATTAGGCCCATGAGCTTAATCGAACCTTTTGTTTATACAAATATAGCATATTACAACATATAGCTACATAAAATATATTATAATAAAAGAAACTAAATAATGTTATGTTATACATATAATTAGTCAATATCAGGGTTTAGTTGTCTTTAGCCCAAAAAAAGGCCCATTATAGGTTTGTTTAGGGTTTCTAGCTTCCTATATATTGTGGGCTCCCACTCCATTGTAATCACAATTGACAATATTATTATTATTATTATTATTATTATTATTATTATTATTCAAGTCTCTTTCACATAATAAACAACAAACAAGTTGAGTCCGAGCTGAGCTCAAGCTTTATACATAGAAAACGAGCTTAGAAAAGTCCATCAATTTAAACGAGCCAACCTCGTTTAAACCCCTAGTTGGTTGATTACCGTTAAAAAGCTAAAAAAATCTCATTTCTGGTTGATTACCATGGGGCCAGATTAAATATAAACCAGGCCATTAGCCACTCTGAGCCATTATGTGATCATGGTGCAAGTTAGCAACATCCATCTCAATCATCCTTATCCTGTGCTAATAATCATATCAAACTCACCCTCCACTTACACTATGGAGTGACAAATCATGTTCTTATATGCCCCAAACTGATAATTTTTCAACAAAGAAATCATATCGGACTGTTGAAATAAGGACACCCTTTCTGGGCTATGAAGAGTTAACTTTTAACCGACTCTCATAATACGAACACTAAGTTAGTGAAGTCCACTTAGAATGCCATATCATAAGTCAACAAGGTCTAAATATTTCCACCGCAAAAGAAGTGTTTTGGTGATTTCCACTGCAAATAAGTGTTTTAAGTCATCCCTTTTAATGTCAAACTTCTTAGGGTCATTGATAGGAATCATGCTCGAGTTATAGTCTAAATGCAACTTGTCTATTTTGGGAGGGGGTCAAGTGCAAGTTATAATTCTATAAATAGGTATTATTAGCTAATAGGGAGGGAGAGTAGGTTTATGTTTAGGATGACATTGCCATGGCTCCTGCTTATGCAGTGAGAGAGGGCTCGGCCCGGGAATCTATTGTAACCTTTCTATACATTTTCATTAATACTATTGGTCGGTTCTTTGTTTGTTTTATTCTATTCTCTATCTCAATTAACCGCAATCCTAATCTATCAAACCCTATCATTGGTCTGACCTGCCTGTGACCTGCCGTTTTACTCTGTTCAATCATGGAAACCCTAGCTCCAAATTCTCGATTGGATGCCCATGAATAGCAGATCAGGCAACTTCAATGTGATGTTGCTGAAATCAAAACCACTTTGAAAGTGTTAGAAGAGGCTCGCGTTGAATCCGGTGAGTTTCGGAAGTTCTCGCTTGGATGAAACATCAGGAAAAGAAGGCCGGCGATGGCTCGTCAGGATCGGGGTTTTCCTGCAAGGTTTTCTCTGGATCTGATTCTAGATCTGGTCCTACTACTCCAAATTCTGGTTACACAAAAACTAAAAATCCAATCAATATTCCACAATCCGATGTGTTTGGCGCTATTAATATGCGATCGGTTACTTCATATTCTGGATCTTCGTCATCTGTGGCTCAGGTAACTGTCGTCCTACCCAGATCTGACAAAAAATCAATCGACCATGCCAAATCGGGGCTGATAGGTGATAATTGGGCCATATGGAATGATTTTCGGTGGGCTTTGGGCTCCAGTACAGGGGAGGGCCATGATGTGGAGCAAATTGTTATGGGCCGATACTCTCCAGATCTGGATCTTTTTTGTGGGAACGTTCAACATATCGCTTTGTATCTGTCTTCACCATTGTCATCATCGGAAGCGGTTTTTCCAGCAGTGGAGGTTGCACCATTCAAGCCGTCACCAAACCCTAATTCTTCGTTACCTTCCTTAATCGATTCAGATGTGGATCTTGTTGTTGCCCACATGTTACCACCATTCTAAACCACCTACTACACCACAATCAATTGATGTTTCCTCAATTGAATGCTTTACTTCCTTCATCAGAATATAAGGATTCAGATTCTGAACAAGTTACAATCAATTATGGCGCCTCAGTTCCCAAAACTGCAGCTCCTGTTCAAGTTCGACTCAAAACTCATATTCAGATCTTCGTTTTCGATCCTGGTCCGAATTTTATTAACACACCTTATTTTAGTCAAATTATTTGCATCTATCATCGTGTTTATGCGGTTTTGTCGGAGCTTGGTTGTAACATCCGGCCCCTCGCACCACCAATATTGTCCGCTTTGCCCACGAAGAGCTCACGGATTTGTTTTTGGTTGCCCAGGTGGAGACTTCCCAGGAGGTCACCCATCCTGCTACTACTCCCACCTGAGCACGCTTAACTGTGGAGCTCTCCTCTCGTCCACTACCATTAAGCGCCCAAAACGTGTTATGATGGGGAATGTATCCACCTCCTTATAAAGAAGGCTTAGTTCTCCTCCCCAACCGATGTGAGATGTCACAATCCAACCCCTTTAGGGGTCCAGCGTCCTCGCGGGACCTGGCACCACCGGTCCGGCCCTGGCTCTGATACCACTTGTAACATCCGGCCCCTCGCACCACCAATATTGTCCGCTTTGCCCACGAAGAGCTCACGGATTTGTTTTTGGTTGCCTAGGTGGAGACTTCCCAGGAGGTCACCCATCCTGATACTACTTCTACCAGAGCACGCTTAACTGTGGAGTTCTCCTCTTATCCACTATCATTAAGCGCCCAACACGCGTTATGATGGGGAATGTATCAACCTCCTTATAAAGAAGGCTTAGTTCTCCTTCCCAACCGATGTGGGATGTCACAATCCACCCCCTTAGGGGTCCAGCGTCCTCGCGGGACTTGGCACCATCGGTCGGGCCCTGGCTCTGATACCATCCGTAACAGCCCAGCTACCGCTGCACCATAATATTGTCCGCTTTGGCCGGGACGTACCACCATCGCCTCACGGATTTGCTTTTGGTTGCCCAGGTGAAGACTTCCTAGGAGGTCACCCATCCTGATACTACTTCCACATGAGCACGCTTAACTGTGGAGTTCTCCTCTCATCCACTACCATTAAGCGCCCAAAACGCGTTATGATGGGGAAGGTATCCACCTCCTTATAAAGAAGGTTTAGTTATCCTCCCCAACCAATGTGGGATGTCACAATCCACCCCCCTTAGTTATCTTCGGTTTTGGGCTATAAACTTGTTTTCACTCAGATTGCGTACCATTTTGACCAATCTGTGGCGATTCTGTCTCGTGTATGTTTGAGAACAACTTTGTGAAGCATTATGGCCCTAAAAGATCGGTAGCTTTACCAGTTTTAATGGATTTCAATAAGACGGATAAGTGGGATATCAAGAAAGTACTGAAAACCAACGGGAATTCCCAGTTTTGGACCACTCATGCTGACTGGGTTCTGTGTTTTGGGACGTTTGCCTTTGTTGAAACGTTCTTTCCTTCAAACCTACCGGGTATTCATTGGGGGTACAGAACTGCAAGTCCTGTTATTGAGTTAATTGTTGGACCATATCATTTGTGGGTGGTACATGGGCAGGGTCGGCCACCAGACGACGCAGCCGATCCCAGTCTTGAGGACAAGACTGTTTTGAAGGGGGAAGTAATGATAGGAATTATGCTCGAGTTATAGTCTAAATGCAACTTGTCTATTTTGGGAGGGGGTCAAGTGCAAGTTATAATTCTATAAATAGGTATTATTAGCTAATAGGGAGGGAGAGTAGGTTTATGTTTAGGATGGCATTGCCATGGCTCCTGCTTATGCAATGAGAGAGGGCTCGGCCCGGGAATCTATTGTTACCTTTCTATACATTTTCATTAATACTATCATTCGGTTCTATGTTTGTTTTATTCTATTCTCTATCTCAATTAACCGCAATCCTAATCTATCAAACCCTATCAGTCATGATATGCTAATGGGCCAAGATTTGAGTTGTGTTTTGTCATATACAAAATAGTTTCTTAAAATATGAAATAAAACATTCTTATGCTAATAACCCTAACACATTGCCAGCTTCTTCAAAGATGAAGCTCTAGAACTCATGATCAAGGCTGGCTAAAGTTAATTACTGCAAGACATTAATTTGCATTTACTAGAACTCTATGTATGGAAGGCATCACACATATGTGAGAAGAGAAAGAACAAAATAAATCATCCATTTTTTCAACTTTAAAAAATTATAGATTACAAGAAATGGGTTGAAAACTTGAAATGCAATTTTTATTCATCTTTTCTAACATCTGAAAAATATATCAACAAAATTCATTTAATTAAAGAACCTGCACACATGCAATTAGAGTAGGTATATTTCCTACATATATCATGCACGGAATATCAACATATGAAAACGAAAAAAAATATATATTAACACATTAGTTTAATAGTTTGTTCATAACATAGACAATTGCATGTAAGAAGTAAAAGTTTTTAAAAAAATATGAACCATCGATAGAAACGATAGAAAAAAAGTTAAATGATTTAGGTTTGTTCCTTTTGTTCTAGCAATAACTTGGTCCTCTATAATGAGCTTTCCATATTTATGCGTGCACATATACGCACACATGTGTGTGTGTTTTGCATAAACATTTAATCTCTTAATTGTAAAAGTGTATATCAAAGTTTAAATCACTCAAAGATTTCTGGTATTTTATTCATCAATAATTACAGCTATATATATAGTTGGGAAACATAAACAATCGTAACAGACTCATAACGTTCACCACTAACTTAGCCATGATCTCCTACAAACCAGGACAACCATGTAGACTCTATCAAAACCTAACAGAAAACAAACACAAATAAAACGTGCAAAATCAAACGTCACGTGGGCCAGAGCCCATTATTTTACTGGACTGAAATAAAAAACAAAGCACATTACAAATCCTTCCCTAAACTGAAGATGGGCACACACTTCAGTTTACATGTTGATCTCACCAACTCCCAGCATCCTCCTCATTTTCTCAAACACTTCAAGCTTCACTGGTTTGGTCATTAGGTCTGCTATCTGATCAGAGGTGGAACAAAACTTCAACTGCACCTTGCCATCATTCACCAAATCCCGCAAGTAGTGAAATCGTACATCAATGTGTTTAGTTCTTCTATGCATCACCGGATTCTTTGAGAGCTTAATAGTAGAGCTATTATCACATTGTATGTCAATTGTACCCATAGGTTCACCACTTATATCTTCTAATAAACCCTTAAGCCACATGCAATGACAAGCACATATAGTTGATGCCACATATTCTGCTTCTGTAGATGAAAGGGTGACAATCTCTTGTTTCTTTGAACTCCAGCATATAGCTACATGACTCAGAATACATGCATAACCTGAAGTACATTTCCTGTCCTCTACGTCGCTTGCATAATCATTGTCTGTGAATACATGCAGCCTGCTCCCCTTCGTGCCATCATAAAATAACCCAAAATTAAAGGTTTCTTTAACGTACCTCAAGATTCTCTTTGCTAGCATCAGGTGTTCCTCATATGGCTCCGACATGAATCTGGAAATAAAACTTACCGAATACATTAAATCTGGCCTTGTGACAGTGAGATACATTAGGCTTCCCACCAGACTCTTATATTCGTTTTCGTTCACCTTTCTTCCCGCACCTGCCTTGGTTACAACTGTCCCGGGCACAATTGGATTCTTAACTCCATTACTTTCCCACATATGAAATCGTTCTAGTACATCTTTTGCATATTTCTTTTGACATATGCTTATACCATCTTTCCCTTGATTCACTTCTATACCAAGAAAGTATTTCATTTTACCCCAATTAGTCATCTCGAACTCTTGCATCATGGCGTTTTTAAACTCTTCACACATAGCTTCGTTACTTCCTGTGTAGATCAGATCGTCAACATAGATGCTAACAATCACCACTCCCTCAGCCAACCTTTTGATAAAAAGCGTGTGATCATAGTAGCTTTTGACAAAACCCACCTTTAGAAAATACCCCTCAATTCGGTTGAACCAAGCTCGAGGTGCTTGTTTCAACCCGTATAATGCCCTCTTCAGTTTACACACTTTATGCTCTTCCCCTTTCTTGATGAAGTGATACGAACCCGTATTCTCTACGGGTACGCATTAGGGCCAGATTCAAGGAAGTTGAAGAGTTCAAGGGAGATAAATGGGTGGGATGCTAAAGGTCTAAGTAACCGCAACATTATTAATGCAGCTAGGCCTATTTATATGTTCATGTATTAGTTTATGTATCATCCATGTTTATGTATTAAAAATATTTGGGTTCATTAACCTTTTATTTGGAGAATTGCCATCTCGAATCGGCTAACCGGAGACTAACCCATCTTGAATCGGGTCAACTATCCTTGTTCTTGTTTATTTTTATCAACTCGATATTCGAGGTTCTATCATGAAGCCTTGTGGTTGGTTTATGAAACAGTTTCTTTCAGCTCTCCATTCAGAAACGCACATTTAACATCTAGTTGATAGATGACCCAACCTTTATGGGCTGCCATGGCTAATATGCTTCGAACTATATCCCAACGTGCAACAGGTGCATAAATCTCGTCATAGTCTATGCCCTTTCTTTGAGCATACCCCTTCACTACCAATCTGACCTTTACTTATCAACTTCTCTTTCATTCAACTTTGTCTTGAATAACCACTTAACACCAATAGGTTTTACCCCTTTTGGTGGTTCAACCAATTCCCACGTATCATTCTTCATGATGGACTGCATCTCACTCTCCATCGCCTTTACCCACTTCATTTCTTTAACTGCACCTTCAAATGTTGTAGGGTCATCAAGTGCACTAAAAGGGGCTTGCACATTTCTTGCAAGATCAGCTTCATCTTCCGAAAGTCCTTCCCCACTAACATAATCTCTTAACCATCCAGGAGCTTGCACATTTCTTGTAGTTGACTCTGCCCTATTTCTTTGAGAAGCATGGTTTTCTTGATGTGAAATAGGTTGTAAATTGATAGGTTGTTTAGATGTATTAGGTGTACTCGTACAATTTTCTTCACCAGTTGTACCTTCTGAATCATTGCTCTGACGGTGAGTGGGGCTGGGTTCAGTCACATCACCTTGAGTGTCCCCATGTTCTCTTTCCAAGTCATCTGATAAGTCACCGTCAAGAATAGACAACTCATTTTCTCCCACTTCTTGTCCCCATTCCCAAAGTTCATTTTCAGCAAACAACACATCTTTACTAATGATGATTTTCTTTTGAATAGGGTTGTATATCCTATATGCCTTTGACTCCTTATTAATTCCTAAGAAGACACATTTGATACTTTTGTTGTCTAACTTAGTCCTTAGTTGTGATAGAATCAAGACATATCCTATGCACCCAAACACCCTAAAGTAATCAACATTCGGTTTATTCCCAGACCATTTTTCTTCTGGGACCATATCTTCAACAAAAGTGGTTGCACACCTGTTTAATATATGGCAGCCCCAGTTGGCAGCTTCAGACCAAAAGTAATTTGGCATGTCCTTTTCGATCAATAAACACCTCACCATATTCATCAAAGTTCTGTTACGTCGCTCTGTCACTCCATTTTGCTGTGGAGTGTATGTAGAGGTAAGTTGCCTTTTAATTCCATGACTTTCACAAAAATCATTGAACTGTTTTGAGGTAAACTCACCTCCACGGTCACTTCTCATACCCTTTATGGTTAAACCAGTTTCATTTTCAACCATACATTTAAATCTTTTAAAAATCTCAAAACTCTCAGCTTTCTTTGCTAAGAAATATACCCAACCTTTCCTAGAAAAATCATCAATTAAAACCATCACATACCTCTTTCCACTTGGTGACTCGGGTTTGATTGGCCCACAAAGATCAGTATGGATCAGTTCCAGTCTGTTGGAGGCTCTCCATGTACTCTTCTTTGGTAAACTGATCCTTTGTTGTTTACCAAAGTTACATACTTCACACATCTTGCTTGACTCAGCTAGCCTCAGAAGTCCCTTCACCATCTTTTTGTATTGCATAGTTCTTAAGGACTTGTTATGCACATGCCCAAGTCTTCATGCCAGATCTGTTCATTGCATTCATCATCTAGTTTCATGCATCTGTTTTCTAAGGGTTTCACCAAGAACATTCTGTTCCTTGTCATCCTCGAAGAGGTTATTAGACCTCGGTGAGGATGATAGATCTTACACATTCCGCCTTGAATCACCACTGTTAGATTCTTTTCTTGTAATTGTCCGACACTTAGAAGATTAGAAGTGAGTTCAGGAACGTAATACACCCTGCTAATGATTTGAGTGAGGCCTTCTACTTCAAATCTTACTTCTCCAATTCCTTTGACTGAGAGACGTATGTCATTCCCCAATCTCACTGAATGTTTAAAGCCTTCATCCAAATTGATGAACCACTTCTTTTCTCCAGTCATGTGGTTTGAACATGCAGAGTCAAGGAACCAAATTCCTTCTTTGGGCTCATTCTTCACTTCAGCATGTGTCATTAAAAGAAGATCTTCTCCCTCATCAAACTCGGCGTAGTTTACCGGCTTGTCTCCTCGACTGCACTCATAGGCAAAATGACCCAATTGGTCACACCGGTAACATTCTATCGTTGATTTGTCGAAGTCGGACCTTGATCTTCCTCGACCCCGACCACGTCCTCTGGAAAGTGAGCCTCTTCCCCGACCCCAGCCTCGTCCACTAGCCGAATCAAACTCGGATTTCATCACCTGATCATCCAGCAGTCTTCTTCAAGAACTTCTGCTCGTGAACCAACAACAAGCTCTGCAACTCATCTACTAACATCACATCAGTATCCTTCGACTCTTCTATGGAGCACACAACGAAGTTGAAGTTTTCGGTTAGTGATCTGAGAATCTTCTTGACTATCTTCACGTCGGTCATGTCTTCGCCAAAGTTCCTCTTTTCCTTGGCTATTGTCATCACACGACCAAAATATTCGGTGACACCTTCACCTTCTTTCATCCAACATTTCGAACTCCCTTTGTAATCTCTATAGCTGGGCTTTCTTCACTCTTACGTTGCCTTGGTATTCAGGGGCGGAACCATAGGAGGGTCAAGGGGGTCCGTTGATCCTCCGGTGTCCAAAGTTTATGTTAACATGCATATCCCACGAAGAACCTTTTTTTAGTTTTAACCTTAAAAAATGTTTCATGTAGAGCCGTTTAAGTGAAAAAAAAATGGTGAAAACAACAGTTTTGTAGAAAACTTCGGCGGCGGGCGGGAACAATGTGAATTTCCGGTGAGAGGAATCAAAAGGAAGATGAAGAAGGCAGGACTTGGAAACTTGCATTCTCTGCCGCCATTGTTTATCACTCAAACTCACTCCCATATTTGCTCTGATACCACTTGTAAAAGTGTATATCAAAGTTTAAATCACTCAAAGATTTCTGGTATTTTATTCATCAACAACTACAGCTATATATATATAGTTGGGAAACATAAACAATCGTAATAGACTCATAACGTTCACCACTAACTTAGCCATGATCTCCTACAAACCAGGACAACCATGTAGACTCTATCAAAACCTAACATAAAACAAACACAAATAAAACGTGCAAACTCAAACATCACGTGGGCCAGAGCCCATTATTTTACTGGACTAAAATAAAAAACAAAGCCCATTACATTAATCAACCTTAATTGTTAGAAAATTTACCAATGCACTTCCCGATTTTCTTTTAAAATGGTGCAAATTTCCAACTAATTATCAAAACTAGTGTCTTTTCTTTTTGTGTTTTAAATTATAGAGTTTCTGCAATCGCTGACTCCATATTGTGTGCTTTTATATGTCCAATATGTTGGCCAATTAAGTTCTAATGTTGCTGCTAACGACTGAAACTCGCATTAGAAAATAGGTATGAACCTCTGTTGGAGCAATGTCAGCTTTATTTTCTTTACGGGTCATTTTGACCCATTACTCATCTCATTCGACCCTCCCAGTTGTTATCCGTACTTGTTTACGAAGAAGCAGATTAAAAACAGTTGACAGATACAAAGACATTACCGGCTTGTAGCGCATCTGATTGTGTCCCAGAGTTTTTGAGCTTTTGTATAAGACTATAAGCACAGGTCTCTTTGTCTGTGTAGTAAGATTGCAAAATCCTTTCTATTTTCCCCCCAAGAACTGCACAAAAAGGTGAAAATGTAATCACTAGATTTCACTTTGTTGATGATAGTAAAACTTGGTAATTGTATATTGTATTTGAATGTCTATGTACAAGATGAATATAGGGATATATAAAGGGATTACAACTGAAACCTATAGACCATCCATATCCCTTGACTCTACATATTCAGATCCCTTATGACTAAACATATTCTGTCTAATATTCCCCCGCAAGCTAAGGCCGGGAAGCGACCTGTAGCTTGAAGAAATCTTTGTGAAGGCAGCGGCTTTGTGAATACATCAGCGATTTGATCATGTGTAGAAATAAACTAAACTGAGAGTTTCCCTTGTGCTACATTTTCTCGAACAAAATGGAAATCAGCTTCCACATGTTTGGTACGTGCATGAAAAACAGGACGTGGCGAGCGACGTAGATGCGATCAGAAGTAGGATCAAAGCATCTATAGCCATGATGAGAGGTGCTATACCCAAGAAACACACAAGATGTGGAGCGGAAATCCATTTTGTGTTTGTTGTAAGGACGAAGATGAGGGTAACATTGACACCCAAAAACCCGAAGGAAAGAGAAACCAGGTTTATGATTGAACACTTGTTCAAAAGGAGAGGTGTTTGAGTTTGTACGGGATGGCATTCGATTAATTAAGTAAACAGCGGTGTCGAAAGCATAATGCCAAAAACGTTGTGGAACATTTGATTGGGCAAGTAAGGTTAAACCGGTTTCAACCACATGTCGATGACGACGCTCTACAAAACCGTTTTGTTCACTCGTATGTGGACAAGATAATCGATGGATGATACCGAGACAGGAGAAAAACTGTGAAAGATTCCAAAATTCTCCTCCCCAATCGGTTTGAACGGATTTTAATTTAGTGTGGAATTGCCGTTCAACCATCGCTAGAAAACATTTAAAGGTGGCATACACATCAGATTTAAGTTTTAACGGGAAAATCCATATAAACCGGGAAAAATGATCAGCACACAATAAAAAATAATGATGCCCATCAGAAGAGGTAACGGGAGCAGGTCCCCACACATCACAAAAAACTAAATCCAAAATACCATTGCTTTTATAAGTAGATGGTGACAGATGAAGTTTGGAAGATTTTCTAACTGGACATGAATTACAAAAAGAAACAAAACTCTTATTAGAAAGAGGTAAACAGTACTTAGAAAGCATAAATTGTAAAAGGTCTTTATGTGGATGACCAAGTCTTTGATGCCATGTGGTGGAGGAAGCACGTGTGGTTGAAAAGGCAACTTTGTGAACATGCTCAACCCTAGGAAGACAAAAGGAGTATAGCCCACCATTACTTGGGCCCGTGAGGAGGGTGGTGCGTGTAAATATGTCCTTCACAGCAAAAAAAGTAGAGTGAAATTCAAAAAACACATTATTATCATGGCAGAATTTTTGAACCGAAAGAAGTTTTTGTTTAATTTCGGGAACATGAAGAATATTTGTGAGAGAAAAAGTTTTGGTTGGTGAGTAAAAACGAGAGGAACCAATATGTAGAATGGGTAACCCCTTACCATTGCCAACATGAAGATTGTCTTCGCCGTGATACGGTTGTGCACCATCAAAGTCGGAGAGATCTGGTGCAACATGATTGGTGGAACCCGTGTCAGGAAGCCAAGAGGATGATGCTTGTGAGCGGTAATCAGCAAAGTTGGCTGAAGGTTGTCTTCCCCTTAGTGTGGCAGGGTCACGGTTGGGGCATAGTGAAGGAACATGAGCAATACCACACCTGGTACATGTACCATAAACGGTGTTTTGGTTTGAAGCCCAAGAGAACTGGCTACGATTTCCTCCTCCCTGGTTACGGCTGGTGTTGTAATTACCCCTACCGCGACGATTGTATTGACCACGACCCCTATTTCCACCAGACCTATTAGAGTTGAAACCTGCTGAGTTGCGGGTTGTAGTGTAAGGCCAAGCTGACCAACTAGTTGTTGTAATTGTTGAAGTGCTGGTTGAGAGTGAGAGACTAGTGGAGGAGGCAGCAGATTCATGGTTGTTTGTAACAGCAGTGAACGCCTGAGCAGGAGAGATATCAGGTAGGGATTTCTTGACCATGTGATCATGGTCAGATAAAAGACCATGAAGTTCGGTAAATGCAGTTGGAAATTGACGAGTCAGAATAGTTGTTTTGAAACTGTTGTATTCTTCTCGAAGTCCTGATATCACAAGCAGGACAAGATCCTTTTCTTTCACAGGTTCTCCAATATTGGCCAAAGCATCTGCATATCCCTGAGCTCGGGTGAGATAGGCTGAGGAAGTTTCATCACCTTGCATCTGGATCTTAAGCAGTTGTGTTTTAAGAGTAAATTCTCTTGAGGAAGTATGAGGCGCATACGCACGTTCAAGAGAGAGCCACAGATCTCGTGAAGTACGTCCCTGAACATGCTGGAAGGACGCCTCAGAGATGGTATATATGATCAGCATCCGAACATGGGCATCACTGGCAGTCCATGTCGAGAAATTAGGGTTTGGATTGGAAGTTGGTTCATCTTTGTCTTTTCCAGAACTAGTGGCAGAACCTATATTTTCTGGTGGACACGGTATGGTTCCGTCCACATAACCAAACAGATTATTGGTAACCAAAAAGGGTTGGATCATGGTCTTCCAATAGCCATAGTTTGTTGGTGATAAGGTGAAACCAAACTTATGAGAATTATGGGCTGTTTTCTCAGTTGTGGTAAACGCAGCAAGGAGAGCCATTGTTTGGCTGTGTCAGAAAACAAGATGAGCCGGACTGTTGTGTCGACGGTGGCGGCAGAGAGACTAGGCTCTGATACCAAGTAAAACTTGGTAATTGTATATTGTATTTGAATGTCTATGTACAAGATGAATATAGGGATATATAAAGGGATTACAACTGAAACCTACAGACCATCCATATCCCTTGACTCTACATATTCAGATCCCTTATGACTAAACATATTCTGTCTAATAATGATATAATCCAGTTTTTGGGAAAAATCTAAAAGCCATGCATACTTGAAGACTGAAGATTCTTCATTTCATCTCCCTCATAAAACGATTTCGTCCCCATGAAATCGTGATGAAACACATGAACCGACATCACCAATAATCACCACAAGAACAAAATCCGTCTTTAAAGTGATGAAAACGGCTACAATCTCTTACAACAATCTCACGTTCAACAATTTTTGCTATAAGTTTAATAACCGAATGACAATCTCCACATACACGAAGATTCTTCATCACTGTTATAGTACTTCCTTCAACACTGCAGATCAACGCAAAACAGATAGCAAGCCTCTCACTATGATACAATAATAATCTTTCCTTTTGCTCATCTTCAACATCATGTAAAGCAAACATTTGATCAGGAACATATCCAAATCCCTTCAGTTTTTCACCTATCCACTCAAGTTTTGCATATATTTCAGTTGTCATAGGGTGAGATTTATCTCCAGAAACAAATTCATGCCTTAGTCCCTTCAAATTGACCCAACTGAGTCCCCGTTCTTTTGTAATCCCTTTGTTTTTCATCAGCCCACGAATCTTTGAAACATCATTCCATCTACCAGCAATAGCATATAGATTAGATAAGAGTGTGTAACCGGCACTGCAATTTGGATCTATTTTGAAAATGGCTTCTGCAGCTGTTTCAGCCAGTTTTAAATTTGAATGTGTTTTACACGCGCTTAACAAAGCTAGCCAGATAGATGTATTCGGTTCCATTGGCATGCTTTGAATCAACTTTACAGCTTCGTTTAACCTTCCGTTACGCCCTAAGATATCCACCATACATGCATAATGCTCAAGCTTCACTTTCACGGACTTATAACTTAATAAGAACTCAAAAATGCATTTTCCTTTGTTTAACATCCCGGAACGGCTACATGCAGACAGTAGTCCGGTAAACGTTATATCATCAGGTGACACCTTTTTGCGTATCATTTGGTTAAAAAGGATTAACGCCCACTTGCCATAACCGTGTTGGGCACACCCAACAATCATTGAATTCCATGAAACAATGTTCTTTTCAGCTATTACCTTGAATAAAAACAACCCCTCGTTTATATTCCCGCATTTGGTATACAATACAATAAGAGAGTTTCCTACAAACACATCGGTTTCGAGCCCTAATTTAACAGCTGCTCCATTTATCTCTTTCCCTCTATCCAAAGCCTCCAACTCACAACATGAATTTAAGGCACTGGTAAATGAAGATTGGTTAGGAATAACATTTGATCTAAACATATTAGAGAATACTTCTAATGCATTTTCGTGTTTGCAATTTAAACTGTATCCGGTTAAGAGAGACGTCCACACGACCACAGATACATGTCTCTTCTCATGAAAGACTTTGGAAAAACTATTAATATCCTTGCAATGTGCATAGAATGTAATTAACGGAGCTGAAATGTATGTATCCGAGAGGTAACCAAGCTTCACTGCATGGCCATGAATCACAAAACCTAAACGTAAATCTTTTACATTTGCACAAGCTGTTATTACAGACGAAAACGTCATCGAACTAGGCCGAACACCAGACAGCATCATCTGCTTAAAAAGAAACAACGCCTCGTCACTCTTTCCGCTCCGATCAAGTCCACTAATCATCGAGGTCCACGAAATCACACTCCTAGTTGGCATCTCACAAAACAATCTCACAGCTTCTTCAACTTTCCCATTAACAAAACACCCATGAATCATCGAGTTCCACGCCGCTTCATCCTTCACCGGCATCTCCGTAAACAATTGTTCAGCGACTTCGGTCCGCCCGTGCATCAACAACCCGCTCATCATCGTCGTCCACGACACCACATTTCGGTCAGGCATTTCATCGAACAACTTAAAGGCAACCTCCAGATTCCCACAATCAATACACCCTTTAATCATTGAATTCCAGGTAACTGTATCTCTAACAGGCATTTCGTCGAACAGCTTCAAGGCGTCATCGGGCCGATTGTTCTTTACATAATCTTGAATCATTTTAGTACAGGTATATACATCTGGGTAGGTGCATTTGCTTGTAAAGGTATAGGATTTATTATTATCTTTATGGTTATAAGGATGATCCAATGTTATTATGTGATTGGATGCAAGAGTACTTTGGTTTACAGAATTAGTGAGCTTGGTGTGTAATAAGATATCAAATGATGCTTGTGAAATTTTGAGTTTCCTAATCATTATGTATTTTGCTTATGTGAATCCTGCTGTGTTGATTGTGAATTAGTTGCAGAGATTTGAAACTTGATGCACTGCTGTGTTGGGTTTAATTAGAGGGAAAATAACCAACGTTATACAAAATTTTCATTTAACCGGCCAATTCTCGTAATGTTCACCTTAAAACTTGTCTGACGCAATCAATTTTAAATCATTATTCAACGAGATTTTTAGAGCTGAATGTCTGAACAATCTAGTCAGAAGCCAGAATAAGTCTTGTCGAAAGCCAGAATAATCTCGTCGGACACCTAAATAAGCTTGTCGGTTATGAAGATTTAAAAAATTAAATAACTAGACGGTTTTATGACACGTGACATGATCTGATTGGGTAAAAATCTTGTCAGGTAATGATTAAAAAGTGATTAGGTCGACGGGTTTTAAAGTGAACATTTTGGGAATTGGTTTATCAAATTGACATTTTGTCAACATTGACCGTTCAAATAGACATTTTGGTTATTGTTTCTTAATTAGAAAAAAGAAAATTTCTTTCGACCAACCCAACTGATCCCACTCCCACCCAACCGGTTTGGTTTGTTTTTTCCTTTTTTTCTAAACCTTTCTCTCGAAACCGGCCGAATTGATTTATAGAGTTGAGGTGACATTTTTTAGTGTTATTTGTATTTGAAAATCCCGATCGTTCCCCTTAAAATAAATGTTAAGACCCTGTATTGCCCCATATGAAAAGATTTCTTGGATCCACCACTGAACATAGTCAAATCAATTTAATTAGAAATCAAATTGGTCGATTAAATTTGATTAACCAAGGTGTTTTTTTTTCATTAAAGTAAAATGCTGTTTATTAGTTGGCAATATTTTGTTACACAACTTAATTAGAAAGTGCTTTCACAAAGTAATTTTTCTAATCTAATCAAATTGGTCCAATTGCAATGTTCTAAAACTTGATTAAATTGGTTGGTTAAACAGGGGCGAAGTATAATGGGGACCGTGATGATCCCGGTCATCACCGTTTTTCCGCTTCGTAGGGTAAATATATACAATTTGGAACGGAAATTTTTATAGGTATTTTGAGTACGGTCACCTCCGAAGTATTAAGTTCGTGACTTCAGTCACTCTTGCGACTAGCCAAAGCTCACCACTGTGGTTAAATTTAGTTAACCAAAATTGGACAAAGCAATGATCCAATAAGAACAGGTTGAACCAATCAAACCCGGGCTAAACCGGTAAATTGATTGTCTATTTAACTTAAACTCGAATTTAGTATCTTCAAAGTGAATGCAGATGGCAGGAGGACTACGGCTATCAAATATACAACCTCTACGTGGGTGTTTGGGATTCCTTATTTTACCTCCTTATGACTTATTTAAGTCATAAGTTATATGTTACAAAGTTATAACTTATGTTTTATACATTCACAAAACATAATTTTCCTAAACATCTTATAACTTATAACATATAAGTTATAAGCTATGCCTATAAAAAGGTAAAATAAGGAATCCCAAACACCCCCTATATATTGAACATATGTTTACATACTTATCAATATTTACATATTTTCACTGTTGGTAAAAGTTTTTTATAAACCTTTTGCTTTTCTTTAGTTTATCAAATTATTCGACTAATATTTTACTAGAAAGTAAAAGTGCATGATATGAAAAATGAAAACCAAAACTTCCTTTATAACCTTTTCCAATCATTCCACACTGATTTAACATAAAAATAGTCTGAGCAAAAACTTTAACCAAAGAATATGCCATCATCTTTACAACTGAACAAAACCCTCTGCCACAAGTAGATATCCTTAACAAGCAAAGAACCAAAACATTATTAAATAAACTTAAACAATCTATAAGAACATGATTCACCCTCAACCTTAACATAAATCACACCAACATTCTACACACGATCTCGCTTAAACCAAATCGAAATGGCTAGCGAGCAAATGAGATCGGTAGTGCCACTTCTCCTTGTCTTGAACTTTTGTATGTATGCCATTCTTCTAGGCATCGGCGGTTGGGCAATGAACCGTGCCATCGATCATGGTTTCATCATCGGTACACACATAAATCATAAATGCTCTTTTACATGTCCTCCCGGTACATGTACTAAATATGTTACTAATGTTTTGTAATCTATATATGTTCAACCAGGTCCGACCTTGCATTTACCTGCTCATTTTTCACCAATTTATTTCCCTATGGGGAATGCAGCCACAGGGTTCTTTGTAACGTTTACTTTGATCGCTGGTGTTGTTGGTATTGCGTCGATTTTAGCTGGATTCGATCATTCTCGTGTTTGGGAGTCCACTAGCAGGTCTGCCGCAGCATCATCGGCTCTAATCGCATGGGCTCTTACCGTCCTTGCTATGGGATTTGCATGGAAGGAAATCGACCTCGAGGGAAGAAACGTTCGCCTGGTAAGTTGTTTAATTAATTATAATTGTGAAAGTATGATATAAAATGTGGTTAAATATTGTTGTTTGGTATAACTAGTTACATGTTTATTTTTGTTATGCAGAGAACCATGGAGGCATTCACGATTATCCTTTCAGTGACTCAACTCATATACGTAGCGGCTCTTTACGGGTAACGGATCAATGTGGTGGTGGCTTTTCGGATGATCGTGTCTATAATATTGGCTTGTGATTGTGTTTGGATTTCTTTGGTTGTTTATTTTCCTGATCTTCTTTTGATTTTAACGTGAAGTAATGTGATTTTATTCGTGAAATGTAAAAGATTGCAATGATTTAATAAAAATTATTTATGCATGTATATTCGGGAAAATTTCCAAAAATAAGTATTCATGAAAACAAATTTCTAGTTTTAGATACCATTTGCAAAAAAATCCAAAAATAGATATTATAAACTAGTCGTGACGAGTAGTTTGTAGAAACCAATTAGAACTTGTCACGTGTCCTTAAATTAACCATAACGAGCACGTTCACTAATCATTTACTCGTCACGACTAAATAAGTTTCATGCCTCGTAATCAACGCCCACGGGTAATTCATAAGTCCTTTACTCGTGTATGGAATGTAAACCGGGTAAACTAGTCGTCGCGACTAAAGGACTTATAAATTACTCGTGGGCGTTAATTACGAGGCATGAAACTTATTTAGTCATGACGAGTAAATGATTAGTGAACGTCCTCGTTACGGCTAGTTTAAGGACACGTGACAAGTTCTAATTGGTTTCTAAAAACTACTCGTCACGACTAGTTTATAATACCTATTTCTGAAATTTTTTTACAAATAGTACCTAAAACTAGAAATTGGTTTTCATAAATGCTTATTTTAGGAATTTTCCCTATTATTTTTTGTCTTTGACAACACACAGAAGCGGGTTGTAACGTTTCTCGTATACGACAACGCACAACAAAACAAAACAGAAGCCCTCGTCATCCTCCGAGTGCCGGACTGGTTAAGGCCCGGGTTCTTGTAATGCTTCGGTGCCCGTTCAGAGCCAGACTTGGCCTGCGCTCCCGGTATCTCATACCTGGCCAGCATCCGGTACAGGGGCGGCGCTGAAGATGACGCATGAAGTGGATGTGTTCGCCACCGGCCACCATTGTAAGGATTGAATGCAATGTGTGTGTTATAGGCTGTAATTATATTGGAGAAGATTGGTTGATCAGGAGGATGCTAGGATACGGCGATGTATTTATAGGTTTGAATGGAGTGACGGTTATTACGGTTGAAAGACGGTTAGTGGCTATGGAAAAACGACACAACGGTTGAGTAAAGATTTAATTGGTGTCTTGAAATATCATTTAAAATTTAGTTATGCGCATGATATATACTTGATTCAATTTTATTTTATTTAATTTATCACGGTAAGAATTAGAATTCTCAAAGGATAAACGTGGAATAGCAAAAGGTTGTAACGTGTCCTTATAATTTTTGTGTTTGGTCGCAAACATAATTTTTTTTTATTTTGTGATAACTAAAAAAACCGTAAATTTTGACAGATTTTATGTGATCAAACAAACTATGCTAAAATCAAACAAATTATATATATTGACCCAAAAGTTAATACAAAAAAGGAAAATTATTTTTGAGGTAAACTGAATAGCATGCAGTTAGTTTTATTGAAAAATCTAATCATCTTTGAATTTTTCTAAAAAAAATGATTCAACTAACTTGTGTCATATTTGATGCAACTAATGTAATAAATCCAAAAGGATAAACGTGGATGATGATGATAGAGCGTTGGGTTAGAACAATTTAAATTGGAATTTCCAATTTCTTCAAAATCTTCAAACATTCATAGATGATGATAGAAAGCATAAAGGCTGATAGCAAAATCAAAACATTATTTTATCTTAACAACCATCGATTTGTACTGTAAACCGTTAACAAACATCGATATGTAAACCGTTGATTGAATAGAAGTTTAAACTGAGAACCAAACCAAGTAAGAAGAAAGAAAAATAAAAATGGGAAACCGAGAACGCTTTAAAACAATGAGGGATGATTGCCATATATATAGGATAATGGCACCCTTTCGGAACGACACAACTGTTTGATATGCAACTTTCAAATGGGAAGTAACCGTTTAATATGCAAAGGGTGTGTCGGTTCGAGTGAAGATTTTATTAATTTGAACATTTATTTGTGAGGAAACAATGCATCATATAAAAAAAATGTTTTTAAAAAAGAAATAACGGAGGCACCGCTTGAATATTAAAATAATTGTTAAAAAAAGTTAAAAAGTAAATATTAAGATAATTGTTTTGCACCAATTCTAATTATTGTTTTGCACCAATTCTAATCGTAGAACACAGTCTTACTATACTATTAAAGCAATACAAGGTTTTCATATGTTATTCAACCAGTATGTCTACATAGGCTTCTAACTCATCAATTTTTCATTTATATAATTTCCACATGTTAATTTGAACATTAATTTTAAACATTAACTCTTAAGTTGAAGAAAGTTTCAAAATAAATTGTTATAATCATCATTTATTGAGTAATAAAGACATTTAAATGTTTTCATTGTTATTTTTTGTACATTTTGAGACTTTGTTGTTTTATTTATTTATTTTTTTTGGATTTTGAGAAATTATTTATGAACGTTTGGACTGGATGTTTGGATTGAAATAGTGGTTTAAGTCATGAGGTTTGAATTATATTGTTGCTTTATTAAACACGCGATTTAATAAAATTATAATTATATCTCATTTTTATATTCATATTTTTAGCATTTTTTATGTGGTGTATTTAAATGTTTTATAATTTCAATAAAAATAGTTTTTATAACGCACAACTTTTGTAACAACATCTACATGTTTACGCTTTATAATTTACAACATATGACCTTAGTAGATGATGAAGTTTTAACTAATATATCTTTTTTGTTTCATGGTATAAGTTAGAAATATATGGCATAACTTAGAATTATGTTTTAAATTGTTATTTTTCTCTATTTGTCTTTGTATGTAGGGTTCTTTTAATTAAAATAATAATGTAATACCTTATAATAAAAATAATGCTAGATTATCTGACGTTAACAATTCGTTAAAATGTATATAACACACATACACATACATATATATATATATGAAATTTTATATATTTTCCGTTCGTATGTAACACGGGATCTAACCTAGTAAAGTATATTACAAAAAAGTTGGAAAATAGATAACCAATGAATTCTAAATGTAGTAAGACAGAATTAATAGAATGTTACCTGGAAATAAGTGTCACATATCCAGGAGTAATTTTTTTAAACGGTTTGATGAACTTGTTATTTATATTATATTATAATATATTATTGTGTACAACTAAATTTTGCCAATAACCGCAACAACTGATAATCGAAAACTGCAGGTAGGTGGATTTGGTGGTAAATTTTTCTAGAGTTGCATTAAGAAAAATGATGATTTGCTTTTAGATCTTAATGAACAAAAGAACAATCTTTAATCTTTATAGTTAAATATTTTTGGGACTATTTTTTTAATCATTATTGATGTTCATAATGGTTTATTGATTTGGTATAATGCTTGGTCTAATTGATAGTGTGTGCATGGTTGGAGTATCGGTGCTGGTGGAGTCGATGCAATTTTCATATATTTCGAGAGGTAACAACAGGCTTGCCACGTGTCACTACGATCTGCCGCGTGTCCTGCAATGTTACAAGCCAAACAGAAGAACTCAACCCAAAAGACTAGTCTGATAGGTGAGGGAACCCATTTGGCTTATAAACCCCACATCAGTTGCCCATACAACCGATGTGGGACAAGTCCCATACCTTGCAATGATTTCAGTCCATAACAATACACCCTCCTTAAGGGCCAACGTCCTCGTTGGTCATGGCCACTTTGGTCACAACTGGCTCACTCTAGGACACCACTCTGTGGGCCACCACTCCGAGTCCTCGTTGGTCACGGCCACGTTGGTCACAACTGACTTCCTTCAGGCCACCACTCCGCGGGTCACCACTCGCGAAGATGCAACTCAGATTCTTCGCGTATCGCGAATATGCAAAACTTTAATTCTGTTCATTTTTAGTCCGAGCGTGCGAAGTGCAAAGTGCGCCATCAAAGCGCTACATTGCGCCCATCGCCCTTCACCCGAGCCCGTGCCTGTGCGCGTCGGGTGCTTTGCACCCTCCGCTAGGACTAGAGAGAATGGTTAGCCACTTAAGAACACTATGATGGAAAGTTCCCTCCTTATAAAGTGCTTTCTTTTTCTTTCTCCTTCCAATGTGGGATGGAGTCTTCCTTTCTTATTTTCTTAACATAAGCTACTTTCATTCTTTGTCTTATTTTATCCATTATTTATACCATGAATATATTTATTCCTTAAGTTTCATTAGTTTGTCAAATTTGGACCAAAATTTTCGTGATGTTACATCCTCCCCACCTTAGAATGAATCTCGTCCTCGAGATTCGCTAGAATAGATGTGGGTACTTTCTTCTCATCTCCGATTCTAGCTCCCAAGTAAACTTGGGTCCTCTTCGAGAGTTCCATCTTATCTTGACTAATTTTAGCCTTCGACGTTTAAGTTGCTTGACTTGGAAATCTTCAACTTGTAGAGGTTGTTCTACAAATTTTAGATTTTCATTGACTTCGACATCCTTTAAGGGCATGGCTAAAGTTTCGTCAGCCAGACATTTACGTAAGTTAGAGACATGAAATACATCGTGTATTCCTTTCATCTCTTCTGGAAATCGTAAGCGATAAGTAACAGTACCGTTTCGTTCTAGCACTTCAAATGGTCCTACGAAACGTGGACTTAACTTTTCTTTCTTGCCGAATCGTACAACTCCTTTCCATGGTGATACTTAAAGTAAAACTTTATCACCTACTTGAAATTCCAACGGCTTACGACAGACGTCTGCATAACTCTTTTGTCAATCTCTTGTCGTCCTAAGTCGTTCACGGATTTGCAACACTTTATCCGTCGTTTCTTGGACGATTTCAGGTCCGGATATTTGATTATCTCCTGTTTCGGACCAACATACAGGCGTTCTACATTTTCGTCCATACAAAGCTTCAAATGGTGCAGCCTGAATACTTGTGTGATAACTGATGTTATACGAGAATTCCATCAGAGGAAGATGATCATCCCAACATCCGCCTAAATCGATCACACAAGCTTGGAGCATGTCCTCAAGCGTTTGAATTGTTCTTTCGCTCTGCCCATCGGTTTGAGGATGATAAGCAGTGCTAAGATTCAACTGAGTTCCTAACGCTTTTTGGAAACTATTCCAGAAATGAGACGTAAATCTATTGTCTCGATCGGATATGATAGATAATGGCACACCGTGTAATGCTACGATGTTGTTTACGTAAATCCGTGCCAATTTATCCATAGAATAAGATTCATTGATAGGTAAGAAATGAGCGGATTTAGTTAACCTATCAATGATGACCCAAATAGCATTGTGTTGTTGGGTAGTCTTAGGGAGTCTCGTAATGAAATCCATTGTTATCATCTCCCATTTCCATACAGGAAGTTCAGGTTGTTGAAGCAAACCTGAAGGCTTTTGATGCTCAGCCTTGACTTGTAAACATGTTAAGCACTTAGCAACATATAAAGCAATATTTCTCTTCATCCCATTCCACTAGTAGTTTGGCTTAAGATTCTGATACATCTCATCACTCCGAGATGCATCATATATTTTGATTTATGAGCTTCACTCATGATCTTTTCACGTAAATCACCAACAATTGGTACCCAGATTCTATTCCCAAGTCTGAGTATGTCATCGTCTCCTTTTACTATAGAATCAATGGTGCAGTTACGCTTTTCTTCGGAGATATGATTTTCTTCAATTTCTTGCTTCTGAGCTTTCTTGATTTGTTCGATTAAATCTATTTGTAGTTCTAACCTCAAGGCTCGAACTCTTTTGGGTTTCTCATATTCCTTCCGACTCAATGCGTCAGCTACCACATTTGCTTTTCCTTCATGATAGACGATTTCATAGTCGTAATCGTTTAAGGTTTCCATCCATCTTCTTTGACGCATGTTAAGTTCCTTCTGATCAAAGATGTGTTTTAAGCTTTTTATGATCAGTGTACACGATAAACTTGACTCCATAGAGATAGTGTCTCCATAACTTTGAGGCAAAAATTATGGCACCTAACTCTAGATCGTGAGTCGTATAATTCTTTTCGTGTACTTTCAATTGACGAGAAGCATAAGCTATTACTTTCTTTCTTTGCATTAGTACGCAACCCAAACCTGAATGAGATGCGTCACTAAATACAACGAAATCCTCTGTACCTTCTGCAAAGCCAGTATAGGTGCATTTGTAAGCTTTTGTTTAATTAAGTCAAATGTTTCTTGTTGTTTGGTTTCCCATTCATACTTAACATTCTTTCGGGTTATTGAAGTTAAGGGAACTGCTATACGGGAGAAATTTTCGATGAATCTTCTATAATATCCAGCCAAACCTAGGAAGCTTCGAACCTCGGTTGGCGATATAGGAATCTCCCATTTAGCTATTGCTTCGATCTTTGCGGGGTCTAATTGAATTCCATTGGCGTTAACAACGTGACCAAGAAATTGCACTTCATGTAGCCAGAACTCGCACTTGGAAAATTTAGCGTACAATCTCTCGTTTCGGAGTAATTCAAGTAAGATCCTAAGATGAACTTTGTGATCTTCTTCCGATTTAGAATAAATAAGTATATCGTCGATGAGTACGATTACAAATTTATCTAAATAAGGCTTACAAACTCGGTTCATCATGTCCATGAAAGCGGTTGGGGCATTAGTGAGTCCAAATGGCATTACGGTGAACTCATAATGTCCATACCTTGTCCAAAACGCCGTTTTCGGAATATCTTCTTCTTGAACTTTCAACTGATGGTATCCAGAACGTAAGTCTATTTTCGAAAAGAAACTCGTTCCTTGCAATTGAAAGAATAGGTCGTCAATTCTAGGTAGCGGATATCGATTCTTAATTGTTACTTTGTTCAATGCCCTGTAGTAGATACACATCCTCATGGAACCATCCTTCTTCTTGACAAATAATATCAGAGCTCCCCAAGGTGATGAGCTTGGACGAATAAACCCTTTCTCTAACAACTCATTCAACTGTTTCTTCAACTCCTTCATTTCCGTTGGAGCAAAACGATAGGGGGATTTGGCTATTGGATATGTTCCAGGCATTAAGTCTATTCTGAATTTGACTTCTCGATTGGGTGGAATTCCTAGAAGTTCATCTGGAAAGACGTCGGAAAATTCGGATATTATGGGGACGTCTTTGATTTCCTTCGGTTTTGATTCTTCCGTCACATAAGCCATAAATGCTAAACATCCTTGGTTTAAGCATTTGTTAGCTTTCATCATGGAGATGATGCGAACATGACCAGCGTCTTTGTCGCCCGCGATTTGAATTGTTCGTTTGTCAGGGGCTTGGAGTTCTATGGTTTTCTTATTGAAAATGATACGGGCATGGTTATTGGATAACCAGTCCATACCTAGAACTATATCAAAGCTTGCTAAGGTCATGGGCAATAATTGTATAGGGATGATGTAGCCTGCCAACAAGATCTTTCTATTTTCTAGAGTCTCAGAAATTTTGACTATCTCACCACTGGCCGTCTCAACGTTTATAGTTTTATTTAATTTCCTTAAAGGTTCGTTTAATAGACTACAAAACTTATAATCTATAAAACTTTGATTTACACCAGAATCAAATAAAACTCTCGCATAAACGTTATTAACTAAGAACGTACTGGTGATGGTTTCCGGTATGTTGGCGGCCTTCTGGGTGTCAAGTACAAAGACTCGAGCATTCCCCTTTTTTCCCTCATTCTTGGTGCCGCTCCCTCTAGCACCTCCAGTACCTCCATTTCCAGCAACATTCTTTTTAGGACATTCAAAACTAAGATGTCCCATCTCCTTGCAGTTGAAGCAAGTCATATTGTTCTTCCAACAATCAGCAGTAACATGCCCTGGCTTTTTGCATGTATCAAAGATGGCAGATGAAGATACTGCGAACCGGCATCGTCCCAGATGATGCCTCTTACAAATCTTGCACAACGGGTAGTTGGAATTGAAGCCACCCCTCCTCCTATCCACATCTTTTCCTTTGAAACGGTTATTTCCCTTTCCCTTCTTGTCAATCGTTGAATATTCCTTCTTGTCCTCTTCTTTGTTGCGGATTAGACCATTCATCAAATAACCAGCCAGTTCCATGGCGGTTTTGGGTGTCTGCGGCAGATGAGACCTCACCATGTCTCGTATCTCTCTCGGTAAACCCCATATGTAGCGGGTTACCTTGCTCGATTTGGGTGTTACCAATTGGGGCACAAGTCTACAATATTCTTGGAACTTGGTATTGTAGTCTCTTAGATTAGTTCTGACCACCTTGCGGTTAAGGAACTTGGTTTGGATTAAGTCGGTCTCATGCATCGGACAATACTTCTGCATAACCAGATCTTTAAATTCTTCCCACGTCAACAGATACATGGTTCTTCTTTCTTTTGCCATCAAGAGAGTGTTCCACCACTCTAAAGCTTCCCCTTTAAACATATGTGCCATGTACTGAATCTTTTCCTCCAAAGTACATTTGCTTATTATAACAATTGATTCCATTTCTTCGAGCCATCTTATGGCGGCTATGGCACCCTTGTCGCCATAAAACTCCTTTGGCCCTGTAACATCCCGAAATTTCTAAGGTAATATTAGTTATATTACTTATTAATGGATGGAAAGTTTACTCGGGTTATCAGGAAATAAATAATAGAATAGGAGTTGGTATGGGTCGGGCTAGTGTTGGGTAATGGATGTGGGTTGTGGACTTGGGTTAATTGAGATGGGTTAAATGAGAATGGGATTTCAGGGATATAAATACCCCCAAAATCCCAAAATATCTTCATTTCTCACCAACTCCCCAACACACACTCCATACACACTCAAAACACACACATTCTAACCGATCAAGATTCGAAGCCGAGACCCGAGATTTGTTGATAGATCTGAGTTAGTAAGGTAAGAACTAATCCAACAAAGCTAATATTACTGAAAATGGTTAGGATTTGACGGGTTAACCGGACCCGAAACCTTACTGCCCAAATCGGACCCCTAAAACGTCGATTTTAGGCCGATTTGATGGTTGGGGTTTGTAGGCGCTGATCATACGATTCTGTGGGTACCAAAATCGAGTTATTTGGCTAAGAAACGAAGGAGTTATGGGCAAACAGATCAGCAGCGCGACAACTTCGCCTGCAAGATTAAGTTCGCCTGATGAACTTCGCCTTCAAGCGTAACTTCGCCTGAAGCCAAGTTCGCCTAAGGATAACTTCGCCTGAAGCCAAGTTCGCCTAAGGTTTAACTTCGCCTGAAGCCAAGTTCGCCTAAGGTTTAACTTCGCCTGAAGCCAAGTTCGCCTAAGGTTTAACTTCGCTTGAAGCCAAGTTCGCCTAAGGATAACTTCGCCTGAAGCCAAGTTCGCCTGAGGTTTAACTTCGCCTAAGCCAAGTTGATTAGAAATAAATTGAAAGCGATAAGTTAAAGTAAGCTAATACTAGACCACCCGATTAGATCAGACGAGTATTGATACGTGTAACTTGTACAGTCAACCGAGCACAGTTAAAGAAGGGACTTGCAGCTACCAGAGGAAGAAGCAGAGTTCAGGTGAGTTTCTAGCCCCACTTATGTGTTATGTTTTCGGGGCTGTGTGCATACTCAATGTGATAGTTAATACACTTATCCTAAGAGATAAGTGTATGCCTTGTATGGATAATGTGAAATATATGAATGATTGCTTGATGGTACGTGAACGATCTTCGGATATTGCACGTACTGTCAGATTGTAAAGCTAGGTATAAGGTAAGAATGTTATGTATGTGTATGTGTATGAATACGATAGAGATAATAGAAGAAAGAAATGATAACGTATGGTGGTATGGTCACGAAGAGGGTACCGAGCCCTAATAATACTCGAGGAATGTAGGGCGTAATGCTCTTTATAACTTAAGATATGAAAGTAAGTTAATACAAAAGAAAGTAAGAAAGTATGAATGAAAGGATATAATTTTATGTGTATGTCGTGTATGGTATATGTGACAGATACGATTGATTGCTTGACGGTACGTGAACGATCTTCGGATATTGCACGTATCGTCGAGGGGAGTGATTAGCTCCTTACATGGATAATGAATATCAAATTATAGGGTTCCTTCTATGGAAAATATAGTGTTCCTTCTATGGAAAATATAGGGTTCCTTCAATGGAAAATATAGTGTTCCTTCAATGGAAAATATAGTGTTCCTTCAATGGAAAATATAGGGTTCCTTCAATGGAAAATATAGGGTTTCTTCAATGGAAAATATAGGGTTCCTCCTATGGAGAATATATATAGTATGGTAATGGTAAAGGTTCTTTTAATAGATATTACATGATGATCCTCCCATGGATATTTATACGAGGTTAAGGTAGAAATGTGTGTCTTCGGATACGTTAAGATATATATGAGAATAAAATTGTATGTTGCCTGATTAACTAGAACTCACTCAGCGTAGCTGACTTTTAGTATGCACGCAGGTGAGCTGATTATAGAGTTAGCATGAGGATGACACACGGCATGGTTTGAACGGCTGGCATCTGAAGAAAGAAGTAAAGATGTTTTAAATATAAAGTTTTGTGTTATGGTATCAAAGAAAAGGTTTAATGTTTTGTAACAAATGATTGATGTTTTATATTCCGCGAAAAGTTTTTAATAAACTCTGATTTGAAGAACTGTGTTTATGAGTAAATCCGACGCTAAAGTAGGGCTACCGGGTTCGGGGCCTTACAAGTTGGTATCAGAGCATAAGTTCGAGAGATTTAAGCATCCTACATGCTTAGACTCGAACAGAAAATGGGATTTAAGTAAGAAAGGAAAGAAGATGCCAGTTCAAGAATGCCATGTGTCGCTCAAGCAAGATCGGCAAAGGTAAAGTGTATGATTAAATGATATATGTTAATGAGAAAGAAAAGATGAGTGAGCGATAGGGATATGAATAATTGATTGTTTGATTTGACTAACTGCTTAAGTAGAACCAGCACAAGTAGACTCATAAAGGGAAGTGTATAGGACACGGAAAGCAACGTGATCAGCTAGTCACAACTGGCCACTGTTACTACCTGTTAGCCTTGCTATCCTTGTACTAAATAGTTCCTTGAGTGATGATGTTTGTGTTTTCCATTTAAGAATACTAATGGCTGGAGCAAGAAGGTTTGTTGGAAAGGGAGGTCACACTGGACGTCCTCTTGGAATACGCGTTGTCCGAGAACCTTCCGAAGGACTAGTTACTACCACGAAAAAGGATAAAAGTGAAACTTTGCAAGGACCAAGCAGCAATGAAGGGTATCAGCTGGATCCTGTTAATCTGTGTTAGACTTACTAATGACCCAATGTGTGTTGTTTTATTTTGAAGTTTAGACTGGTTTTTATTAATTATGGTACGAATTGTCCGAATGCATGTTAGTTATGAAAATTAGTTGTGTGAGGGTAAAGCGTCGCTTTAGGGATTAGCGTTATTATATAAAACAAGGTTCCTCGGGAAGGCGATACGAGACTTGGTACATCGAGGGCTTCATGGACAGCTACCGTAGATAGCTAAAACACATGACCACCATTCGATGACTGCAAAGTCGGAAGTAAGAAGGGTAACTCAGAAAACGAAGGTGATTCGATAAAGCGTGTAAATATAAGAAGTTTTCCTTTTATAGGGAATAAGTTAGGTTTCGGGGACGAAACCTCTTTAAGGAGGGAAGACTTGTAACATCCCGAAATTTCTAAGGTAATATTAGTTATATTACTTATTAATGGATGGAAAGTTTACTCGGGTTATCAGGAAATAAATAATAGAATAGGAGTTGGTATGGGTCGGGCTAGTGTTGGGTAATGGATGTGGGTTGTGGACTTGGGTTAATTGAGATGGGTTAAATGAGAATGGGATTTCAGGGATATAAATACCCCCAAAATCCCAAAATATCTTCATTTCTCACCAACTCCCCAACACACACTCCATACACACTCAAAACACACACATTCTAACCGATCAAGATTCGAAGCCGAGACCCGAGATTTGTTGATAGATCTGAGTTAGTAAGGTAAGAACTAATCCAACAAAGCTAATATTACTGAAAATGGTTAGGATTTGACGGGTTAACCGGACCCGAAACCTTACTGCCCAAATCGGACCCCTAAAACGTCGATTTTAGGCCGATTTGATGGTTGGGGTTTGTAGGCGCTGATCATACGATTCCGTGGGTACCAAAATCGAGTTATTTGGCTAAGAAACGAAGGAGTTATGGGCAAACAGATCAGCAGCGCGACAACTTCGCCTGCAAGATTAAGTTCGCCTGATGAACTTCGCCTTCAAGCGTAACTTCGCCTGAAGCCAAGTTCGCCTAAGGATAACTTCGCCTGAAGCCAAGTTCGCCTAAGGTTTAACTTCGCCTGAAGCCAAGTTCGCCTAAGGTTTAACTTCGCCTGAAGCCAAGTTCGCCTAAGGTTTAACTTCGCCTGAAGCCAAGTTCGCCTAAGGATAACTTCGCCTGAAGCCAAGTTCGCCTGAGGTTTAACTTCGCCTAAGCCAAGTTGATTAGAAATAAATTGAAAGCGATAAGTTAAAGTAAGCTAATACTAGACCACCCGATTAGATCAGACGAGTATTGATACGTGTAACTTGTACAGTCAACCGAGCACAGTTAAAGAAGGGACTTGCAGCTACCAGAGGAAGAAGCAGAGTTCAGGTGAGTTTCTAGCCCCACTTATGTGTTATGTTTTCGGGGCTGTGTGCATACTCAATGTGATAGTTAATACACTTATCCTAAGAGATAAGTGTATGCCTTGTATGGATAATGTGAAATATATGAATGATTGCTTGATGGTACGTGAACGATCTTCGGATATTGCACGTACTGTCAGATTGTAAAGCTAGGTATAAGGTAAGAATGTTATGTATGTGTATGTGTATGAATACGATAGAGATAATAGAAGAAAGAAATGATAACGTATGGTGGTATGGTCACGAAGAGGGTACCGAGCCCTAATAATACTCGAGGAATGTAGGGCGTAATGCTCTTTATAACTTAAGATATGAAAGTAAGTTAATACAAAAGAAAGTAAGAAAGTATGAATGAAAGGATATAATTTTATGTGTATGTCGTGTATGGTATATGTGACAGATACGATTGATTGCTTGACGGTACGTGAACGATCTTCGGATATTGCACGTATCGTCGAGGGGAGTGATTAGCTCCTTACATGGATAATGAATATCAAATTATAGGGTTCCTTCTATGGAAAATATAGTGTTCCTTCAATGGAAAATATAGTGTTCCTTCAATGGAAAATATAGTGTTCCTTCAATGGAAAATATAGGGTTCCTTCAATGGAAAATATAGGGTTCCTTCAATGGAAAATATAGGGTTTCTTCAATGGAAAATATAGGGTTCCTCCTATGGAGAATATATATAGTATGGTAATGGTAAAGGTTCTTTTAATAGATATTACATGATGATCCTCCCATGGATATTTATACGAGGTTAAGGTAGAAATGTGTGTCTTCGGATACGTTAAGATATATATGAGAATAAAATTGTATGTTGCCTAATTAACTAGAACTCACTCAGCGTAGCTGACTTTTAGTATGCACGCAGGTGAGCTGATTATAGAGTTAGCATGAGGATGACACACGGCATGGTTTGAACGGCTGGCATCTGAAGAAAGAAGTAAAGATGTTTTAAATATAAAGTTTTGTGTTATGGTATCAAAGAAAAGGTTTAATGTTTTGTAACAAATGATTGATGTTTTATATTCCGTGAAAAGTTTTTAATAAACTCTGATTTGAAGAACTGTGTTTATGAGTAAATCCGATGCTAAAGTAGGGCTACCGGGTTCGGGGCCTTACAGGCCCACAATTTTTGAAGTCTTTGAACAAACAACCTTCTATTCGTACTTCTTCTTAAAGGTTTGGTGGATCTTTTCACCATTGGTTGATCCCTGATCACTTCCTTCGTTTTGAGGGGTAGGGTTAGGACGGGATTTGGATTTGACAGACTTACTGGGTTGTCGGTTTTCACTTTGTTGGACGAATTTTTCTTTCAAGGTGGGCAATAACGTATTCATGGCATTAATCATTTGTTACATTTTGGTTATTAGTTGCTCATGATTTCCTTGAGCATGCTCAGTTTTTGATTTATTGCCTTTTGAAGCTTCTTTATTATGAGAGGGATTATTTTGATTCGACATTCTGAAATTATAAAGAAATTACTCATTACTAAGAGTTTTTATTTATTTTACAACGGGACCACATTACACATTGACAACTTCTACTATTCTGGTCTTAAGTACAACGGACTTATTCTAGACACGACCGATACTACTACTATGGAACGGGAACAAACGGTGCCACTACAACGAAACGGGAACATACAATACGATTACAACGGAGCGGAGTCCTCAATCCTTCATGTATTTCTTGATTATTCTCTTCAACTTAGTACATTTGTGTGGTAACTTCTTTTCCATCTTCTTCTTCTTGCTGCTCTCTGTAGCCAGCTTCTTACGCAATTCATCGGTCTCATGGAGTGCCCGATCAAGATGCTCTTCTTGGGACTGAGGAATGAAACTTGGATATCCATACTGGGGCGGTGGATCACGGTATCCCATCATGACTATGTCATAAATGTTCCTTGGATACGAAGATGGTGGACTAGATTCAATTGACATGTTGTGAAAAACCTCCGCAGTTTCTCTTTGCTGCCTGATCTCCTCTGCTTGTTCCGAGACGGTTGGAACAACACTAGTGAAGGGTGGAAAACCACTTGTAAGTGTTTGGACATATGGATCTTGTGGGTCATAATGAGGTGACAAGTGAAACAATGGTTGTTGACAGCCCATGCTTGGTGGACAGTCACATCCTGAGTGGTTTTGCACCTCATGACTCTTCTCATCAATGTTCATTTCCTTTGGAGCTTCTTCATCTGGATCTTCTTCCGGATTTTCTTCTGATTCTTCTTCTGGTTCTTCCTCTGATTCTTCCTCTTCTAGCTCAACTTCTTCTTTAGGATCTTCTTTTGATTCAACTTCTTCTTCGGGATCCTTTTCTGGTTCAACCTCCAAATTACTTTTATTTACCTCAATCCGAATGGTCTCCGGTTGCATCACTCTCATCTTGGGTCTCCTTGATGGACCTGAAACAGAATCGTGAGGAGAATCTGTGGGGTTATAAACTAGAGTTCTTGGTTCAGAGTAAATGTTCATCCAACTTGGGGTACCCTCATTGGGATCATACTTGGCTGGCTTGTCAACCTCCATGTTATCGAAAGGATGATTCTTTGGGGTTGGCGGGTCACTTGAAGCGTTGATAGGAATTTGTTCTGTGTCTGGGAAATGAATGGGTTGACTTCCATGTGGAACCACTGGTGTGATAGGTCTGTCCTAGTCAAAGAAGTTAGCATAGTAGTCATCACTTTGACCATTAGGAGGAACAATGGGTTCCGGACATCCTGCATGTCTCATCTCTTCATAGAAGGATTCTATCATCTTCTTGAATGCCGACATCTATAAGGATTAGAATAATAAGGGATAGGAAAGAATACCAACCTATCTTACCCTTATATAATTATATAATAAATATTGAAACTTATCTCTGATCAAAGCTTAGGTATACTTATATACCTAATTCACTAAGATCGATGACTCTGATACCAACCCTGACTTGTAAAACCCCGAATCCCGGGAATCCTACAGTTGGTCATCATATCCCAAAAATTCACAAAAATGTAAAACCCAAATCAATTCACTTTATTTCGAAACCAGTTCAGATTATAAAATCAGCGGAAATCATAAATGTCAAAAACAAATTCCCAAAAACCGGGAAGTATGCCCAAAACCAATTTAAATGCGTTTAATAATAATTAAAAGTAAACAGTCTTCATTATTAGTTTCCCCGACTAAATATGTCTTCAATCGACCATGTAGTCTCGAGCATGTCCAAGCGGTAAGCATCCTCCTCTTAACCTGAAAATCTATCTAACATACACACCAAGTCAGCTTGAGCTGAGTGAGTTCAAGTTTTATAAGTAACATCCATAAATCAGATTTATTTAATAAATACAACAAGATTTGGAGAAATCATAAGTAATTAGATAAATACTTTTCTCTTGGTCAAACACGCAACATGGGCCTCCTCACCCCAAGTCTTCCCCGAGTAATATATTTGACCCGGCCGCGGTTTAATAAAAACCAACAAAATCATGCAACACGAGCCTCTTCACCCCGGGTCATCCCCAAGTAATATATTTCACTCGGTCACAGTTTAATAAAACAAAAATCACGCAACACGAGCCTCCTCACCCGGGGTCTTCCCCAACTAATATATTTGACTCGGTCACGGTTTAACAAACCTAAACACGTGATACGGGCCTCCTCACCCCGGGTCTTCCCCAAGTAATATATTTGACCCTATCACGGTTTAGCAGGACGGCGGGCCTCCTCACCCCGGGTCTTTCCCGAGTAATATATTTGACCTGCCGGGACATAAACATGCAACACGGGCCTCCTCACGCTGGGTCCTCCCCGAGTAATATATTTGACCCGACCATGGTTTACTATTAGTTTAATGGCGGATGTTGTTGTCACACCCCGGCTCAGGGCCTGGGCGTGTGACTCGTAAGTTGGTACCTGTTTTGTAAATATATCATAGTTTAAGGTTGTAAAGGGAAGACTTTAATAAAAATATTATTATATTCATAAGACGGGATTTTAAAGCACCCGTTTGATTTATACAAAAGTGTTTGTAAAATAAAACCACGATTATAATTTTAATAATAAAACATCCATTGAGCCATCAGATCGTCTAACGGCTATCTCTCGTCTCCAAACACCTATTCTCCATTACCTGTAAACAGTTATGAAATACGTCAGCAACAAATGCTGGTGAACACGCTGACACAAAACATTTAAGTTGGTGGGATATCGACATATCGAGTTATGGCACGTTTATCGAGGTTATATATGTGATTGGGAGTGTGTTGGATGAATGAGGAACACCCCTATGGCCGATCTATTTATAGGAATTTTCTTGCAACTTCGCGTATCGCGAAGCTGCACTAGCTTCGCTGAGTCGCTGCGCAGACTTGCCATGTGTCGCCACGTGTCACTATGGTCTGCCGCGTGTATGCGAAGATGCAACTCAGATTCTTCGCGTATTGCGAAGATGCAAAACTTTAATTCTGTTCATTTTTAGTCCCTGATCTTTTGGTAACTTGCTATATCTTTGATTTCATCTCATCATCCAAAAATACAAAGGCGGCTCTTGGCGATGCGAGCGTGCGCCATCAAAGCGCTCATGCGCGTCGGGTGCCTTGCACCCTTCGCTAGAACTAGGGAGAGTGGTTAGTCACTTAAGAACATTATCATGAAAAGTTCACTCCTTATAAAGTGCTTTCTTTTTCTTTCTCCTTCCAATATGGGATGAAGTCTTCCTTTTTTATTTCCTTAACATAAGCTACTTCCATTCTTTGTCTTATTTTACCCTTTATTTATACCATGAATATTTTTATTCCTTAAGTTTTATTAGTTTGTCAAATTTGAACCAAAATTTTCGTGATGTTACAGTTGTTAAACACAATCGAGTAAATAAGATGAATGCGCGAAATTCTGCTATGGTGTTTGCCCCTAGTATGATTCAGGTTATCTTTTTTATGTTGTTTGTATTTCACAATTTTAACATTCAAATAACTAATTTTTAATCACAACCCCGTTCAGTGTTTGGAGTTTCATTAACTGTAGGAAATACCATAGCTACTAACTGGAAAAATATAAATATTTGTTTAAAAGTTTGTTAGTTTAATAGGAAATTTCCCCTTTGAGGGTAATCATGCGTGGGTCGGTTTGCGTTCAAACCGAACAAAAACCAAAATTTTGGTTTATCTATTATTCACTGTATCCAAGGTTATTATAAACTTCAAAGTACACTTAATTTGCTTTATAAAAATTGCTTTCGTTTTCTCCATTCTACTTTTCATTTCTTTAACTTCTGACACGCAACGCTAACGTCGACATCATCATAATCGTACTCACTATATCCCACCAATAGCAAAGCTATGGTAGGGTCTGAGGAGGGTAAAGATGTAGATAGCCTTACCTCTACCCCGTAGGAATAGAGAGGCTGCTTCCGGTGAGACATTCGGCTTGATAGTAGTGTTGCATCAAGCCTTGGACATAAGGCACATAACACTCAACCATCGGCACACCAGTCGATTGGTGCATGTACCCTTGTCTTTCGACTATCAAGGCTACCACATGATGCCTGATTACCTTCCGCCACTTTTAACGTTATTTTCACGAGATTAGTAAAACAACGTCAAAATTAGTGCAATTTTATTTTTGGCTCCCGAGAGTTCACACATATATACATTATATGCGCGCACCACAAGCAGGGCGTAACGCTTAAAGATAAAGGAAAACACATAAAACTCGAAATCAATTTCCAACGGGTTTGCAGATGTATTTATTTATCGTTTATCCATTTTGGATAAATGCCATTTAGTTGCAGTTTCAAAGTCCAGAAACTGAGTTCTGTCTTTTAAATTAGGATATAGCGTAAATCATGCTAATGTGTATCTTTTAATAACGGAAAGAAGATGCATAAAAGGGAAAGAAATTTAATGTCATTTGTGATTTGTCACCTTTGGTTATTAAGATCAATCAAGCAGAGAAACGAATACATTTTGTTGATGTAAGTTTCAGTTTTTATATATGACGATTGTGTTTGAGTCGATATATGCAAAATGTCAATGCCGGTACCTTAGCGAACCAACCCCTACCCACCGAATCCCCTTCTGTCCCCGCCGTGAAGCACGGGCTTCTCTGCTAGTATAAAATTAACTTGTTTGATGTTTTAGTTATTGATCTCCAGCTTTACAAAAAGTACTTTATTTTAGCTCACTGTCTCTTGAAACTTTAAAAACCCACATGCGAACCACTTAAGAATAATATTCAATAAAAAAATGGCCAAAAAGTATTAAAAAGTGTAGGAAATATTATATATTTATATATTATTTAACCTATATCAATTCTTATCTACACACCGGCCATTTTGCATGGTGGTGGGGCCAGAACCCTTTCCCCCTTCGTTTTGCTCCCCCCCCCCCAACAAACACACACACTACGAGTGGTCTAATAATTCTGGGTTTTAGTGGATGCCTAAAAATAGTATTTACATCCCTCACTTATTTAAGTTCGCTTTTCAGTTGGTGAGCTTAACCCGAAACTAAATAAATAAACTGTCATACCCCACCATGGGGCCTGGTCGTTTTATGAACATATTGGTACCAATGTAAGCAGCAGAATTTTATTAATAAAGATAAGCTATAATGTTTACTATGTATTTAAAACAAGGTGTAACTACACAACTATCTCTTCTCTGAAACTGCTGCAATCCCATATCAGATTCTACTAATCTTCTTAGCATTTAATCTATATTGTTATTGTCCGTCTTACTCCTCTATCTTTAGTCATGCTTATTACAATGCTAATCCAAATCTTTATCCACAAGGTATCTGAATACATGCTAAAAAGTATCAACTAAAAAGTTGGTGAGTTCGTGAGTTTAGCTCACATACACATAAAAGAGTTAATTTAAAATAGCGCACAAGTTTGCGTATATGTAAGTATAAAGTATCATGCACATCAATCAAGTGCACAATTAATTCTGCATTCGATCATAAGCCTTCCCTCGACTTATAACCAAACGGCACCCGTCCCCGATTATTACTCTGCCAGGCAATAATCCAAACGTTAGGTCATATGCCGCAACGGTCCGCAGACCTCAGTGCGGTTTACCCGACATAGGGTCACTGTGCGTGGGGGTCTCCCAAATAGTATTACCCATACGAGCCATAGGCTCACTCCCTGAGTTAATGATTGCGTAATTTAAAGTGGGACAAAAACATGGAATAAACAGTTCTTGATAAACATCACACCATAAGTAAATCACAGCATGTATTAAGCCTAAAAGTTAAGTAAAAGAGGGCAGCACGAAACTCACCTCAGTCCGTATGCAATGTGTGTAAATGAAAGACAATCTATTAGGGGTGTTCATGGTTCGGTTCGAAACCGCGAAACCGCCCAAACCGGCCATCGGTTTGGTTTCGCTGGTGGTTTTTTTTCTTTACTCTCGGTCGGTTGGTTTGAAAATTTCCAAACCGTAGTGAACGGTTTGGTTTACGGTTTGAACCGAAAAACAACCGCATAAAACCGGACCGGACCGTATGATTTATTTACATGTATTTTTTAAATATTTCATAATATACATGTGTATATACAAATACACTACTAAATATTGACAAATATTGATAATAAACAAAAAAAAGTGGGCTAAGCCCAAATAAAAATTGCAAGAAATTTTAATTGGCTTTTTATTTTTTTAAATGAGAGATCTTTAAAAGGTAAAAATAAGTTTGTTAAATTATATAAGTTATTTTGTGACTTGTACAATATTTACATATCATGAATTATTTTTGACATACCGTATAAGACCGAACAAGAGCAAACCGCGAAACCAAACCGGACCAAACGGTGCGGTTTAAGAGTTCAACGGTTCGGTTTTGGTTTACGAAAATCAAAAACTGTTACTAACGGTTTGGTTCACGGTTTGACCTAAAAACCGCGAAAACCGGACCGCGAACACCCCTACAATCTATGAGCTTGCAACTAAGCTACGAACCACCAAGTACGCTTAGTATATATCTTAATCATCAATAACATATCAAAGAACAGTGTAATTCGCTATTGGTATTGCGTACTAGTTAATTTTAAGTGTTGACTAACGCGTTTGGTTCCCAATGAATAAAGTTTCCTTTTATGGGAAGTTTATACTTAAATAACTTAATAAGATTGGTGCTTTGTGTTTAGGTATATAATTCAACTCTGGGAGTTTTAGTTACCTTGGTTCATTTGTCGGGTTTCGATAAAGTTTTCATTTTTGGAAAGTTCGGGTTTTCGTTTGGTTTCGGGTTACCGTATGACTATCAAAGCTATACAATTTATTATATCGTTAGCGTAATGATTTTTGTTTGACATATAAGGTCATAGGATTAGAAAAGTTAACAATATCGGTTGTCACCGGTGGTGTTGGTTTTTAATGATACGTCTTGAAAGAATAGTTTATATAAGTGAATACTTTGGATATCTAAGCTTCTCATTTCCCAGAACTATACATGTTTTAAAAATAAGTAATGAGCAGATTATGTGAACCAAATTATATGCATTCCATTCTTACCTCCTTTTATGTTAGGCAAGATTGATTCTTGTTTCTTTATATATATTGGAACAATCTGTCCATATATTGGACTCCCCATTGTAGTTCAAAAATTCTAATTCATTTGAAAGAAAGAACAAGTTTTGTGCCATAATAATTAACAAAAGTTATTATGGTATCAGAGCAATAAGATCCATAAAAAAAAAGAAAAAAAAAACCCTAGTTCATGGCTGATGACTGCACTAGTAACAGAGATGATAAAGGAGTTGTCGTCCCCCTGATGGCAGAGGACGAACAACAAAGGGTCGTCTTCGGCACAAAAGAAACTACCAATGACTCCGCTGCATTTCAAGTTTTTTTCAACTCTAAGCGAGAACAAGGTCAGTTACAAAGCAAACCTATACGTAAAGAAGTTAAACGAAATGTTGGTGAGGTTGTGGAACATTGTGATTTTTGTGGAAAGAGTGGCCATAATGAAGATGGCTGTTTCAAGAGCATCGGTTACCTCGAGTGGTGGCCGGGCAAAAGAAAGCAAACGAAACCAAAGGCCGCTTGCTTTGAAGATGAAAAGAGTCCTATACGGCTATACCAGGGCTAAATGATGAACAATACCAACAGTTCATTGGTTTTTTTGGAACAAAGGTGCAAGGAGGCAATAAAGAAGGCACATCAAATGTCAATACTGCCGGTAATGTCGACCGAGAAGATAAGTGGGTAATTGACTCGGGTGCAACCGAGCATTTTACTTCTAATTACTCTTTACTTAAAAACATAACCAAAAGACAATATGAATGTCCCGTCACTATACCAAATGATGCCAGTATACCCGTTGAAGGTCGTGGTGACCATACTTTACCAAACGAGATAACTATTAAAAATGTTTTGCACGTTCTCGATTTTAAATGCAATTTGCTATCGGTTAGAAAAATAGCTAATGACCTACAGTGTGCTCTGACATTTTTTCCCACCTTTTGTGTCATGCAAGGCTTGAATTCGAGGGCATTAATTGGAGCGGGTGAATGTAACAACGGTCTCTACAAGATGGGGATGATGGGGAACAAAAGACAAGCAATGGTTGCAACCGTCAATACGTGGCATAAAAGGCTAGGTCACACATCCATTTCTAAACTTTCCCATGTTGAATTTCTTAAAAATGCTCCTTTGAACTCAAAAGGTGTTTGTGATGCTTGCATCAAGACAAAGTTTGCTAGACTACCTTTTTCCATTAGTACAACAAAATCCGATGCTTGTTTTGAATTGTTACATTGTGACGTGTGGGGTAAATACCGAACGCCTTCTTTTACAAAAGCAAACTACTTCCTTACTATAGTTGACGATTTTAGTCGAGCCGTTTGGGTTTTTCTCCTTAAACATAAATATGAGGCTAGTTCTCGTTTGATTGATTTTCATATACAAGTGCAATTTAAAAAGAATATAAAGCGTATAAGGTGCGACAATGGGGGAGAGTTCACATCAAACAAAATGCTTGAATTTTATGTCAAAGAGGGAATAAGGTTGGAAAGCACGTGTCCACATACACCACAACAAAATGGTGTTGTCGAACACAAGCATTGACACCTCTTGGAAACGGCAAGGGCATTGAAATTTGGAGCTAATCTTCCCACGAAATTTTGGGGAGAATGTGTTTTAACGGCTACTCATATTAGAAATCGGTTATCGTCCGATGTGATTGATGGCAAGACACCTTTTGAATTATTATACAACAAAAACCCAACTACGGCCATCTAAAGGTTTTTGGGTGTCTTGCTTACTATCGAAGCACGGAGATGTGAAATTGTCGTTACAAGAGATGTGAAATTCATGGAAGACATGTTTCCTCTCTCTGAAATTACTATTCCAAAAGACGCAAAATTTTTGTATGACCAAAGTGGATGACGAGCCTATTGCTACAAAGGAATTAGGTTCAAATATAATTCAAAGTGATGAGCTCATAAACAGTGAGCAAACCTCTATTTCACCTTTGGTAGATGACGTTTCCACTGAAGCCTAATATGAGTCCACAACCAGCCCATAACCAATTATTCAAGAACTCATTGAAGACCCACAAATTGAAGTCCACGATGAACATGCCCCCACTATCACTATTACTGAGCCTGCTGCTTCTGAGCATGAGGAAGTTGTGCCAATTGTTGATAACCGGCCCAAGCGACATCGCAACCAACCAATCTACCTAAGAGATTACAACGTGCAACTACCCCCGTCTTTGGACCCGGAACATTCACCAACCGACTCCAATCAACGACCCTCAACAGTACACCTCATCTCTCATTTTGTTTCATATGATAATTTTACTAATTCACATAAATTTTTTTGGCGGCCATTACCTTAAATAATGAGCCAAAGCATTTCAATCAAGCAGCTCGTAATCCTAAGTGGGTCGAGGTGATGAAAAAAGAAATTCATGCTCTTGAACTAAATGGGACATGGGCATTGGAAGAATTGCCAAAAGGAACACATGCTATCGACTCGAAGTGGGTATACAAGATAAAATACAAGCCAAGTTGAGAGATAGAACGATACAAAGCGCGTCTCGTTGTAAAGGGTTTCACACAATTGGAGGGTATTGACTTCCATGACACCTTTGCACCCATTGCTAAGTTGGTTACGGTTCGAACGCTTCTAGCCGTTGCGGTGAAGAGGGATTGGCACACTCATCAACTTGATATAAACAATGCATTCTTACATGGCGACCTCCATGAAGATATCTACATGAAAATACCACAAGGTTTTGGAAAACAAAATGACAATCGAGTTTGCAAACTAAAAAATCCCTTTATGGCCTCAAATAGGAATTGGTACCGAAAATTCACAACTTCCTTGCAACAACTCGGATTCAAGAAATCAAAAGCCGACCACTCTTTATTCTTGTTTAAGAAAGAAGACGTTTTTGTTGCGGCCCTTATTTATGTTGACGATGTTATCATCACAGGCAACAACATGCCAAAGATACAACACACCAAAGACTTTCTTGACCAAAAATTTAGCATCAAGGATCTCGGTCCCATAAAGTATTTTCTTGGCATCGAAGTTGCTCGAACAAAGAAGGGCATGGTTCTTAGCCAACGAAAGTAAACCTTGGGTATTTTGGAAGATGCAGTTATGCTTGGTTGTCGACCAAGCTTGTTTCCCATGGAACAAAATTTGAAATTAGACAAGCGAGAAGGCGAAGATCGTGTGGATGCCAACCAATATCGAAAACTTGTGGGAAGACTCCTTTACTTGCAAGCCACAAGACCCGACATCGCTTATTTTGTCAATGTCCTAAGCCAATTTGTTAGTGATCCAAGAGAAAGCCACCTTGAAACCACCAACCGAGTTCTATGATATCTCAAGGAAACACCGGAGCAAGGAGTTCTTCTTACCAAAGACGGAGGAATGAATCTAACGGCTTATTGTGACTCCGATTGGTTCGGATTCCCTATTACAAGACGATCTAGAACAGGGAATTTATTGCTTCTAGGGGGCTCCCATATCATGGAAGTCGAAGAAACAGGCTGTCATTTCTCGTTCATCTGCCGAAGCCGAATACCGTGCTATGGCTTCGACCGTTAGCGAAATTTTGTGGATGTGATGGCTACTTGGTGAGCTCGAAATGCCATGCATCGGCCCCACTCAACTCTTTTGTGACAACCAAGCCGCTAGACATATTGCAACCAATCCCGTCTTCCATGAACATACTAAACACGTTGAAATGGATTGTTGTTTTGTTCAGGAACGGGTCGAATCTGAAGAAATACAGCCTATGCAGATTCACACGATGGCACAAATCGCTGATGTTTTTACCAAACCATTGGGGACTCAATGTTTTTGTTCGTTGCTTGACAAGTTGGGCATTGTTAACTTACATGCACCACTTGAGGGGGAGTAATGAGCTAATTATGTGAACCAAATTTTATGCATTCCATTCTTACCTCCTTTATGTTAGGCAAGATTGATTCTTGTTTCTTTATATACATAGGAACAATCTGTCCATAGGACTCCCCATTGTAGTTCAAAAATTATAATTCAATTGAAAGAAAGAACAAGTTTTGTGCCATAATAATTAACAAAAGTTATTAATAAGTTATTTGTAGGTCCGATGTTTCAAAAATTCTGGTTTGTACCGTCTTAGTCCCCGTACTTTCATTTAGCGCTTGTTTCAGCAAAAAATCGGGCTAAAGACTTGGTTAATTTTGGTAAAACAAGTAAACACTCAAATTATGGTTTTATTAACTTATACTTACTCTTAGAATTCAAAAACTTCATAGTTTTGTATTTTTCAAGATGCTTATTCGGTTTATGTTGTTTTACCGTAAGTCACATTTAAATGCCAATTCTTGACAAAAGGAGTGTTGCAAATATTAAAAATGCTTTATAAAGTTATGATAAAGTAAGTTGCATATCCCTTATAAAAAATCAGTCATAGGATTTTTTTATAGCTTTAGTGTTGAGTTGCAATTGTTATTAATGTTGGATCAAATTTATCTCAAGTTGACACGATACGATTTATCCGGCTTATGATACGATTGCTTGCTACTGGTATTGGCTTCTTGCTTTGATTTTCGTGAGGTATAGTTTATTCACTATAATTGTATAGGAGGTGATCTTATTCTGAAAAGAAATTTCTAATTTTAGTATGAAAAAAAATACTTTAATTAATTAATTTATATATACAAGATTATTGAGAAAACCACAAAATTATGAGAAAAAAACTTTAGTTAATGTGTGTAATATTTTTCTTCTCTTTTATTATTCAGGAAAAAATGGAGCGAATTACAATTACTTCAGTTGTGTACATAGCTTGTATCTTTTAGTTCTTCTATTAATGAAAATGAAAGCTTGATGCAACTGTTGGGGTTTTTTATTTCTATTTTCTTTTAATTCGTGAGGTTCAAATAACAATATTTAAATACATCAAGTTCTTTAATCTATCTATATAATATATATAAATGAAACCCCTAAAATCTACGTGTCGCGATGTGGTCGCTCCCCATTTTATGGAAACCACCAGATTGCTTGATTTTTAAATGGAGGCATCTCATTGATTTAACCCAAATTCATGGGTATGGGTCTTACCAAAACCAGATAGCTCATAAACGGGTTATAACATCTCATTAAATTAAAAATTAATCTTACCTATTATTTGATATGAAAATCTTATAAAATAGAGATATACTAAAATTTAATATCCAATTTAAAAAGAAAAAGATATTATTTATAATTAATAAATAATTTTATAGTAAAAAACATAAGCAGGTCATGGTCATCAAATCCATATAACTTTTAAACATGTTATAGCATATCATTTATTTATGAAACACTTTCATCATCAAACACTAAGTATATTATTAACTTTCTTACAATAAAAAAAATTAAAATCCAAAAAATAAATATTAAAAAACGAAAAATGTAAAAACAACCATTCTCTAAAGCCATCAGATTGCTTTATTTGTAAAATAGGGATATACTAAAAATAAATATCCTATTTTATCTAAAAAAAGATGTTATTTATAATTAAGAAACAATTTTATAATAAAGAAAATAAACGGGTAATGGGTATCACCAAACCCAGATAGCTTTTAAACCGGATTATAGCATATCATTTATTTGTGAAACCATTTTATCATCAAACCTCAAGTATATTAATTATTAATTTTTTTACAATAAATAAAATTAAAATCCAAATATATATATATATATATTAAAAAAAATAATGTAAAACAACCCCCGTAATACGGGGGATAAAATCTAGTTTCATATATTCTTTGCTACAAAATTGTCTTCCGGAGAAGACTTGATACAGTAGGCCTTTCATTCATTAAATCATGTTTGTGGAAAATAATCTTGATTAGACTTCCAACAACAAATTTTCAAAACACTATAATTTCATGTTTGTGGAAACTAAGTATAAATGATTTTCATCTTACCGGTCTAGTATGAAAGAAAAAATCTTTTTCAAACATCAATATTTAGCTAATAAAATTTTAAATATTTTTTTTTTCTTCTTTCTCATTTTTCAAATAAATGATCAAACAATAAAAAAAAATGCACAACACATATAATATAATAATACTATGTATTTTTGTGATTTTCATTATTTTTTGGGGATAAGATGGACCCCCTAAGATCATATTATCTTGGCAAGCTATTGCTCAGTGATATCTTTCTCTTGAAAATGAATACACACTTATACAGTTATACTTGTGCACAATTGTTTGTATATTTGTCCTTTGCGAGTGTTCATATTCAAGGCACACCTTTATAATAATAAAAATTATAAAATATAAATTTCTTATTAGTTTATATAATCTGAAGTTTTTATTTTTTTTCTTTATTTGTTTATTAGTTTATAGAATTTGGGAAAACAAAAATGTATGTGAAATGCATTTTATATTTTCCTTCTCTCAGCTCGTCAAACACTCTCTTTGAACAAAAAAATTTGACAAAACTATTGACTGTTATTACAAGGGCATTTGTACTGTTTTTTCTTTTCTTTATTTCTTTTTTTTTCCCTTTCAGTTCATAAATGTGTTACCTTTGTTTGAATATTTTTTTATAATATATAAATGTTTTAATGAAATTATATTTATACATTTTTCTTTCAGTTAATAAATGAGTTACCTTTCTTTGAATGTTTTTTAATATATACATCTTTTAATGAATTCATATTTGGACCAATGTAGAAATTATGTTTTTGTTAATGCATCCAAAATACGGTTCCGATTTTCTAAGAATTTATTTAAAATAAATTAATTAAAGATACTTGCCCAATAAATTGCATGGCTAAGCCCCAATACATAATTGCATTCAAAAAGTGAATTAATAAACGTTTTAAACATATTTAATCAACTGGCTATTACTATAAACCACATATAACAATTATATGATTCTATAAGCGTCACACGCTAAACAACATTATCCATCTACGCTTAATGTGATTAAGGACAAACCGCGACAAGACTACTTAAAAGATAACTTTTAATCGAGTGATCAAGATAACTAAACTAAACACAAAATCTGAACTTCGGATCAAACGATAAAAAACGCAAAGGAATAATGAGAGAAAGCGTGAAGTCGTTCAACAATTTAAAAAGAAAGTGTAAAGAAGTATGCATTCAAGAAGATGTTAAAAATTATCAAAATGCCCTTAATAGCTCATAGAGGAAATTATTTTTCATGTGAAACAAGTTCTCTCGGATGAGAAGCTATCAGTAGACATAAAGACCAAAGACCGAAAACAAATACTACAAACACAAACATGTATCACATTTACTTAAATATTATCTTCTTCTGGGTCTGACGAGAAGTTGTTTTTCTCAAGCACGAGACTCTTTGTATTCGGCATGTGTCTTTGGTGGCGGAGCGTTATTTGCAATTCCAGGAGGTCCATGCCCAATATATCCAGGTGCGTTACATGTTGCAAATATTGGAGGTGCAAATTTTGGGTACGCAGTTGATAAAACAGTTGAAATCAACAACATGCAATATAGAACAGCAAAAGGTTTGTGTTTCATTTCATCAACTGGAGTATTTCTTGTGTTTGGTTTGTTTATTTTCATCAATTTGAACGGTATTTATTCGCGGCCGAACATGTTTAATATTCTAGATAATAATTATGATATATCAAAAATTCAAATCAATCTTTTGTCTACATATTTATTTGTAATTACTGAATTCTCCCCTTGACGTTGATCATTTTTTATTTATGACGTATGTATAAGAGTCATTTTGTCTCAAATTTTGTTTTTGAGAAAACCACTACCCTGCAGGGTTAAGGAAGTCCATACGAGAGTTTTTCGACCAAAACTGTTCGGGATTAGGCGGAAAATAGTATTTACCGAGTTTGTATTCTACTATGTGAGGGCTTGGCAATGAAACAAACTATGTCTAAACTGAAGCTAACATAAAAGATATATTTTTGTTCGAAGTAGGGGGGTATAGGGGCGTCAATTCCTGACACGACCCGAACCCGACACGAAAAATATAGGTTTTTGGTCGGCTGGCATGACCCGTTTTCTTAAACAAGTCAGCCCGAATCCAAGTTAAAAAACAGGTCAATCTGAACACGACCCGTTAAAAAGTGTGTTGATCTGTTAACCTGTTTAAGAATTTTAGAGAAGTTAATATTTAATTTTAGAGATAAGAAGTGTTAAATGTTAAATTTAAAAACTTAGATTTTTAATTTTTCATATACTTATTAACCTTTTAAACTAAAACTAATTTCTTCTTAAAGGATTTCATATACTCTCACTTTCAACATTTTAATTTTATTATTTCTAATTGTCTATTCATAAATCATTTCCATTCATTTGATCTTATCTAAGCTAAATATGTAAAAACCAAGTTTTTTAATTTGGAACAAGAGGTAACATACACAAATAATTTGATCTATCATAAATTACTAAAACGTTTTACATGAATAAAAGTAATTAATTGTTAAAATTGTTAGGAAGTAATTTGGTATTACTCATATTCATAAATGAACGTAAAAATAGGTTGACTCCAAACACGACACGAATTAAAATGGATCAATCTGATACGAATAAATATATGAGTTGGGTTAGAGTTGAAGAACCTCACAGGCCAACCTACTGGCCCAAAACCCATTAACCTGTTAACCTGACACGATTGATACTCTTAGGGGGCTAGGGGCCATCAAAATAGAGTAATTTAGAAAGTAAAAGTGTGGAATGAGTGTGAGTTACTGAGTTAACGTAAAGGGAAAATTCTCAAAATAGCCCATTTTAGAGAGAAAATTCTCAAAATAGCCCCTTTTTTCTTAAAATAATTTAAGATTTGGACTGACAAGACGTATTGGGAAAAAAATAAAAATAATGAGGGAGCAGTCCAAATTTTGAAGGAAAGTAAGGTAGGAGACGGGATTTGAGAAAATAATGAAGGTAAAGTTCAAATTATTTTGTAATCTTTGAGCAAAAATCCAAATTTTTCCAAAACTTTTTCTTTCAAAAAACCGTCTTGAGAGATTTTTTTTTTATGTTTCCTACCTTTTTCGTCCATATTTTCAAATTCTTGAAAAAATATATTTTTTACAATTATACCCCTGAACCACCACCACCTTAACCACCATCTTCTCTTTCGTCCTCAAACTCACACAACACACCTTCTCTCTCTCTCTCTAAACTCAGTTGCCTGTTCATGGCGTCATTTGTTCTAAAAGTCTCTATACACTGTGAAGGTTGCATGCCTAAAGTTCAAAAGATCCTCCAATCTATTCCAGGTATATATTCTATTCTTGCTTTTTTTGTTTTTAAACTGTTTTATAATAGTTTGGTAAATGCTGGTTTTATTTACTACAGGGGTTCATGGTATTGAGATTGATAGAAAGTATCAACGAGTTGTGGTCACCGGAGATGTGTCGCCGGAGAGTTTAGTCAGGAAGTTGGTTAAATCAGGGAAGCATGCCGAGATATGGCCCGAAGAGATTCCTCGTCAGGGGGTCCTAAAAGTGGCCGGTCAGGAAGAACTTGCCGTCTCCGGGATGGAACTCAAGCCGCCGGCGAGTAAAACGGAGGTTCCGGCGGTAGATAACTCGAAAGCGGGTGTTTTTGTGGCCCAAGTTCTGGCGGGTAGTGGTGGTCGGAAAGTTATTACAAAATGGTGGTGGCAGCAGCGGTGGCGGGAAGGTTATTAAGGAAGGTGTCGGGAAAGTTAATAACGACGGCGTCGGTGATGGTGGTTGGTGGTTCAAAGTGGTGGTGGTTTAGAGGTATAATTGTAAAAAATATATTTTTCAAAGAATCTGAAAATATGGACGGGAAATGTAGGAAACATAAAAAAAAGGTCTCTCAAAATGGTTTTTTAAAAGAAAAATTTTTGGAAAAATTTGGACTTTTGCTCCAAGATTACAAAATAATTTGGACGTTATCTTCATTATTTTCCCAAATCCCGTCTCTTACCTTACTTTCCTTCAAAATTTGAACTGCTCCCTCATTATTTTTATCTTTTCCCAATATGTATTTCCAGTCCAAATCTTAAATTATTTTAAGGAAAAAAAAGTTATTTTGGAAATCTTCTGTTTAAAAGAGGCTATTTTGAGAATTTTCCCTAACATAAAAAATTTTTTTTTAATCAAGTTTTTATTGTTTTTCTTATTTAGTTTATTAGTTTAAAGAATTAGGGGAATCAAAAAAGTATGTGAAATGTAGTTAGTAATTTCCTCAGCTCGTCAAATACTCTCTTTGAAAAAAAAAAAAGATTGACAAAGCAGATAAATGTTATCACGTGGACTTTTGTACCTTTTTTTTCTCAGTTCATCAACAAGGTTCTTTAAATGTTTTTTTTAATATATAAATGTTTTACAAATTTAATATTTGAGTAAAGTGTTATTTTCGGCCTTGTGGTTTGGCAAATAATGCGAATTTAGTTCAAAAAGTTTATTTTTTGCATATAAACCCTTCACGTTTCCCAATTCTTGCCAATTACATCCAAATCACTAACTCCGTTAAATTGAATCGTTAACTCAGGGGTAGACATGTCTTTTCACTATTTCTTTATTACATGAGTACAATGCCAAAATCGTCCCTGAAGTTTGGTCACGTTTGCGAATTTTGTTCAAAAATATTTTTTTTTTGCAAATAGACCCTCTATGTTTTCCAACTGTTGCCAATTTCGTCCAATTTGTTAACTCAGTCTAAATTCAACGTAAACTCAGGGGTGTTACTGTCCTTTTACATATTTGTTTACATTGTTATTATTATTACGCTGAGCTAAACCCCTTATATGACTAAAAATAAAGAAGAATAAACAAACACATACTATATTAGATTCAAACGTAAGAATCGTGAAGTATTATCTATGTCATCGAACAAACACATAATAATAATAATAATAATAATAATAATAATAATAATAATAATAAAAAAAAAATAATAATAATAATGTAAACAAACATTAAAAGGACAGTAACACCCATAAGTTAAAGTTGAATTTAGACCGAGTTAACAATTTAGATGAAATTGGCAACGGTTGAGAAAAATCAAAGGTCTACTTGCGAAAAAAAATATTTTTGGACGAAATTCGCAAATATGACCAAACCTCAGGGACGATTTTGACACTTTACTCATATAATAAATAATTAGTGAAAACACATGTTTACCCCTGACTTAACAATTAAATTTAACGAGGTTAGTGATTTGGATGTAATTGGCAAGAATTGAGAAACGTGGAGGGTTCATATGCAAAAAATAAACCTTTTGGACTAAATTCGCATTATTTGCCAAACCATAAGGACGAAAATGACACTTTACTCTTAGGTCCTGTTCGTTTCAAGGATTTGGAAGGAATTCTAAGGAATAGGATTGTAAATCCCATGAATTGATATGTTCGTTTTATTAAATGAAAGAATAGAAATGGAAACTAAATCCCATCAAATCCCACATTTCATGGGATTTTAAAATCCCACCTATTTTATAAGGATTGTTATGGAAAGTAAAAACCCCTTTAAAAAAATTATAAAAAATTAATAAAAAAATCATAACTCAAAATATAAATAAAAAACGAAAAATGTGAAAAAACTAAAACGTTTACGCCGTTTCCCTCGTTCTTCAAAAAAAAAAAAACCCAATAATGAAGAAGATTCCAATTCCAATACATATTAACCAATCAAACACATGATAGGGATTCTCAAACATTCCATTTCATTCCGATTCCAATTCCAATTCCAAATCCAATTTCAATTCCAAATCCTTTAAAAAAAGTCCGTGAAACGAACGCGCCCTCAATATTTTGTTAAACAAGAACAATAAACTACCTTTCTTCTTTCGGCAAGCATTTGGTCCGATACTACGATGTAGAAAATATTTTCTGTTAATAGATCCAAAATACGGATTCGATTTCAAAGAATTTACTTAAAATAAATAACTTAGGAAAAACTGCTTATAATATGCCTGCCAAAGACTCAATACATAATTACATTTGAAAAACGAATTACAAAACGTTTTTAACATATTTAATCAACTGGCTATTACTAAAAACTAGACATAACAATTACATAATTCTTTTAAGTGTCGCACGCTAAACAACATCATCTCATATATGCTTAATGTGACTAGTAGAAAACCCGTGCGATGCGGCGGCGCCGATAACTTACAATGCAATACATATTTCTTGTTAGTTTATCAATTCTCTTGTGATATATCATATAGTACGGTAGCCGATGTTTATTTCTTCTGGCTTTCCTACGTTTATTTCATCTGCTTTTTGAAGTCATTCCAGTTATACGACTGGTTATGCGTGATGTGATTCTCCAACTTCATCATTTCTCATACATATTTCACATAATAGTTGTAAATAAACTTATAAGATTCATTTGATATGATAAAATTGATAAAAAAATTTATGTGTTCAGTTTAAGATAAGCCGGCCAAAGATAACCCATTAAGGTATTATGCGTTTAAGTAAAATGTTTAATGAGCCAGAATCAGTCAAAACTAAAAGAATGAAAAAATTGGAATTAGTTAGTATGAGTCCAAGATAAAAAAAGGGTGAAAATAAGTAGAAAAATGTTTAGTCGAGCGCTGATACGCACGTAAAGTGTAACTAAACCAAAACGAAAAAACCCGAAAAAATTCATCTCGTTTTTTTGTTTCGTTTTGGACGGTTTTTTGTTTTGTTATGGTTTTTTTCTCAGTTTCGTTTCGTTTCGATTTTTTTTGTTTCGTTTTTCTCAGTTTCGTTTATGTTTGGTTTCCATTTTCTTCCTTCGTTTTGGCTGGTTTCATTACAGTTTCTTTTTTTTCCAGTATTTTTGTTTCATTTTGATCGGCTTTTTCGATTTCTATTTTTTTGTTTCAATTTTGTCGGTTTTGTTTATTTCGTTTAGGTTTTGGTTTTCTTTTGTGTTGTTTTAGTCAGTTTTCTTTATTTCGGTTCCAATTTTTTCAGTTTAATATAATTAATAAAAAAATTATTTGTTCGGTTTAAGATAAGCCTGACAAATATAACAAATTAAGGTATTATGCGTTTATGCAACTGGTTATACGTGATGTGATTCTCCAACTTCGTCATTTCTCATACATATTTCACATAATAGTTGTAACTAAACTTACAAAGAATCATTTGATATGATAAAATTAATAAAAAAATTTATTTGTTCAGTTTAAGATAAGCCTGGCAAATATAACCCATTAAGGTATTATGCGTTTAAGTAAAATGTTTAATGAGCCAGAATCAGTGAAAACTAAACGAATGAAAAATTTGTAATTAGTTAGCATGAGTCCAAGATAAAAAAAGGGGTGAATATAATTCGAAAAATGTTTAGCCGAGCGCTGGTACACACGTAATGTGTAACTAAACCAATACGAAAAAACACAAAAAAATTCATCTCGTTTTTTTTTTGTTTCGTTTTCGTCGTTTTTTGTTATGTTTTGGTTTTTTTTCTCGATTTCGTTTCAGTTCATTTCGATATTTTTTGTTTCGTTTTTCTCGGTTTCGTTTGTGTTTGGTTTCCATTTTCTTCCTTTGTTTTGGTTGGTTTCATTACAATTTCTTTTTTTTTTTCCAGTATATTTGTTTCATTTTGGTCGGCTTTTTCGATCTCTATTTTTTTGTTTCAATTTTGTCGGTTTCGTTTATTTCGGTTAGGTTAGGTTTTTTTTATTTGTATTGTTTTAGTCAGTTTTCTTTATTTAGGTTCCAATTTTTTCAGTTTAATAATATTAATAAAAAAAATTTATTTGTTCATTTTAAGATAAGCATGCCAAATATAACACATTAAGGTGTTATGCATTTTAAGTAAAATGTTTAATGAGTCAGAATCTGTCAAAACTAAAAGAATGAAAAATTTGGAATTAGTTAGCATGGGTCCAAGATAAAAAAAAGGTGAAAATAAGTAGAAAAATGTTTAGCCGATCGCTGGTACGCACGTAACGTGTAACTAAACCAAAACGAAAAAACCCGGAAAAATTCGTCTCGTTTTTTTTATTTCGTTTTAATCGATTTTTTTGTTTTGTTTTGTTTTTTTTCTAAGTTTCGTTTTGATATTTTTTGTTTCGTTTCTCTCGGTTTCGTTTATGTTCGGTTTCCATTTTCTTCTTTCGTTTTGGCAGGCTTTTTCAATTTTTATTTTTTTGTTTCGATTTTGTCGGTTTTGTTTATTTCGGTTTTCTTGTTTGGTTTCCATTTTCTTCCTTTGTTTTGGTTGGTTTCATTACAGTTTCTTTTTTTTTTTCTAGTATTTTTGTTTCGTTTTGGTCGGCTTTTTCGGTCTCTAGTTTTTTTGTTTCAATTTTGTCGTTTGGTTTATTTCGGTTAGGTTAGGTTTCGTATTTTTTTTGTGTTCTTTTAGTCAGTTTTCTTTATTTAGGTTCCAATTTTTTCAGTTTAATAAAATTAATAAAAACATTTATTTGTTCAGTTTAAGATGAGCATGCCAAATATAATACATTAAGGTGTTATCCGTTTAAGTAAAATGTTTGATGAGTCAGATTCTGTCATAACTAAAAGAATGAAATTTGGAATTAGTTAGCATGGGTCCAAGATAAAAAAAAGGTGAAAATAAGTAGAAAAATGTTTAGCCGAGCGCTGGTACGCACGTAACGTGTAACTAAACCAAAACGAAAAAACCCGGAAAAATTCGTCTTGTTTTTTTTTTGTTTCGTTTTAATCGATTTTTTTGTTTTGTTTTGGTTTTGTTTATTTCGGTTTTCTTGTTTGGTTTCCATTTTCTTCCTTTGTTTTGGTTGGTTTCATTACAATTTCTTTTTTTTTTCTAGTATTTTTGTTTCGTTTTGGTCGGCTTTTTCGGTCTCCAGTTTTTTGTTTCAATTTTGTCGTTTGGTTTATTTCGGTTAGGTTAGGTTTCGTATTTTTTTTGTGTTCTTTTAGTCAGTTTTCTTTATTTAGGTTCCAATTTTTTCAGTTTAATAAAATTAATAAAAACATTTATTTGTTCAGTTTAAGATGAGCATGCCAAATATAATACATTAAGGTGTTATCCGTTTAAGTAAAATGTTCAATAAGTCAGATTCTGTCATAACTAAAAGAATGAAATTTGGAATTAGTTAGCATGGGTCCAAGATAAAAAAAAGGTGAAAATAAGTAGAAAAATGTTTAGCCGAGCGCTGGTACGCACGTAACGTGTAACTAAACCAAAACGAAAAAACCCGGAAAAATTCGTCTTGTTTTTTTTTTTGTTTCGTTTTAATCGATTTTTTTGTTTTGTTTTGGTTTTTTTCTGAGTTTCGTTTTGATATTTTTTGTTTCGTTTCTCTCGGGTTCGTTTATGTTCGGTTTCCATTTTCTTCTTTCGTTTTGGTTGGTTTCATTATGGTTTCTTTTTTTTTTTAGTATTTTTGTTTCGTTTGGCAGGCTTTTTCGATTTTTATTTTTTTGTTTCGATTTTGTCGGTTTTGTTTATTTCGGTTAGGTTTCGGTTTTCTTGTATTGCTTTTTTTAGTCAGTTATCTTTATTTCGGTTCCGTTTTTTGTTTTGTTTTGGTCGGTTTCATTTCAATTTTCGGTTCGTGCGGGTAAACGAAGCATTGAACGCAACATCGGACCCGTAACCGGTGCTAGTAAGTGCGTCACACATCGCTTCTTTACATGCGAGGACACCGTTTACCGACCCCGGTACGCGTGAACAATGTTATCTACGTAATTGATGCATTCACGCACATAAACTTTGGCGAAAATCAAGAATTGAAAGAAGCAATATCAATAAATCATTTTTTTAACCAATTGGTTTTGACCTGAATCCGTTTACGACCCAACATCGTTCTAACTGAAATCTATTCTGACATGACCCCTTTCAACCTGAACCCGTACTTACCCTACTGGAACCAACTTAACCATTTTTTGTATCGACTTGTTCCGACACTAATAAGGATTAGCCCGAGCCCGTTCGACTTGTTGCCGTCTTAACTGGTAATCACGTAGCATGTTGATTTTTTAAAATTTATAAAGCACATCAATATGATACTCAAATTAAAGAGAACAGAATGCTCGTTTTTATGATGTATTTTTTTTAAAAAAATATTGGCATGTTAAAAAGTTATGTCCGTTAAATAGGTCGTGGCGTAGTTAGTTTAGAATAAGGGTTAAATGTATAACTTTTTTTAAAGTTACAAAAGGTGTGTAAAATTGAGGGACCAAGGTTGTATTTATTTTTTGTAAATTAATGTTTACGTAGATTTGGTGGGGTGGTGATATAAAGACAATATTACCCTATAATTCTAAAGATTGTGTATAAAACAATGAGTTTTGTACCTTTTAAAATTTAAGAGGCCCCTAAATCTTACTTTACATATAGTATAGATTAAGGTTAAACCACACCAAGAGTACTTAGAAGATAAGTTTTAGTCGAGTGATCAAGATAATTAAATTGAACACCGAATTTGAACCTTCAATCAATCAATAAAAAATGCAAAGTAACAATGAGAGAAAGCGTGAAGCGATTCAAAAATTTTTTTTAAAGAAAGAGTAAAAAAGTATGTATTCAAGAACATGTTAACGATTACTAAAATACCCTTAATAGCACATCCGATTAAATTGTTTTGTCATATGAAATAAGTTCTATCGGATGAGTAAATCCGTATTCCGAATAACTTGACTTAGATAAAACAATCGTTTTTTCAAATATTGTTATTTATGTATCAAAAAATATCTAATTCTCATCTTAGCAATCAAGTATATAAGAAAAAAAAAACTTTTTTCAAACATCAATATTTAAAAATACTTAGCTAATAATAACTTACATGCAAAATTTTTTGTGTATTTTTCTCTCATTTTTTAAATAGATCAAATAATAAAAAAAATGCATATCACATATAATAATACTAGTTTTTAACTTGGCGCGTTGCGTCGGGAAGGTCAGTAAAACTCAGACGATGATAAAATGACTAAAATCCAACTGTTGAGCCGATAAGTCGATGCGAATTCGATCTGTGACGTACGTTATTGTACTGGAATTAAAACCAAATATAAAACAAAAAAAAACTATAAAAATTGAGGTGGACCAATGGGGTGGTGTCGGTCGGTAAAAATCGAGCGTTGATAAAACCCAACCATTGTGGATCCCGGGTGTTCAAACGGTGAGTCTACGGGAATTCGGTCGGTTTACGTCACGTTCTTTATAATATCGGAACCGAAAGAAAAATTAACGTTCGGCCATTCTCCGCTACGTTTGTTATGATGACTAAACTAAAAAATTAAAAACAAAATTTACGGGCCAGTTCGGTAACACCAAGTGGCCTAATAGGGCACTTGGGCACCAAACTTGTCATTTGTTTATTTTGTAAGTTTTATTTGTATTTCTCTTAATTGTAATAAGGATAAGGACACTCAAAAAAGGATACAGATGCAAACAAAAAAACATACAGTTAAGTGTCTCATTCAAAGTTGCAATGCCACACGTGCCATAAGGTTACTGGCTACCCTTATGAACAGTATCCATATGTGAGTAAACCGTAACTTAGGATTTAGTATATATATGCAGAAGTGACTTGTACTTTGTGCTTAAAAATATGTAGGGCTAGAATAGCACCCTTTTGTGAGTTACCAGAAATCTCATAATTAATATATATATATATATAATTAGTTATTTATGCGATTTTCATTAAGGGTGTTGCTTTTCATACCTTAGTCTACTACACTCACCCTATATTATTTAATGGGTTAATTTTCAAAATAGGCCAAATGATGAAAGAAAGTCTTGAAATAGGCCAAAAATTTAACCAAATTCCAAAAGTAATCCTTCGAAAACTATCTGTGACGACGGATTTGGATACCCGCCAACGGTTTTTGTCTAGCAATGCTACGATGACACGTGTAAAGGAGCTGACGCATTCCGATGGTTTTCCAATGAAATCCGTCTGGACCGATAATTTTGGAATGAAAATCATCTTCACGAAAACCATCTCCAAAAATCATTGAAATCAGTGTTTTTTTTAAAGAAATCCATCTGGACCGATAATTTTGGAATGAAAACCACCATTCCCACTTTTTCAGTAAACATTGTAACGTCTCGGATTTTTCGAACCCGTATTCGTTTACATAAAACCGATCAGGGAAAATTTTCGAATCTTTATTATTAATTATATCAAGTGTTTGAAAGTATTTAAAGTTTGGTATTTTCATTTTATACGCTTTAAGTTCTTAAAGTTGTTTACTCTTTGTTTTAACTTTAAAATAAACAAGAAATATATATTATGAAACTACAAGGACCAAAGTTGAAACAAGAAATGAAAGTTCCCCTTTTTCCTCCCGGAGCGCTGCACGACGGCACACCACCTAGGTGGCCGCACGGCGCTATGGTGTAGCTGACAGATCGTTTTTGCTTAATACGTTTCCTAGTTCGTTTTTGGCCCGAAATCGCTTATTTTAGGACATAATCGAGTGTTTTAAGCCCCAAGAAAACTAATATAACTTAGATACATGTCCATGTTCATTACTTGTTGCCCAAGAATGAATTTTAATGAACTTTACAGATTTTAATATTGATTTGATCATTAAAAGCTTATTCGGTTTCCTAAACGAATAAATAACCATAAATAGTTCGTTTTAGTGTTTATTATATAAAAAACTCTTATTTTTCTCTACCATAAACTTTACCTAAAACCTAGAGAATCCTCTCCAGCTATCACCTCCTCTGTCCCTCCTTAAACTCTTTGGTTTTTGCTTATTTGATTGAAGATACGCTCGTAACTGGTTGACTTTGCATACTTGTGGACCTTTGACTCTTCTTTTCTCTTGATTCTTTCACTTTCCGGGTAAGTTGTAAACTGATTAATTGTTCATATATATTCCCTAGTCAATAACCTTCAATCGATTTCTGAGATTGAAGGGTGTGGACTGGTCAATTCGTTTAAAACCCGTTAAAGGGCAAAACAGTCAACAAGTTTAACTTTACGTTTTCTCATACTTCTGGTTGGATTAAACGTTCGGTCCAGAAGAATTTTATTCGCGTAAAGAAATTTTAAGGCTACTGACCAAAACCCGACTTCCGACTCGCTGATCGGATTCTGGTCAGTACCAGCTTGCTTAAATCTTGAATTTTACATAACCGGAGTTCTAGACGTCTGTTTGGATCGATTCCAACGACATTAAGTTAGTTTTTACTTATATTATCGTATCTCAAAGTTTCAGGTTCTGATCGTTTATATCGTTTGACGTGTAGTGGACGACTCGTTTATTCGTTAACCCATTTATTCTTAGTTGTAATCACTTGCCTTTAATCTAAGGTGAGTTTTATCTAGGGCTGTAAACAAACCGAATGAACACGAACAAGGCCTTGTTCATGTTCGTTCGTTAAGAAAATAATGTGTTCACGAACGGTTCATGAACACTTACCGAACGAGATTTTATGTTCGTGTTCGTTCATTATGGAAATTAATGTGTTCACGAACGGTTCACGAAAATAAAGAAACACAAATAAAATCGGCAGAGCCTAGAGATTGAAACCGATGTATTCATCAATGTGAATATTGAAAGCCTGTAAACGAATCGAATGAACACGAACAAGGGAATGTTCGTCTTCGTTCATTTAACTTTAAATGAACATGGGCACTTAGTCGAACAAATATTTACGTTCATGTTCGTTAATTTAAAAAGGGACATTTGTGTTCGTTTTGCTTAAAATCTAAACGAACATAACTGAACAAAGATAAACGAACATACATGAACAAATGTAAATGAACACAAATAAACATAAACGAACTTAAATGAAAAAACTTAAATAAACACAAATTAGTGAGAGAGCACGATAGGATCTAGATCTTGTTATTACATTGAGGTTATCGTTGATTCGGTATACGATTAGGCTAGTATTACGTTAGTGTGTGTTGAGAGGAAATTTAGGCAGCGTAACAAGAGGATAATCGTAAAATATCAGATTTGTTGCATTAGAATAGTTTACAGGGGGTATATATAGAGGATGACCCTATTCGTTAAGATTAACTTAACGAATAGGTCATTCGTTACTATTACTTAACGAATAAACAAGCTTATTCGTTAATACTTTAATGATAGCGAATAGCCTACATTCGTTATGTTCCATTCGTTAGTCTAGGTTAACGAATGGGACTTATATTAACACGAATGTGACACATTCGTTACTCCGTAACGAATGTGCCTTACAATTAGGCGAATAACATATATTTACATTAACACCCCTATACTTCTAAACTATTACATTATCAAACGATAAAGACCGAGACGTACAAAACATGTATCAACAAACTCCCCTTCGTCTCGAGCTCTTTATCCTTCATCTCTGGAACATCTTTGTCTTCCAGTCATTACAACTATGAATCTTGTATGCATAACAGACTCGAAAAACCTTCTGAAACTGCATAGCAAGCTCATAGTCGCATACGTTAGCAAACCTGATCTGACTTGTAAATAACGCATCATTGTCAGCCTCAGATAAGTTAACCAGCCACATCGGATCAATCACACGGATAGTCTTCGTGTTTGACCCGTAGCCGAATACAATAACCGCTTCACCTGTAAGATTATCATAATACCAATAATTAAACGAGGTGAATAGACTCTGAAGAAATATCTTCATTAGAGCCCTTTTCATTGTCTTTGGCGGCTTAACTTGCAGGATCATTTTCCTCCATCCTGTGCGTGTATCAATCTCATCAATATACTTGTGAGTCGGCACCTGTGGCTTGAAGAACTTGAAACCATAACGGGTCTCATGCAATAAATAATTATAGAACCACTTAGCCCAGACATCATCTCCTCGATTCACAAACGGGCTATTAGCTAGTGTTCTAACATCCCACCTTGGCATAGATAATATATTGTGTGGGCGTTTGAAATAATAAATACCATGCTCCCACTTAACGATATATATCTTAAGTTCCCAATCAAACTGCCACGCAACCAAATCACCTTTTACATCTTTTGAAGGCTTGTACTTCATCATTTGGTATGCTGATGTTCGAGCCTTGGCCAATTTCACTTCCTCCTTTTCATGGTATCGAAAGGCCTCGATCATCTTGTTCATTCTCTGCATATCATGCTCAAACATACCCTCCAAAGCACGCTTCTGTTTTCTTTCTTTTGCCTTGAGGTGACTTGTTTCAGCAGCTTTGTTCCACTTTTCAATCTCTTCACGCAGTCGACGTTCTGCTGCATCAAAGTGCTCAGTAGTGAAAAACGGAATACCTGAGTCATTGTTGTTGTTGTCGGTGTAGAACTCAGGGTACTCCTCAGCAGTAACGTCTTCAACCTCCACTTCATCAAATTCAGGCACATTCCTGCGTGGAATGTCTGTATTCATACTTTCCTCTATCTCAATATCCACGTCCACACTCTTACCCAACTCTTCAACTTCATGTCAAATTGCCATACCAATAGGGCGGGGGAGTCCGAGCAGGGGACTTCCTCGAAGGGGAAAATGGAAGTGAAACCGAAGGTTAAGGCGAGTGCCTTTAGTATCTCGACGAAGGAGTCAAAGGAGGACACGGACACGATTTCAGGTAACCTTGTGATCTTTTTATGTGTTGCATTGCGCTGTCTATTTATCTCCCTCTCGAGTGCTTTCGTGTGTGATCGTTTGACTAGGAGGTAGTACGAAGTCATTAGTGGGGGTACTATTTACACCCGTTCGGTGGATGATGTGATGTTTTAAATTGTCGCAACCCGCGCTTGTTCCTCTGTAGCGGGATTCGGGGACGAATCCCATTCTTAGGGGGATAGACTTGTAACGTCCGTGAATTCCGATAAAAGATTTAGCCTTGTAGTGTTATGTACACCTTTCGGGCTTGACCCGGCATTCTCCCGGGAGCTCCTTGCAAACCTCGTAAACGTTCTCACTTAACTTTCCACCCAAGTTGCTACATACTTCAATTTGGAGGGACTTGGATGTAACTATTTTATATCATAAAACAAAAGAAAACTCAAACCCTAAACCTATTTGCAGCCGTCGGACCTGGACCCCCCCTGCTCGTTTTTCTTTTGCCCAGCCAAGTTTAAGCCGTGAAAACTTCAATTCAAGGTCGGTTTTATGATTCCCCATGTCTTTTACACCTTAATTGATCATATTAACGCGTTTATTGGTCGTTAAGATTGAGTTTTGATGATAACAGCTTGCTGACAGATTAGTATACGTTTATTGTAGGGTCTGTAACGCGATGTTAATCCACTGTTTTTGATCGATTCTTGATTGCATGATGTTCTACTTTGAGTCTAGTTTCCAGAAAGGTATAATACGTAATTTTTGGACGAGATTTGAATAGTTTTTATGAATTTATAAAATCGAGTGTCAAAGCTGATGCGGGATGACGGATTCTGGTCTGTCTTCCCGACGTCATAACCTTTTTTCGACAAGTCCAAATTGGTTGGTTCTACTTCTGGAAGTTAATGTTTTGAGTTAGGAACCAAACCCAATTGGAATCGTTTAATTTGGTTCGGTAATGAATTTTATAAAAATAAAACCATTTTGTTGCGCGCTGAAATAGCTGCACATACCTTTCTGTGTTGGAAGAATTTTTATGATTTTTGTGTCCAATAGAAAAATATAATAAAAATATTTATATAAACCTAAGACATTTATTAAAATCTGGTAAAAATTTAATAATTTAATTCAAAGTTTATCCTATGTAATTAAATGCATCTTCGCATGCTAAAATCTGCACGTTTTACTCGTTATTAATCAACAAGTTCGTTTTAGGCTTAATCGGTGGTTTTAGTTAGTTGAAAGGTTTTAGGGGCCTTGGGCCAAGTGTTGGGCCTCGGCCCAAGTGGTTGGGCCTCGGGCCAAGTGATTGGGCCTCGGGCCAAGTGGTTGGGCTTTGGGCCAAGTGGTGGGCCTGGGGCCAAGTGTTGGGCCTCGGGCCAAGTTGTTGGGCCAAAGGATTGAGCCTTGGGCCCAGTTGTTGGGTCTTGGGCCGGAGTGTTGGGCCTGAATGGCCCATTAGGCTAGAGTGTTGTTACAGTCTAGTTTAGTAACGCGTTGTGTATAGTTTACAGACCCTTGCTTGTGATTGTGCTCTTAGGGATTTCCTAGCTCATTGCAGGTGTTCGGTTGATTCAGGTGAGTTCATGATGCCCTTTTTACTCTTTTACGTTTTGGGCTAGCATACACACCGAAATACAATTTTAAACGATTTTACTCGTTACAATGATTTGAATAGTTTTACATGGTCTCACTCGTGATTGTGCATTTTGAAAGCTATATTTGAATTATTCTATATGCCTTAGGATATTTTAGACTCGTTCATGGTCTTGTGACCTTAAGGTTACATACACTATTGATGGTCTAGACTCGAGGACGTTAGCAGACTTGGTAGTAATTGAATATGAGTAGACCTATCTACTTAGTTCCCGTATGGGATGATATATATATATATATATTTATGTAGGAATATATATATGTATGTATATATGGAGGTATGTATGTACGTATGAGGATGTGTACCTTATAGCCTACGATTGTGTAATGATATTTAGTTTATCGTGACTAAGAATGATGTATGTAGGCTTATTGTTGTGTGTGTGCATGGTGATTCACGGCCGGGTCAAATATATTACTCGGGTTGTACTCGTGGTGAAGAGGCCCGTGTGACGTGATCATCATTTTGGCGGGTCAAATATATTACTCGGGTTTTAAAATCCCGTGGTGAAGAGGCCCGTTGGATGTTGAGCCGTGATCGGGTCAAATATATTACTCGGGTTGTACCCGTGGTGAAGAGGCCCGTATCACGTGCTTGGATGTGTGAGCCGGGATCGGGTCAAATATATTACTCGGGTTGTACCTGTGGTGGAGAGGCCCGTATCTCGTGCTCGGATGTATAAGCTATGACCGAGTCAAATATATTAGTCGGGTTTGACTCGTGATGGAGAGGCTCGTGTCACATGCTTAGGTCTTACCGCGTCCGGGTCAAATATATTACTCGAGTCTTGACTCGTGGTGGAGAGGCCCGTGTACGTGTGTTCGACGATGATTGTATTACTTGGTGAATTATATATAATTTATTTTATTTATACCTTCTCTATTGTTTATAACTATAGTTTTGAAATAAAGTATGAATTATTGTTTATGAAAACTTGAACTCACTCAGCTCAAGCTGACTTTGTGTGTATGTTAGATTGACTTTCAGGTTAAGAAGTGGATGTTAGCGCTTGGACGTGCTGGATGCTACTCGGGAGGTTGAAGGCATTTCTGGTCGAGGAATTCAAATAAAACAAATATTTTATTTACATTTGATTTTGGACACCTGTACCCGTGTTTGGGATATTTAAATACTTACACTTTTTCCGCTGTTATTTACTCTGAACTTGTTTTAAATACAAAGAATCGTTTGGTTTTAAATTTTTGTGAATTTGTGGAGGTGATTACCAACTGTAGGATTCCCGGGATTCGGGGTCTTACAATGCACCGGTTGCATGGGACCCTGAGGACGACTGAAAGTCATAAAGGAATGCTCAGGTCTAGGCAACTGTGTAGGAGTAGCAGGAGTCACTGGAGTAGACGGCTGCGGTGTAGGCATACAAGCCAAAACAGTCTGAAGGATGTCACCAAAAATAGGATCTGGTCGTGAAGTAGTTATCAAGGTCATAGAAGGAGGTACCGGAGACACTGGCATATGATTCGGAGTCGGTGACCTTGGAATCTGTTGAAGCATTGGAGATGTGTGAATAGGATCTGAAATAGATACCGGAGGAGTCGAACGAACGAACGGTTGACTAGGAATCTCACTCCCTAAACCACGTCGAACCCGTTGCTTCTTCACCTTCTCACTCTTCTCAATCATCAGTTCTTTCCCTTTATGTTTACGTTGTTGCTCATAAGTTACCTCTGCTTGTGGTCCTGGACCACCATTTCCACCAGCACCACCTTCACGTTTAGAGTCGGAGTCATCATGAGTCCAACGATCATTAGGTGGTGCAACACAATCAATATTCACCAAATGACCAATCAAACGTTTAAACTTTGGTATATTGCAAGACTCTGACCTCTGTACGATCTCAAACGCCTCATCGTTTCGTCATTCATGTGTTCAAGCCTCATCACATCGTTTTGATCTTTAACCAAATCAGGCACCAGATCATTGATTATCATTTGCAGAAATCTGGGATACATTAGGAACTTATGACGGCTCGTGATGTTCTCTTTTTGATGATAATAAACCAATTATGAGAAATTGAATGGTTTATTTAACTCTAGAGCAACAAAAGCAGATTGCAGCATCGCTCGGCACTCGTCAAATCCACCCTTACGTCCACCGAGACAATGTATCAACACATGAAGCAAGTACTTGTATTGTTCACACAAGTTTGCTTTGTTGTACATAGATCTACCCAAATCTCCATTATACTTTACTCGGCCAAATAACCCTCTAATTAAATCTTTATCAAACTCACACCTGTCGTCGATCGTATCACGAAATCCCAACGAATCTCGAATGACACCAGTATCAATCACAACTTGCTTATTCTGAACCACTGCCTCTATTAGTTTTTCTGCCTCGTTGAATCTAGCAGTATTCCAGAATGCTCGAATAACACTCTGATAGACAACAGTACGAGTCGAGATAGCTTTGTATATCCTTGAGCGAATCAGGAAATTGATCATGCCACCAAAGATTGGTGTGTCTTCAAAATCCGTCTCTAAATAGGCACATATGTTGTGACTCTTGTTCCAAGACAACACTGGAGCTTGTTCAGGTTCGGCTTGAGTAGGTTGATCAGGGTTTTGCTCGGGAGCGGGATTCTGAATGTTTTCATCAGCCATTACTGTTAAAACCAACATAATCGTTAGTAAAATAATAAAAAAATATATTCTGATTTAACGACTGTCTATCTCATTCGTTAACTGGTATAAACGAAAGAGACATTCGTTATACATTAAATGATTTCATTCGTTAAAAGTAACGAATCAAACCTATGCATTAGCTTATTCGTTATCATAACGAATCTGTGGTTAACGAATCCACTTCTGATCTGTTACCATCATTCGTTATTCGTTTGATAACCCTATTCGTTACCTTAGCGAATACAATAGTCATTCGTTAACTAAATCTGAAAAGATCATTCGTTAGATTACCAACGAATATGATCTTTCATTCGTTATCAGAATAATGAATTTGAGTTACTTATCTATTTGACTATTATAAGTCAAATTTTCAATCAATTTTGACTAATTATAGTCAAAGTCGATGAACATCATCGAAGAAATCTTTGATTACCCATCAATTTTAACCATTACACTCTATAATGAGGATCGATAATCGATTAAATGCACTAAACACATCATCTGGTCGAGAATCGAGTTGATAATAAGATTTAATATTCATCAATTGTTTAGTTAACATGCAATTATCAACCAAACCCGTAAACCCTTAAACATCTGATGAAAATCCATACAACTTATATGAGTCAATTGAGCAAATAAGCATGTATAAGATTTTTGAAAAATTTTGCAAGAGTTCTTTTAGGAAGATGAAGGAATAGGAACAGACAAATGAGAGACCATTCGTCTATCCTTGGGATTATAAACCCTTAGATTTCGCACAACCCGAGGTCATTCGTTCAAATTTGAACTAACGAATGGCCTCATTCGTTAAATTAATAATCCTCATTCGTCAATTCTTTTAGACGAATAAGTATTTCATTTGTTAAAATTTAACGAATGTACATCAATTTCTTATTCTTTAGTCATTCGTTAAAATCTTAACGAATGATACATTAAATTTAATCCATTCGTTAAGGGTTACACGAATGTGTTCCATTCTTTATGCACAATGGAAGTGAATGTCATTCTAACAAGTGAGATACCTCATTCGTTAATCTTTAAATAACGAAAGGCTTTACATTCGGTAAACCAATTAACGAATCACCAAATATCCTTAGCGAATGAGACAAAAATCTCATTAAGGATTTAAATAATATTAAAATCCAATTAGGGTTTTAATAAAATAATGAATGAATCAATCAAATCCAATTATGGTTTTCATTTTATACATTAAAATATCCGATCAATCCAAGATCGGTAATGATTAAATTAAACGGATTTTTATGTTAAGATACAACTGATACCAGTTGTAAATACATTAAGCACGATTAACTTAAATCTTTTGGGGATCCTCTTTTTCTTTTTGATTTGAAATTTTATTCGCAAGCTTGGTAAATCGAAAATAAAACAGAAAAATCTAAAATATTTTTGTATTTTGAAATTTCTTTGATCAAACAAAAATGAGGTAATTGTAAAACAGTAAAGTAAGCTATCAACTAAGAAAGCAGTACATATTTTTGTGAGTTCGAGCAGGGAATCATATTTTTGTGAGTTCGAGCAGGGAATCATATTGATCAAGTTTTCCTTCCATCTCAGTTTTATTTTTCAGTTTTTCATTATGACTGATGTTAAGTCGATTATTGGTATTGTTGTCCACATAAGTCTTCCAACAAGTGTTTCAGAACTTTCGGTGATATGCTTAATTTGTTCAATTTTGGCATAAATCATATCTGGAACCCACCCATCAGACACAGTCTTATATCTCTTATACAGTGAATTTCACATGTACGTGTTTTGATTTTTCTTTAAATTGATTAGCTGTGACTCATGCAAAAGTAAGAAATAGAAAATAAAGTAGAAGGTTAAAATTTTCCCTTAAGATCGGTATTACTACACGCAGATAAGGTTCTATTTTAACAGAATAAAAAGATAAAAATAAGCTGAAGTTGCATAAAATCTTAACTCTCAATTCGGATAATCCCGTATTATCGCGCGGAGAAAGTCCAAGATTTTATACGAAACACCAAGAAAATAAAGCAGAATATTCAAATATTAACCGTCAGGTCGGATAGTCTTATCGCGCAGGAGATGATCCAATATTTGAATAAAAATAAAGAAAAAAAATAAAATTGAATTTCTTTACAAAATAAAAGATAAAAGAAAGCAGAATTTTCTTCAAAAATGAACGCATGCACACACTAAAATCTTTAAACTTTTTGGTACTTAATATAGATATTAACTATGCATCAAGATGTAACTCCACTAGATTTGGCACACATTTAGATTTATATCTCTTAGTAGTTCTTACTTGTTTGTCTAAAGACCTACCAATACATCGATACAATTAAGCATTCAGTCATTTTATTACTTACTTTTTACTGGACTTGGGATAAAAATAACCAATGTACTATCATTTTCCCTTTTTGCTCGAGAATTCATTTTGAGGAGCATTTTTCAATGTTTTTGTATTTTTCAATATTTGAATGTTTTTGGAGTTTTTTTTAAGTTTTCTCTGTACAAACTGAAAACACAATATTTTTTATTTTTATATTTCCCCCCCCTAAAAACAACAAAAATTGAACTAAAACAAGAAAAACAACAAAAAAAAAAATGATTTAACCAAGCTTTTGAATATTTTTTAAAGTTTTTAAACCATTTATATCCAGCAAATATTGAAAACGTGTTTTGTCAAACGCTTTGGTATAAAGGTCAGCCTTTTGAAAATTCGTGTGTACTTTATCAATTGAAATTAATTTCTTTTCAAAGCAATCACGTATAAAGTGATAACGGATTTCAATATGTTTGGTTTTTGAATGGTGAACCGGATTTTTGGTGATAGATATAGCGGCCGAATTGTCAATAAATATAGGAGTAGTAAGAAACTTCAAACCGTAATCCCGCAAATGTTGCTGGATCCAGAGAACCTGTGAGCAGCAACTCGAGGCCGCCACATACTCCGCTTCGGTTGTTGAAGTTGAGACCGTCGTCTGCTTCTTACACTGCCAAGAAACAAGCCGGTTTCCTAAGAATTGACAACCCGCTGTTGTTGACTTGAAGTTGATCTTGCATCCTCCATAGTCCGAATCAGTAAAAGCGGTGAGATCGAACTTATCGTCCTTGGGGTACCACAACCCGATGTCTGGATTTCCCCTCAGATAATGTAAGATGCGTTTTATTGCCGCCAGGTGATTCACTCGGGGACTCGATTGGTACCTAGCACACAAACAAACAACAAACATGATATCAAGTCGAGATGCAGTCAAATACATGAGAGATCCGATCATAGCTCGATACAGGGTAGGATCTACGGTATCCTCCAATTCATCCGGTGATAAATTGTGACCCACGGGAAGAGGTGTCGAAGGAATCTTGCCGTCGGATATCTTGAATCGGCTCAAGACATCGTTCACATATTTCGTCTGATGGATAAAGATCCCGGAATCAGACTGGTGAACTTGCAATCCTAAGAAAAAGTTCATCTCGAATTTGGTTTGCATCGTCTTCTCGAAATCTTTACACAAGCTGTCGTTCGTCGAACCGAAAATTATGTCGTCCACATAGATTTGGACGAGGAGCAGATCATCACTCACGTTCTTATAGAATAAAGTACAATCCACAGTTCCCCTAGTGAATCCACTTTCAATTAGATGGTCAGCCAACGTGCTGTACCAGGCTCTCGGGGCCTGATATAAACCATAAAGAGCCTTGTTTTATCGATAAACACGCTCTGGAAAGTCTGGATCCTCGAAACCGGGAGGCTGCTTCACATACATTTCCTCATGAATAGCTCCGTTTAAGAACGCCGATTTCACATCCATCTGATAAACCTTAAAATTCTTGTAGGCTGCACAGGCAAGAAAAATACGTATAGCCTCCATTCGTGCCACAGGAGCAAATACTTCAGTGTAATCAATGTCTTCTTGTTGATTGTAACCAAGAACAACCAATCGTGCCTTGTTTCTCACGATTACCCCGCGATCATCCTTTTTGCACTTAAAAACCCATTTTGTTGGTATAGCCTTTTTGACACGGTCGGGTTTGTCAATTAAGTCCCATACACCCAGTCGAACAAACTTTTGCAGCTCCTTTTGCATAGCTTCAACCCAAGATGGTTCCTTGAGTGCCATTGTGACACTTGTTGGTTCAATCTGTGATAAGAAGCAAATGTATCGTGCAATACTAAGGATACCCGATGAGTGCAAATCCGCATAAGCACATACAATCGAATCCTCAGTAGGAGATAAGTTACAGTCAACCATATCATCACATACATTAGCTAATTGGTGTTGTGTACGAACCCCATCATTCATATCACCAAGAATCTGTTCCTGTGGATGATTAGAGTGAATCCTTAAGGAAGGATTTACAGGTACAGATACATTATCACTCAAATTGCTGATATTTTCCTCCGCTGTGTCTAAAGAGACAGTTGGTGAATCATCATCAATTAAAATCTGCTCATTTGTGTGTGGAGCTTCATCTAAAGGAACAGACGATGAATCAACAAAATCAGCATCATCGGAAGATTCAGAAACTTCATTTGACGTTTCTGATACATTAGGAGAATCATTCACATCGACGGACGAAGAACTTGGAATCGGAAGACATTGTTCTTCCAAATAAGATCGAATAAAGTCTTCAAGCATCACTTCCACCGTTGGTGTAAATGAATTAAATAACCCGTCGTAATCGAACATCCAATCGGGAACCGTACTAGTTGGTGGAGTAGTATAACTTTGGCAATCAACGTGATACCATTCTTCCACACAACCCGAAGAGATATTGAAGATCTGTTTCTTAGGAGAATTGTATCCCAAAAATTAACCTTCAAACGCTTTTTCGTCAAACTTTCCAGCATCTCTCTTCAATACTGTACATGGACACCCAAAAGGTTCCAAATACTTTAAGTTCGGCTTACGATTGTTCAGAAGTTTGTAACTTGTTTTCTTGAATCTCTTTACAGTTAGTACGTGATTCAGTGTGTAACAAGCCGTATTCACAACTTCGTTCCAGAATTGAACTGGAAACTTAGAATCAGCAAGCATCGTTCTCGCAGCTTCAATCAACGTACGATTCTTTCTTTTAGACACGCCATTTTGTTGAGGAACATAAGGCGCACTGAATTCCCGATGAATTCCTTTCTGAATGCAGAAGAAATCCAATACATTATTCTTAAATTCAGTACCATTATCACTACGAATTCGTCTCACTTTCAATTTGTAAAGTGATTCGATCTTCATGATAAGATTCTGAATTAAGATAGGAGTCTGATCTTTCGACCCCATAAATAACACCCATGAGTAACGTGAGAAATCATCAGTAACCACCAAGCAGTGTAAGTCTCCAGCAATACTAGCACGATTTACTGGATCGAAGAGATCCGTATGAAGTCGTTCCAGTGGTGTAACAATCGTGTTGATTGACTTGCTTGGATGTGATTTCTTCTCTTGTTTTCCCTTCTTACAAGTGACGCAATGATCATTGATCTTGAAATTCTTAAGTGATACACCATCCACCAACTCATTTGAAATAAGAAAATTCATCTTGCGTATGTGAATGTGTCTCGTGCGTCGATGCCAAACGATAGAATCCTTTTCTGTTGCTTTTGACACGAAACAAGTAGCCGAAGTGAAACATTTACATTACAACTCATGTCTAGAATATAAATATCATTCGATCAAGGTGATCTCATGACAACCATGTCTTTAGGAATCATGTATCCCGATTGAAGGATAACACATTCCTTGTCGGTGAAAATTGTGGTAAATTTCTTATCTGTAACGCCCGTTAATTTCGGTTCAAGAGATTAAGGCTTGTAAAGTATGTATAATTCTCGGGATTTATCCGACGTGTCTCGGAAGCCTTTACGTCATCTCGGTACGTTAAACCATTTAATTTTCCTTCCATTTTGCCTTACACTTCAATTTGAAGAGACTTGGATGTAACTATTTTTATCTACCTATTTTAATAAAGAAGAATAATTGTGTACATGTGTCATTTTATGGTTAATTCTGATCAACAAAATCCCGCCAAAACAATTATTATTCACGGCCCAATAACCTAATAACTGATTTGGTTCCTTCTAAACCTAGGGTGTTAATTTAATCTGCTGTCATCATTCTGTGTTGGATCCTGTGGTTTAATTCCACGATTGAAGATGTTTTCCTAACCCTAATAATCCATAGCCTCTTCTCCTCTCCACCCACAATTGATCTTCAAGGTAATGATTATAAGCATGCCTCGATTGGCGGTACCTTATCTCGCATCAATTTAATTATGATTCACTTCTTAGGCAAACACCGATGGATTAATCTTATTTCGACCACCAAAATTATTTTTCTGATTAGCTGCAAAGTAGTTTTACTAGCACTTTGACTATCACAAGTCAAGTTGTCTAATTCTGATACTACTTGCAGCAAACAACTATAATTTTAGCTCAACGCCTCAAACCCGAATTGTTGACTCAATATTTGCAGCTAGACTTTTTACTTTATAGAAATTTGCCGTGCAACAAAAATTTGATCTGAAAGCCATTTCGTGAGTTGTAAGTTTACTCTGAATCACATAAACATAGCATCTAAACCTTCACATACTAATTTTTATTCCTATATCCCCATTGAAATCAATTTGTTGTACAACTTGATGCTGCCTAAACTAATCGTAACCAACACTTTTGCACCAAAACCGATTGCTGCAAACATAAAAGCAAAGGAGCCCACATATTATGAGATTGCTAATATATGAAAAGGTGCTTTTATTTGAAAATTATGAGATTGTTAATGTATGTCGTGACTTTATTATGAGAATTTAAGATCATAACTATTCTTATCTCAATTAAGTGAAATAAGGTTTCTAGGAGTTGCTAACATGAGTTTATATTTTTTTCAACTGCAGATTTTTTGTAAAGCAAGTCAATCTAACACCATGCACCAAAGATAACATAAAGGATACAAAACAAAAACTGCACAGTTAACGTTTGTGAATGATTTAGAAAGCAAACCAGGTATATATTATAACTTAAAAGCTCTTGGGAGTTCTTTGCTGAAAGGTAATAAAAATATTTTATTAGATGGTATCTATGTTTAAACTTTAAACTTTCTAATATTTTCATGTTCCCATGGTATTAAATCGTTTCATTGTGTAGGAGAATTACATATTTTTAACAAGGTGGAGGCTGAAAATGATGACGTTCATATATTCTGTTGAGTAATTTTCTTTAAGCTTTATATTTGTATTATTATTTTTTCTATAAATCATTGCATTACCTGGATTATCAGTCACTGAACTCATAAAGAGCGCTCTTAGAACAATGGCAAAATGCTCATTTGTTTGATGTACAGCCCTGTTCCTTTTTGTCCTTGCTATCACAGGTTCTGAATCAAACTTATATACGCCCATATCAAAAATTTTTATTTGTTATAAAAGAATATTATATATAGTCAATATCTAACTTTTATAATTTATTTCGATTAATCCTGCTCCTTTTTGCCCTTGCTATCGCAGGTGCTTAATCCTGTTTGTGCTTGCTATCACAGCCTCACAGGTGTTTTTTTCATATGTTGTGTTGTTAATTTGTTTCATATGTTGTGTTGTTAAATGTTTAGATTGTATCACAGTGGAGGCCGTGTTGTGTTATGTACAATGTAACATTTGTGTGAAGAAAAGAACAAAAACTACATTTGTCGTGTTTTAAATGTTTAGATTATATTAGAATGTCAGTTTTTTTTTTGGTTGAAAAACATCTAAATTATTTATAATTTATATCATCATACTTATAGTATTCTAGCCAATTTTAACTGGTTCGAGCCGTTAGAGATATAAATATAAGTCAAATTGACGTTCACAAGTAATAGACTATAATTGCTACCTCAATCAATGAATCATTGTTTATTTACTTTTTTGCAGGCAAATGTTGCGAAATTTGATACGTCAGGAACATAATTTTTTTAAACAATGGTACTTTCTTGATGTAAGTGTCCCCTCTTTGAGCCTTTTGCAAAAGTTACATGAAAATTGTTGTTTAGTTATGTATCCACCAGCCTTTTTTTGTTCAAATTCTCAAACTGGTAGACAAGGTGTTAAGATGTGGGATTTTTGTAAGCTGATAACTTCTAGCCTTTATCATTTGGTTTAGAAGATATGCTTGAACAAAGAGGTTTTGAGGTTTGTTTTGATCAATTTATGCTCCGATGGCATAGATAAGTGTTTATAATATTTTTTTGTCAACAGATTCTTGCTGCAACAGTAGTGTTTTTAATGCTTATTTAATGTGTTAATTGTTTACGAAATCCTAACAACAATGGAAAGCAAAATGGTAAATTATGATATTTAGAGATATTCTAATTTATATGAATTTTTTGTTCTATCTTAGTGGAAGTTATAGTGGGAGTTACCTAGCAATAGGAGATTCAGACATGAGGTATTTTGCGGTAACAAATGGTTAATAACCAGCACTAGGGGATAGTAGGGCAAAACTCCAAGTATTAGAATGCAGAAGTTCAAATAGTGTACTGATTCGTTATTACAGATAGGCGTGTTTCCATTTTGTATTATTTTATGTAATACATTTTTTTTATTTGGTATAGACCGAAATCCTAATTTCATTAAAAACAACCAAACGATTTACAATGAAGTGGCAGGTAAGCGGGCAACAAGCTGTGCCGTAACCCCTTTTTGGATAGCAAACCCAATCCTACTAAAAACAAAGTATTGATTCTTATGGGCCGATAAATTGCTATACATAACTTTCGGAACTCTGTTAAGAAGGTCCACGACATCTGGAGCTAATGATGTAATACATACTTGCAGAAGACCAATGGTACACAAGATGTTGTCATCAAAATAACATTTTTTTAAATATAAAAATTTAGTTAAAATGATAACTTAAATTTCCGGTGACTAACAGTTTGAGTTTAAGAGATAAGAAAGCATATCATGTTTACAGTATAACTAATCTTAATAAGAAAATATTCAGTTTCAACATTTATGAGTATATAATGTAATTTAAATCTTAATAAGCCTTTTGAGATTTATGAATTGTATTTTTATTCATATTTTTCATTCTGTATAATACATGGGTTTTAAAGTTAACCGTTGGAAGCAAAAGATCCGAATATTGAAAAAACTAAATCGTTTGCTGAATGGCTTTTAAATATCGGGGAACGGAAATTTGGCGGTTCAAATCATAGTGAAGTTTTAATAGATATTCCTCATGATGCTATTAAATATTCTATTGATCCTACTTTTGAATTAATAGAAAATTTGTTAATCCATCAATCCTTAAAAATTATAGAAAGACTTTTTTTTTAAGAAAGAGCCATACTAGATTACCAGCACTATGTTTTACCATTAATTTTTTTAATCAAATTACTCATTGCACTACAAATTGACTAATCCCGTGTAATACACGGGTTCTAAAACTAGTTATATCATAAAACAAAAATAACCTAACCCTAATCCATTCCTAGCGCCGATCGGAAGAGAGACCCCCCCTGCTCGAAATTCCTTATGTCCAGCCAAGTTTGATCCGTAAAAACTTCAATTCAAGGTCGGTTTTATGATTCCCCATGTCTTTTACACCTTAATTGATCATATTAACTCGCTTATTGGTCGTTAAGGTTGAGTTTTGATGATAACAGTTTGCTGAGAGATTCGTATATGTTTCTTGTAGGGTCTGTAACACGATGATAATCCATTGTTTTTTATTGATTATTGATTCCATGATGTTCTACTTTGAGTCTAGTTTCCAGAAAGGTATAATACGTAATTTTTGGACGAGATTTGAATAGTTTTTATGAATTTATAAAATCGAGTGTCAAAGCTGATGCGGGATGACGGATTATGGTCTGTCTTCCCGACGTCATAACCTTATTTTGACAGGTCCAAATTGGTTGGTTCCACTTCTGGAAGTTAGTATTTTGAGTTAGGAACCAAACCTAATTGGAATCGTTTAAATTGATTCGGTAATGAATTTTATAAAAATAAAACCATTTTGTTGCGCACTGAAATAGCTGCACGTACCTTGCTGTGTTGGAGGAATTTTTATAATTTTTGTTTCCAATAGAAAAATATAATAAAAATATTTTTATAAACCTAAGACATTTATTAAAGTCTGGTAAAAATTTAATAATTTATTTAAAGGTTATCCTATGTAATTAAATGCATCTTCGCATGCTAAAATCTACACGTTTTACTCGTTATTGATCGATAAGTTCGTTTTAGGCTTAACCGGTGGATGTTCAATTGTGTTCTTGTCGGGGCTGTTTGAAGTGAGTTTTTGCACCACAATCTTCCTAGGTATGTCCCGTATATCATACTTAAAGATCATGTTTCTTAGGTGTTCGTTAAGTTGATCAACTAGTTGTAGTTTGATTGTTATATTCGGTTGTCTAGAATTGTAGTTTGGGGCATTTAACGCGAGGGTTGAAGTGATTAACGACCAATTCAGCTTGGAGACACTTGGTTTGATGTACGGGCTGTTCAAAATTCATTTTTATAAATTATGGGGCTGAATTGGTTTTCGGTTACTCCAACGGGTCGGTACAATGCGCAATTGTGTTTATTGAATAGTTGGTGCGTTGTTCTTGCGGGTTACCGATCCATTTGACTCGCGTGGCGTCGTGTGGACTTGTTGGCTGTGATTTTATCATAATGGGTCCACATAGGACTGAGTTGGATGTTAACGGCCTAAACGACTCCTAAACGCGCGTGTTAGTGTCACCTAATGCTCCCGGGGGCAAATTGGGAATTCTTTATTCCCGGGAGTACCTAAGGGTCGTTTTGGTGAATGTGAGACCTCGGGGGCTGTTGTGATTAAGTTTGATGAGGTCGAGGGTTTAGGTAACTCGAACCATGTTAGAACGTCTCGTAGGATAAACGAGTCATCTTGATGTCATTAGTATTGATTGAATGTAAACCGGCAGGTGTTTGAGTTTTGGGATTTCTTAGAGATTCTCTAGCTCGTGGTGAATCCGCGTCTTGTGTCAGGTGAGTTCTTGATGCCCCGTTTAACTCTTTTTAAATATTGGGCTAGCATGCACACATAAGTGTTTTTCTTACTTGATGAAATGTTTTAAACGATCTTACATAGGCTTGCTAGTATTGGTAGGCCTTGGAATGTTAAAGAATGTGTGTATGTATATATCTATATATATATTAGAATGGCCAAGGCGAATGTTGTAGTCGTCTCGACTACTGAATGTTGCGTATGCCTACTTTGTGTTTGCATGCGCTGAATGTTACGTGTTTGGGTTGTACGTTTGCTCGACCCTGAATGTTATTATTGAATGTTATATATATATATATATATATATATATATATATATATATATATATATTAGAATGGCCAATATTTGGCGAATGTTGTAGTCTTTCGACTACTGAATGTTGCGTATGCCTACTTTGTGTTTGCATGCGCTGAATGTTACGTGTTTGGGTTGTACGTTTGCTCGACCCTGAATGTTATTATTGAATGTTATATATATATATATATATATATATATATATATATATATATATATTTATATATATAGGAATGCACGTATAGAGATGTTCATACGTAAGGATGATTATTTATTGTGATGACCTAACCGATGAAATTTCGTTTACAGTTTTAAATCCGTTGGAATGATTATTAAGACCTTTATTACTTATTTAAAACTTGAACTCACTCAGCTTAAGCTGACTTTGTGTGCATGTTAGTGTGAGTTTCAGGTTAGGAAGAGGATGCCTTATCGCTTGGACGTACACGAAGCTACTTGAACGGTCAAGGGCATACGAGAATTGAAGATTTTATTATTAAACATTTATTTTTAAAATTTTTTAATTAAAGATAATTATGTTGGTTTTGGGCAAAATTCCCCGGTTTTGGGAACTTATTTTATTATTTACGTTTTCCGCCGAATTATACTCTGTGATGCTTATTTTAATGAAAAGAATTGTTTTTAAGTTTAATTACTTTTACCAGTGTTTTGATTGATTACCAACTGTGGGGTTCCCGGGGTTAGGGGCCTTACATTATCACATATCTGCGACACGCTCAATAGATTATGATCCAACTTTTCACAATAATTAACTTTTTCAAACGTTACTTTCCCGTTTGAAATTTCTCCCTCCTTTGTAATCATTCCCCCGTTGTTACCAGCAAATGCAACATAACCCCCTTGAATATCTTTGACGTTATTTAAAAGATCCAGGTTGCCGGTGATATGCTGAGAACATCCACTATCCAATATCCACCTTTGATTTGATATGGACCTAGATGAACTCTGCACAACAAGGTAAAAAGATTAGTTTAAAAAGGCAGCCTAAGCCTTAGTCTTGGGCTCTCCCTTTAATACTTTTGAAGAAAATGTTAAATTAAGACTCGCATTCGGGACTTGAGATTAGGTGACTGGTTTCTTAGTTTTCTTCTTTAAGTAACCGTCACGGATAATTCCCGAATCCGTGTTTCTACAAATTGGTTGAGCACGGTCAACAAATTTGTTTGATACATTAAATTCATCAATCCGAACGACTTTCTTTGGATTGACATTTGAATACATTATATAACTATCAACAATTTTATTGTTGTTTACATTATGCTTCAAATCAGTCTTTTGGTTTGATGACACCTTTATATCATCAACCTTTGCATTATATTTCATTGAAACGTGCCCCAGTTCACCACATTTAAAACATAAACGAGTGTCTATTGACTTATGTGGTGACACACTTGGTACCTTTTTATGCACAGGTTGAGTAACATCAGTCTTAGGTTTTTCAGAAGTTACATTCTTTGGTACATTTGGTGTGATTCCCTTTTTATTTTGATAAAATTCCAAGTTGGTAGAATTAGTGGCATTCTCCCTACCAGAAGATTTAACAAATTTTATGGGTTTGAACAAGTTTCCCTTTGCAATTTCTTGATCATTTGTCAATTTTGACTTGTTAAATTGTTGTTCAAGTTTTGTAACTTCTGACGTGTCATCTTGAAATATACTTTTAATCAAATCTGGATTTAAAAGATTCATAGGAACCTCTTTATCCGAAAACACTTTTGACAATCCTTTTAACCTAAAAATCTTCCCACTTGAAGATTTAGGTTGAGGATTAACAATTTTCATCAACTCTTCATCAGACACCGAAGGTTTATCTGATTTAGATACTTTAGAAAGTATCTTAGGAAGTTTTGATGAAGTACCCGAATGATTTGAATCGTAAACTGCTCGTTCAAACTCTTCAAGTTCACACAAAATATGATTGTTAGCAGGAATATTCTTGTTTTTGACAATCTCATCTGGCTCAGACAACTCCTCAATAGAACCATCCAATTCATTTTTAGTAAACACTGATTTACTTTCAATATGAATCGGTTCTTGAGTTGTTTTGACATGAACAACATTTTCAGATTCAATAGTAGGCATTTCTGAGAATTTAGTCACATGAGGAATACTACTATAATCTTTCTTAAATGGAGGAGGAACCTCAACATATCCTAAACCTACTTTCCCATTCTTCTTGTGAGAATTATTGACTTCAATAATCTCATTTAAAAGAAAAGAGGAATCTCGAAATTTTCCCAGCTTGTTTTTAAGTTCTAAAATCTCATTTTCAAGATTAGAAATGCAGGTTCGGAGTCTGAGAATCTCCTTGAAATGTTGTTCAACCACAATAATCTTACATTGAACCTCAGCTTTAAGATCATGATTGTTTTTCAACAGTTTTGGAATTTTTAAGGTAGATTGTTCTAGTAATTTTGATTTCTGTCGATAGCACTCATTAATCATGAAATGATCTTTTGTAAGTGTAGAGTTCTGAAGTAATGCTGATTCAAGTTTGATTTTGAGATCAGCACATTCAGTACACTCACTTACAATAGCTGTAGGTTCAGATACATTAACTTGAGAAGTAGGACATACCTCTTCGATCTTAGCCATGCAAGCATAGGATTCCACTTGATCATCTGAATTTGAATTATCAGATTCGACTTGCACAGATGACTTATCAGACGAACTCTGATCAAGATCAGTTTCAGTGTCTGATGTGTCACTTTCTTCAAATACTTTATCACTGCTTGCACCTTCAAATTGATCAACTGGTTCAAATACCGCAAGGTTGGCCTGATTTCCCAACAACCTTTGAGACCAATCAAGCCCTTCATTTGTGATAAGAGCTTGATTGTTATTTGACTTATTCTTATCACCTTCAGAAGAACTTCGTTTACTTTGATCATTTCCCTATGCATTCTTTCCTTGAAATCTCTCAGAATTGCGTGGACCAGAATATTCTTTTCTTGGTTTGTCGCATTCTTTGGCAAAGTGGCCAAAATCCCCGCAGTTATAGCATTTAACTTTCAATTTATCAAAACCAACTCGTTTGTTGAGCGTTAGAAGGTCTTTTCCCGTTCTCTGCATAAACTTCTTGACCTTTCTTACAATCATCGCCATATTCCATTTGAGATCCATTAATTCAAGGTCATCGGGATCAATCTGATCGTAGTCTTCATCGGTCAGCTCACTCGTGGCAATCTTGCTACCGACCAGTTGTTCATACGAAGTCATGAATGCACACACGAAAGCAAATTGCTGTTCAGCTTCTTGAAGATTCACTTTCGGCAATGAACTTAAACCATTGGCAGTAGACTCTGATTTTGCACCCGTTGCTATAAAGCATACATTAGGTGAGCTGTTTACATTAGATGTCCTTCTTGAGCTTGAGTGAAGAAAGCAGTGAGTGGGACAGAAGTTGAATTCAAAGAATTGTTAGCCGGTATTGCTCCACCATAAATTGAAGGATTTTGGTTTTGATTGTTTTTTAAAGAATTTTGACACTTCAATTCAAATTCTCTTTCCTCAATTTTGTTGATAAATTGCACAGCAGTGAGTTCTGTGTTACGAAAGAAACCGTTTTCTTTCAACACAAAGAGAAAAGTAGAATATGATGAGGGCAATGCATTCTTCAAAGTATCAATTTTGTCAGTTTCAGTTGGCTCAAGATTCAAACTTGCCATTTCAACTACCAGATGACTAAAACGATTAATCATCTCTTCAACTGTTTCATTCTTCATCAAGATAAAGTTTCTAAACTGAAACTTCACAAGTGTTTTCTTGCTCTCAAGTGTGTTACCCAAGCTTCTTCTTTTCAGAGTATCAAACAAGGAGGCACAAATCTTAATGGTGCTGTATTAGTGAAAAATTTGTTCGGGAAAAGCCATAGTAAGAGTTGAATACGCCTTTGTCTCATTCTCAAAATCTTTCAATTTTTGTGCTTCATAATGCTTGACTTCTTTGGGAGTCCAACCAAGATTATCACTTCCCACCAACGGTGCTGCATACACAACATCAAGATATCTTACACTACTTGGATGAACCGATCCCAAGTGAGCATGAAACCTCGGTTCCCACCTAGCAAAATCTGACAGTTTCAGTAGTTTTGGACACTTGTTATGACTTCCAATCTCATTGTCTATAGTCAGCATTTGCTGCATTAGAGCATTTTGGGATGCTAATGCGTATAACGAAGTATTCTGAGAAGCCATGATAACACTTTGTGAAACTAAAAGGACCAAAATTGTAAACACTTAAAACTTATGGTTACTGTTCACACGAATGGAAGAACAGTAACGAATGTGACACGAACAAAGGATATTTGTTAAGGATAATACTGTTAAGACGAATGGGTTTAATGAATGAACTATAAAGCGAATGAGTATCATGAATGGAGAATGAATAGCGAATGGGGTGAACGAAAGATCTTTTAAGCGAATGAAGTTTATATAACGAATGTGGTTATGTAACGAATGTGATTTTAACGAAAGGAGTGGATTAACGAATGAGCTGTTGACTTTTAGCGAGTGAGTTAACGAATGAGCAGTTCATGATTGACGAATCAGAACTCATCAGTTAACGAATAAGAACTAATATCATTAAACCTTAAAAAAACTCAGATGTCTGTCTAAACTAGTCTAAATTTCCTGAAATCTATATCAATCGACTCGTAAACCAATTCCGAACCTTACAAAGCTCGTCCGTAAACATAAACCACTACCAAATCAATCAATTTCACACTTTGTATTAACCAAACCAGTCCGAACTCAAACCAGACTAACTATAGCTCAATTCAACATTAGTTCAATCTCAACAATTAGAAAATATAAAACATTTAAGCAAATAACCTATCTTGATAATATTTAATTATTTTCTATTAATACATAAACAAACATAAATAAACAGACATAAACGGACATAAATAAACGAATATAAACGAGCGTTCATGAACATAAATGAATGAATGGAACATGTGTTCATGTTCGTTCGTTTAATTAAACGAACACAAATTTTTTGTTCATGTTCGTTCGTTTATTAAATAAATGAACATAAACGAACTTCCCGCCAAATGATTCATGATAGTTCACCGAACGTTCAGTTCGTTTACAGGCCTAGTTTTATCATCCCTCTATTTTATTAAGTTTTCTAAACGTTTTGGGGACATATGCGTATCTCATATTATACATACATACATACATACATAGATATATAAATATCAAATATACTTGTTATGTGTTTACCTGTTTATGTGCACATTCGCATTCGGAGAGGTCCATCATATCCCGTTGTATAGGGTTCTCATGCTATTGACCAATGCCTGATTTGCTTGGCAACGGTCTTATTATTATTTGCTCATGGTTGATTTAATGGCGCCTGATTCGCTTGGCAATGGGTAGTCGACAACTTATTTGCTCATGGTTTGATTCATTTACCACATTTATTACGTTTTACTTATTTCTTTTATTTATTATATTAACATTATTTTTTGTGTAAAAAATTGGTGATAAACTCACTCAACATGTGTTTTTGACAAACTCTGTTTTCTACGCATATGCAGGTTGCTATTGAATTGAAGTTGAAGTGTGGACACTTAGAAAGACCTTAGGGTTTTAATGGAGACAATTAATATTTAAATCTTGATTGTATTACATGTAATAAATGATTGGTTTGTATTTTGAATATATGTGCACTATATTTGGAATTAATTAACTTAATAGATACTGTCACATTTTATTTATGATAGTATTTTCGAGCTGTGAATCGGATCACGCCCCGACATTTTCGCCTTAGGTTGGGGTGTGACAAACATCACCTCCATTACCCTCCCATCATCACTACCTCCATTGTCGGAAAATGGTCACCATTACTATTGCTATGCGGAGCGACAGATAATTAATCAATTGCGGCCTTGTTCTCGACAACTCTGTAACTTCAACTTCATTTCAATTACTCCAAATTATTTTAGGGTTTTAATGTTCACTATTTTTATTTTGTGGAACATGCAACTGTGATTGATTTGCAGGAAGCAATTCATAACCAAAGTAAGTTTTACTCCTTAAATTGATCAAATACAATGAAATTATATATGGTTCACTCGATTGACTCATTATGGATCTAATACAATGGATGTGATGATGATGATGATGATGATGATGATGATGGGAGGGTGTTGGAGGTGATGCTTGCCGGAAAAGGGGGAATGGTGGTGGTGGTGGTGGTGGGTGGGGTGGTGGCCGTAAAGTGGAGATCATGATGATGGTGGTGGTGGTGTATGTTTTTTTTGAAAATTGTATCCGAAGACGAAATTCACTTGAAATTCATCAACTTTGATGAATTTAAAACAGGAATTTCAATGATTTTTGGAGATGGTTTTTGTGGAGATGATTTTTATTTCAAAATTATTGGTCCAGACGGATTTCATTGAAAAAAATCATAATGCGTTAGCTACTTTACACTTGTCATTATAGCATTGGTTAACGAAAACCATCGGCGGGAATCAAAATGCATCGACGCAGATGGTTTTCGAAGGATTACTTTTGGAATTTTGGTTAAATTTTTGGCCTATTTTGTGACTCTCTCTCTCCTAACTTGGCCTATTTTGAGAATTCACCCTTACTTAATTATTATTTAAATTAGACTACATTTTACGTCACTCTAATCACTCTTTATAATTATCACTTAGTTATTTCTTCTTTCTTTTTTTTGAAGGCCAACCAAAACTTTAAAATATTAGCAAACTGCCATTACAAGCAAGACACTAGAAACACATTTCTTCTTTTATTGTTAGTTACTAATTATTGTTTTTAGTGATAATTGATTACGTGTCCTGCATCAATAACACGTCAAGCGTATATCATTGATTACACGCCCAACACCGATCACACAATCGGTTCTGGTTATGCGGTTGGCGTTGGGAACGCGTGACGAGCCCATTTTGCTTCTGACGATAGTATTTTCATTTAAATTTTGAATTTCAAGTATTTTATAAGAATTTAATAACTAGTGTAACCAAATATTTTAGCTCAAGAAATAGTTATTGACTGATTATTAATTGAACTAAGTTATTCTTGCATGTTCCTTTGCTTACAACCTGGAATCACGATTTTATTTATTTATTTATTTATTTATTTTGTCTATTAACTTGAATTACAACTAGAAATGAATATAACAATAAGACTGAAGGCCATATAATAGAAACCTCAGTTATACTGATTTATTAAATAACACATCACACAGGAAAAAAATAGAAAACATATCAGCAACTGTTTTTATTGTGTTAATATCTAGTTAAATTAGACTAGAAAAAATATCAAGTTTGGTAAATATTTTTCCAACTACACCAATTTAGCAAATAATTATTTCAGCTATACCCTTTTGAGACAAACTAACGCTATTTCTAATATGCAAAAATACTAATGCTATTATTTTTCCTTGTCAAGTTAAGTATAATCAGTACATTTCTAAAAAAAAGTTAAGTATAGTAGTAGGGTTATTGACTTATTTCTATGAAAGTCAACTAAGTATAACATCCATAAATCCAAGAAAGAGATAGAAGAAGTAAAAGTTTAAAACTAAAATTTGATTGGATCATATAGTCAATTGTAATAAATATTAATAGACTAAGACGTAGAAAGAAAATAAACTAAGGTGTGGTTAGAAAAACCTGTTGCTTTTCGCATACAACACCCACCCTATATTATTTAAGTTAGACTACTTTTTGCATCACTCTAATCGCTACTTATTATCATTACTTAGATATTTCTTCTTTTAAATTTTTTTGAAGGCCAACAAAAACTTTAAAATATTAGCAAACTATCATTACAAGCGCGACACTAGAACATTTCTTTTTTTATTTTTAGTTATTGATTATTGTTTTTAGTGATAGTTGATTACGCGTCCTGCATCGATAACACGTCAAGTGTATATCATTGATTATGCGTCCAACACCGATCACCCATTCGGTTCCGGTTATGCGGTCGGCACTGGGAACGCGTGACGAGCTGATTATGCTTTCGACGACAGTACTTTCATTTTAGTTTTGATTTTCAAGTAGTTTATAAGAATTTATTAACTAGTGTAACCAAATATTTTAGCTTAAGAAATAGTTATCGACTGATTATTAATTGAACTAAGTTACTATTGTATGTCCTTTTGCTTACAAATTGCAATCACAATTTTTATTTATTAACTTGAATTACAACTAGAGATGAATACAACAACAAGACTGAAAGCCATAAAATAGAAAGCTCAGATATATTGATTTATTAAATAACACATCATGCAGGAAACAAATTAGAAAACATATCAGCACATTGTTTTTATTTTGTTATTATCTAGTTAAATTAGACTACAAAAAATATCAAGTTTGGTAAAATATTTTTCCAACTACACCAATTTAGTATATATTAATTCAACTATGCCTTTTTGGGACAAACAAACGCTATATCTTATTTGCAAAAATACTAATGCTATTATTTTTCCTTGTCAAGTTAAGTGTAATTAGTACTTTACTAAAAAAAAAAGTTAAGTATAATTAGTAGGGTTAGTGACTTATTTATATGAAAGTCAACTAAGTATAACATCTATAAATCCAAAAAAGAGATAGAAGAAGTAAAAGTTTAAAACTAAAATCTGATTGGATCATATAGTCAATTGTATTAAATATTAGTGGAATAAGACGTAGAAAGAAAATAGACTAGGGTGTGCGTAGAAAAACCCGTTGCTTTTCACTCTACAACACTCACTCTGTATTATTTAATTATTATTTAAGTTAAACTACTTTTTACATCACTCAAATCACTACTTATAATCATTACTAAGATATTTCTTCTTTTAATTTTTTTAAGGCCAACAAAAACATTAAAATATTAACAAACTATCATTACAAGCAAAACGCTAGACACGCATTTGTTCTTTTATTGTTCGTTACTGATTATTTTTTTACTGAGTTGATTACGCGTCATGCTTCGATAACACGTCAAGCGTATATCATTGATTACGCGTCCAACACCGATCACACATTCGGTTCCGGTTATGCGGTTGGCGCCGGGAACGCATGACGAGCCGATTACGCTTCTGACGACAATATTTTCATTTAAATTTTGAATTTCAATAATTTTATAAGAATTTATTAACTAGCGTAACCGAACATTTTAGCTCAAGAAATAGTTATCGACTGATTATTAATTGAACTAAGTTACTCTTGAATGTCCGTTTGCTTACAAGTTGCAATCACGATTTTTTTTTCTATCAACTTAAATTACAACTAGAGATGAATACAATAAAAAGACAGAAGGCCATAAAATAGAAAGCTTAGTGATATTCATTTAATAAATAATACATCACACGAGAAAGAAAATAGAAAACATATCTGCACATTGTTTTTATTGTGTTATTGTCTAGTTAAATTAGTTTAGAAAAAATATCGGGTTTGGTAAATATTTTTCCAACTACACCAATTTAGTAAATAATTATTTTAACTATGCCCTTTAGAAAAAATATCGGGTTTGGTAAATATTTTTCCAACTACACCAATTTAGTAAATAATTATTTTAACTATGCCCTTTTGGGACAAACTAACGTTAATTCTTATCTGCAAAAATACTAATGCAATTATGTTTTCCTTGTCAAGTTAACTATAATTAGTACTTTTCTAAAAAAAATTAAGTATAATTAATAGGGTTATTGACTTATTCGATGAAAGTCAAGTATAACTTCTATAAATCCAAGAAAGAGAGAGAAGACGTAATAGTTTAAAACTAAAATCTAATTGGATCGTAGAGTCAATTGTATTAAATATCAGTAGATTAAGGTTTAGAAAGAAAATAGACTAAGGCTGAGGGGTATAGGGCTTCAACGGGGGCGCTAGAGCCCCTCCGCTCGTGCCCCCAGGCGCGACCACCACACCACCAGGCGCTAGCGGGGGCGCTAGCGGGACGCGAGCACGAAAAACAAAGCAGGCGTGATGGGGTTAGCGGCAGAGGAGAGCGTAAAGTAGCATAGGGGAGTGTGCAAAGACCCGTTGGATATATAAAATGAGCCGTTGGGCTCTTATTTAATTAAAAAAAAAACCTTTTTTCATCTATAAAATACCCCATTTCACCCATATCAATCGCCACAACTTCAAAATAAAACCCAAAATCAACCCATCTTCCTAACTTTTTTTTAAAAAAATGGCTGGAAATTGATACCCAAACCTAGATTTATAAAAAATAAAAAAAATACGTTGTTTGAATATATTTATAAAAATATAAAAAAAAATTCGCTGGAGCCCCTGCTGGAGCCCCTCCACACCAGGGCCAGGGGCTCTAACGGGGGCTTCAACACCCCCCTTATCCAGTTTCTCTCTCTGCCACACGTCATAATATTATTGGCTGGAGCACCCACTTGAGCCCCCATTAGAGCCCCCCACACCCCTCAGCCTAAGGTATGGGTAGAAAATCCCTTGCTTTTCACACCTTAATCTACAACATCTACCCTATATTATTTCATTATTATTTAATTTACACTACTTTTTTACATCACCCTAATCACTACTTATAATCATTATTCAGATATTTTTTCTTTTAATTCTTTTTGAAGGCCAACCAAAACTTTAAAATATTAGCAAACTATCATTATAAGTAAGACACTAGAAACACATTTCTTCTTTTATTGTTAGTTACTGATTATTGTTTTAAGTGATAGTTGATTGCGTGTCCTGCTTCGCTTACACGTCAAACATATATCATTGATTACGCGTCCAACAACGATCACACATTCGGTTATGGTTATGCGGTCGGCACCGGGAACGCGTGACGAGCCGATTACGCTTCCGACGACAGTATTTTCGGTTATGGTTATGCGGTCCAACCTCCCCATTGGCTGATGATTCTCGTGAGAGAGCTCTGGATCTAGATCGCTGATGACATCGTGATGTTCATAGTGTTATCGATACAATTAATGCGAAGCCAATACTGTTATTGTGTGTTTGTGTGTGTTTTGAGGGAATTTTGGTAGAGTAACGAGGCACAGAGTGAATAATGAAAGCTTCGTTCCATTACTGATAAAGTTACAACTATATATAGAGGATGACACATTCGTTAACTTAAGTCTTAACGAATGTGTCATTCGTTACATTAAAACTAACGAATGAACATACTCATTCGTGTTACATTATTCTTAACGAATAGCCCTTCATTCATTGTCACATTCGTTAAGCAAGGTTAACGAATGGCCTTACAATCGAGCGAATGGGGTTATTAGCAAAATACCCCTTACATTATCAATTAATATAATAATAAAATAATAAAGACCGAGACGCCCAAGTTGTGTATCAACAAACTCCCCCTCGTCTCGAGCTCTTTATACTTTATTACTGGAACATCTTCGTCTTCCAGTCAGTGCAACTATGAATCTTGAATGCATAACAGACACGAACAACCCGCTGAAATTGCATTGCAAGATCATAATTGCTTACGTTAGCAAACCGGATCTGATTCTGAAATAACGCGTCGTTATCAGACTCCGATAAGTTAACAAGCCACATCAGATCGATCACACGTATAACACTCATGTTAGATCCGGTACCCAATACTATTACCGCTTCACCTGTCCGATTATCGTAGTACATTCTGTTGAATGTGGTGAAAAGACTCTGAGGGAAGATCTTCATTGGAGCCCTCTTCATCGTCTTTGGTGGCTTGACCTGCAAGATCATCTTTCTCCAGTCGATGCGACGATTAATCTCATCAATGTATTTGTGTGTCGGCACCTGCGGCTTGAAGAACTTGAACCCAAATCTGGTCTCATGTTGTAGATGATCATAGAACCACTCAGCCCATTGATCTTTTCCCCGATAAACAAATGGTCGGTTGGCTAAGGTTCTCACATCCCATCTTGGCTAGTCAAAATATCGTGAGGACGCTTAAAATAATAAATACCGTGCTCCCACTTGACGATATATACTTTAAGCTCTGCATCGTATTGCCAAGCAACCAAGTCACCCTTTACATCTTTAGCTCTCTTGTACTTCTTCATCTGGTAAGCTGATGCTCGGACCTTAGAAAGTCTAACTTCCTCCTGTTCATTGTATCTGAAGGTCTCGATCATCTTGTTCATACGCTTCACGTCTTGCCCAAACATACCATCCAAAGCACGTTTCATTTTCTTCTCTTTAGTTGATACGTGACTGGTTTCAGCTTCTTTATTCCACCTCTCTCTCTATCTTCACGTAGACGCTGCTCTGCTGCCTCAAAATGTCCAGTAGTAAAGAACGGAATACCTGAATCATTGTTGTTGTCAGCATAAAGATCAAGATATTCTTTAGTAGTCACATCTTCAACTTCCAAGTTCCACCTCCTCATACTCAGGCACATTCCCACGTGGAATGCCTGGATTAGTACTTTCCACAAATTCAATCTCCACCTCCACTGTCTTTCCCAACTCCTCTACCTCATCCTCATTCAAATCCAGAAGTAGGGCAATTTGTTCTTTATTCAGTGAATGGTCAACAAACTCACCCTTTTCAATCTCATCCGCATTGACCATACTATATACAATCCCGTTCATACCCACAAATAAAATCATATTCGCCGGTATAACATCAATCTGATTTGCTCGTGTATAGTCTTTGTACGGCACGATAATTATTACCCTCATTAACTCCACCAGTACTTGTTCCAGCCTGATTACCTGCCGACGGTGCATCACTACCGTCCGGTTGCTGGTCACCTACACCACCTTCATATGGATCTTCATCATCATTCCTCAACTTCTTCAGCTCATCATCTTTGCATGTAAGTTGAAGGATGATCTCGTCTTGCTTGTCTATTCTCTCCCCCTAGCAGCAACCAGGGCTAATAATTCCCTGTTCTCTTTCTGAACAAATTGAATATGTCTGTACATATTCCACTGCATCAGCTCATGTGAAGCTCGATCTGCCTGCATCTGAGTTTGTTGTAGATGCAACATATTCAGTAAGTGAAACATCTGAGCCTGGGAGGACATCGCTTAAAAGTTCGGATGAACTGGTTGCATAGGACCTTGAGGACGATTAAATGACATAAAGCAGTGCTCAGGTCGTGGCAACACAGTTGGACTGACTGGAGAAGCAGGAGTAGTCGGTTGAGGACTTGGCATACGAGCTAGTACTGTCTGTAACACGTCTCCAAAGTACGGATCCGATCTAGTTGTATTTGTCAACGTCATAGTCGAAGGTACTGGAGAAACTGACATCTGAACTGGAGTAGGAGATCTTGTAATACTCGGAGATCTTGGAATCAGCTGTGGAGTCGGAGAGATAGGAATTGAAGCAGGAATAGATACTGGTATAGATGGTCTCACAGATACAAATGGTTGGCTAGGAATCTCAATTCCCAAACCCCGTCTAACCTGTTGTTTCTTCGGTTTCTCCCTATTTTCCACCATCGGTTCTTTACCCTTTCTCTTACGTTTCTGGGCATAAGTTAACTCAGCGCTCGGCCCTTGACCACCATCGCCACCATTACCACCATCACCACCATCCTCACGCTCAGAATCAGAATCACCGTGAGCCCAACGATCATGAGATGGCGCTTCATAGTCAATATTGGCAAGATGGCCAATCGGACGCTTGAACCTCGACCGATCTTGAATACTTTGACCTCTGTAAGAGCATAACCGCCTCGTCGTCTCAGCATTTATATGTTCCAGTTTCATTAGATCATCAAGATTAGCTGGATCTTTAAATAATGTCGGCTGGAGATCGTCAATTATAAGCTGCAAGAATCTCTGATACACCAAAAACTTGTGTCGGCTCATGAGGTTCTCCTTCAAGTGATAGAAAACCAGTTTAGAGAAGTTGAACGGTTTGTTCAGCACATGAGCAACAAAGGCAGATTGCAACATCACTCAGCATTCATCATAGCCACCCTTTCTACCACCAAGGCAGTGTACCAGCACATGCATCAAATACTTGTATTGTTCGCACAAGTACGTGTTGTTGTACATAGACTTATCCAAATCCCCCTTGTATCGAACCCTCTTAAATAAACCACGAATCAACCCCTTGTCCAACTCACACCGATCATCTACAGTATCCCTGAATCTCAACACGTCATGAATCACACCTACATCAATCACCACTCGTTTCTCCTGAATTGTCGCCTCAATCTGATTCTCTATATCGTTGAATACGACGGTATTCCAAAAGGCATGAATGATACTTTGGTAGACCAAAGTCCGTCTAGAGATCGCCTTGTAGATTCTGGAACGTAGTAGAAAGCTAATCATTCCGCCAAAAATCGGTGAGTCTTTGAAATTATCGTGTAAAAAAGCACATATGTTGTGCTTTTTATCCCACAAAAATAATACAGGAGCCTCTTCAGGTTCAGCATCTTGTACTAGAGTCTGAACTTCAGGTTGTTGTTCAGCAACAACATCTGGTTGTTGCTTGGGAATAGGATTTGGAACGATCTCATCAGCCATTTTGTTTAACAAGAATAAAATATTAGTAAAATATCCCATAATATCCTACTGATGAACGAATGACCTCCTCATTCGTTATTATATATTCAGACGAATGTCTCATTCGTTATATAATGAATCAGTTACATTCTTTTCTTCTAACGAATTAGCTTATTCGTTAAGTATTCATTAATTTTAACTCACATTCGTTACATTGAACGAATCAATCAATATATTCGTTAACAACCAACAAAAACACTTTCGTTATATTAGCGAATGGGTTTGAACATTCGTTAACCAGTAACGAATCTGGTTTTAAATTGATTTGACTATCAAAGGTCAAAATATGAAGAATTTTGACTACTTAAAGTCAATGACGAAGAACGTCTTTAAAGAATCAGTTGATTTCAATAACCATTTCACGATTAGACTCAATCAACAAACTCGGAAACCCGTTTAATACATTAACTGGTGATTATCAATCACTAATATCATTAAAACTAATAGTATTTGATTAGTTAAGTTATAAGTTCATATCAGTTAACACAATCAACGAATTAAACCCTAAAACACGGATAATATTCCATGAAACTGATATCATTGTGATCGCCATTACCTGTAGAACAATAACAAGTTAATCAATTGATCTGAAACTCAGGTTTGAAACTCTAATAAAATTTTGCAAGAGGTTCCCTTAGTTCTCGATGAAATAGTAAACAGACGAATGAAGAGTCCATTCGTCTGCCTTGGGATTATAAACTTGCAATAATTTCACGCGAATCGACGTCATTCGTTAAATTTGAATTAACGAATGTCCTCATTCATTAAATTAAAAACTTTATTCGTTAAACATATAACGAATCTGATTCACATTCGTTAAAAGCGTAATGAATGATACATTAACATTCCATTCGTCAACAGTTTATACGAATGTCTTCCATTCGTTAAGCTCAGCTTAAGCGAATGTATTTCATAAGGAATGTGGTCGTTCGTTATGCATAAATAATGTATGGCTTGACATTCATTAAAACAATTTTAACGAATCACCTATTATCATTAACGAATGAGATTTTATCTCATTAATGATTTAAATAATCATTTAAAAACATTAGGGTTTAGAAAATGAATTAAATAATCAATTAACCCAATTAGGGTTTAAAAACTACCCCTAGCCAATTCGAACAGCTGCAGACATCAAATTCATGCACTTATAGACTCCCCCTTTTTCGTAGCTGTCGAATGCTTTCCAATACTTTAGCATCCAATACTTTAGCCTCCAATATGTTAACATCGAATACGTTAACGACGAATACATTAAAGTTGAATACTTTAACCGTGAATACTTTAGCTGCAGATCATCAGCCGTAATACCAACCTCCACCTTGGCTGATGTTTCTTGTGAGAGAGCTCTTGATCTAGATCGCTGATGACATCGTGATGTTCATAGTGTTATCGATACAATTAATGCGAAGCCAATACTGTTAGTGTGTGTTTGTGTGTGTTCTGAGGGAATTTTGGTAGAGTAACGAGGTACAGAGTGAATAATGAAAGCTTCGTTACATTACTGATAAAGTTACAACTATATATAGAGGATGACACATTCGTTAACTTAAGTCTTAACGAATGTGTCATTCGTTACATTAAAACTAACGAATGAACATACTCATTCGTGTTACATTATCCTTAACGAATAGCCCTTCATTCATGGTTACATTCGTTAAGCAAGGTTAACGAATGTGGCTTACATTTATAACGAATGTGGCTCATTCGTTACGGAGTAACGAATAGCCTTACAATAGAGCGAATGTGGTTATTACCAAAATACCCCTTACATTATCAATTAATATAATAATAAAATAATAAAGACCGAGACATCCAAGTCGTGTATCAACAATTTCAATCACGATTTTTTTTGTTTTATCAACTTGAATTTCAACTAGAGGTGAATACAACAATAAGACAGAAGGCCATAAACTAGAAAACTCAGTTATATTGATTTATTAAATAACACATGACGCAGAAAAAAAATAGAAAACATATCTGCACATTGTTTTCATTGTGTTATTGTCTAGTTAAATTAGACTAAAAAAATATCAAGTTTGGTAAATATTTTTCCAACTACACTAATTTATTAAATAATTGTTTCACCATCCCGAAGCTCCCGATTCATCAATTCATCGCATGCTTCCATCCTTTCATCAGATAAGCGAGTTCATCGTTACGTTGATGTCAAGCTAAAAGCCTTCGTGTTCACTTTAGGTTAGGGTTTTTATGTAAACTGAATTTGATCGGATTCTTTGTGTTTGAATGATTAAGAACTTGATTGTGTTTATTATTTGATCTTGTTTTACTTTCAAAATTGATTGTTTAAACAGTTTATGCTTTTGGTTATCTACGTGTGTATCAACTATTCGGTTGTGTTCATCAACATTTAGGATTATATTCTTGTGTTATTGATCCAAAATTGTTAGTCATTGCATATCAATTGGTTTTCACAATATAAACTGGTAATTAGATAAACCGAGTTCATTTGTATCAACAATTCGAATAGGGTTTCGTTTGTCATTACAACCAAATTGTTAGGTTTAGTAATTACTGCGAAGTCAATTAATTGAATCCGTGATTAGTTTTTTATCGCATTTCCTGAACCTGAAATGAATCACCTTTTCCATAATTGTTTGCAAAAGTTAAAAATAATTTTTTTGCATTCAAATCATCTTTCTAAACTTCTTGACATCGACTGTCCGTCTAGCTTAATATTAGTTTATGTCATGAGTTCTACTTGCACTTTCCAATGATTCCCTGTGGAGATAACCTTACTTACTCGTACTAGTTATATGTATTTAAGTGAATTATAATACTTATTTTTTTATTAGAGTACGACATCTACATCACTTATCTGTAAAAATACTAATGCTGTTATTTTTCCTTTTCAAGTATAATCAGTACTCTTCTATAAAAAAGTTAAGTATAATTAGTAGGGTTATTGGCTTATTTCTATGAAAGTCAACTAAGTATAGCATCTATAAATCCAAGAAAGAGAGAGAAGTAAAAGTTTAAAACTAGAATTTGACTGGATCATATAGTCAAATGTAATAAATATTAGTACACTAAGGCGTAGAAAGAAAATAGACTAAGGTGTGGGTAGAAAAACCCGTTGTTTTTCACACCCTAGTCTACAACACCGACCCTATATTATTTAATTATTATTTAAGTTAAACTACCTTTTACGTCACTCTAATCATTACTTTGTTGTTTCTTCTTTTAATCTTTTTTTAGGCCAACCAAAACTTTAAAATATTAGCAAACTATCATTACAAACATTGCACTAGAAACACATTTATTCTTTTATTGTTAGTTAATGATTATTGTTGAGGTTTAAACGAAATAAACGATGCTATTGAAATTACAACAAAATGAGTGGAACTCTTGAGTAACACAAAATAATTAGAATAATGAATGAAAAAAAAACATTTAAGTTATGAACATCAATATAACTAAACGAAACATGGGAGTCGAAGATAACAAGATAAATAAATGTGGCATTGAGCCAACAAAATATAAACATGTAAGTCGATAAAGCATTAGGTTTGAGAATAAAATAGATAATCGAAATTTTAATATCCAATATCAAAATAGATTAAGTTATTGGAGTCAATAATGGAACGTTTAAACAAAAATGAAATTTCCAATAAAATAAAATATCAATGTGAATAAAGGCAACATTGATATTAAGAATAACGAAATAAATAATTGAAACTTCGAGATCAAAGCAAAACGTTGGTCTCAAATTGATAAAACATCGAGATCAAGAAAAAGATGATTCGAATAAAACACTGAGCGGAAATAGAACTAAACAAAAAAGCCAAAACAATTCGTGTAAAAATAATAAACTCAACATGTATATGTGACTTCTATTAGGTAACTATAAACATTGCCCTGGTTTTAAGTAAACGCTTTCGTTCATGGGTAGCCAGTCATATATATTCAATGTAGAAATACGGTTTCTATTAGATAATGATGTACGCAAACATGTTCATAGTCCCAATTTCCACTAAACGATTACGTTTATGGGAAATCAGTTATAGAACGCGAGATTGAAATAACAAAAGTAAGTCGATTCAAAAGTGCAACTATAAATGATGTATGAAAATAGCTCACTAATTAACAAATAACCAAACTCAATATCAACTTCGTAAACAACTTTCGAAAGAATTCGATACATAAAATTATCTCAATTATGTTCAAACAAAATTATATACATACATACACACACACATGAAGAGAAATAAAGGAAAACAAAAGGTAGCTTGCGATGCTTGTCTTCTTGAAGATGGGTTTGAATGAAGTTTCTTATAGAGAAAATTAACTTGAATTCGTATAACAAAATATTTTGTGAATATATGAATATATATATATATATTAAGTGACTCTTTCAGAATAATCGATATTTGAAATTTTAAGTAAAAGGGTGTTTATAAAAGAAATAAATTTTAAAAACTATGCATGAAAAATTTAATTGTTTAAAATTTAGGCAAGGTTGAAGAGTTTGAAAAGATTAAGCATTGATGCCGGAAAACGAATAAACCTTTAAGTGGCCAGGGATGTGGGGTAAGGTATCGCATGGCGGAAACAAGTTAGGCCTTTCTGAGTATTGCGGGTGTGCTCGGGTCACTACAATGGTAGCAGGCTTGAAGCACGCACATATGGTTGGTGTAAATGGTTGTGTAACAGGTCATGAGAATCAATGGGTGGTGTTGAGTGTGTATAGATTCTTGGCAAGAGGTGATGAGGTGGCCGAAACCATCACAATTTGGAGCATTTCGACATTACGGTAGCAAAGTTGTCGAATTGCACGTGCTACACAAAGGGTGTGTTCCCGTGCAGGCTCTTCGTTAGGTTAGGTTTGAGTGTCCATGGGTTGGGTTGGGTTGGGTTAGGTTTGGATTTGTTCGGGCATCATTTTTGTGTTCAAATTTGTTGTTGTGGCTAGCGTGGGTTTTGATGAATTTTGGTTTATCATTGTCAGGATTCACGGCGACCAATTGCTTGATAATTTGGGTTGTCATTTTGCGGGTTGAGTTTCGAGTGCGGTGCCTAGGAAAACGAGAAGACATGCTGCGAAGCGTGAAGGATTTGCTTGACATGGGACGTAAATATGAAATTCGTATTAACAATCAAAAGAAACATTACATGAAAGATTCCTAAAATCGGAATCCATCTATGTAAATCATAAAAATAAGTGACTCGATGACCAATCGACTTGAATTGTGAAGGCTAGACTCAACTCGATTGACCGGGGGGGGGGGGGTGTCGAGTGGCTTGAAAACTCGGTTGGATGAGAGGACTCGACCCAATGGCGAGTCAACTAAAGTTAATTGACTCGAGTCAACAAGTCGAGTGCAGCCATAGGAGGGACTCGATTCCATTCGGCTCGAATAAAGGAACTCGGTTTTATTGAGATTGGGCAAGGGAGAACTTGATCCGAAACCTAATCCAATGAAACAAACAGACTCAATCTAAAAGTTAGCCGAATGATTCAAAGGGAACCCGGATCCGGCCCACACAGAGACATAAACCGAACCGAAGAACCAACTCGTTGAGAGAGTTTAAATATATAAGCTCATTAAGAATACATAAACATATAAGTTCATTATTAAATTGTTAACTTATAAAAAATATGATAACTTAACCCAAACTCGATTCAAATATAAACTTGACACGAACCTGACTCGTTTAAGGATCATAACCTACAAGCTCGTTAAGAAACCATTAACATATAAGTTCGTTAAAGAATCGTTAGTAATAAAGTTGGTTCATTAAAATAATAAAGTTAATCTTCGCTAAAAGTTATAAGTTCGGTTTCGTTAACTAAAGAAATTCGGTTATGTTAACTTAAGAATGTAAGATATTTAAGATAGAGAATTAATACATGTAATTATTAAAAAGTTAGTCGAGCTCAATTGAAGAAAGGCATCACGATTAACTACGAGCGGAACCGACTGCAGGTGAGTTCTAGCCCCTTTTTCCGGTGTTATGTTTTTTGGGGGCTGTGTGTATACTGCTATTTGTTAGATTAATACACTTACCTGAAATGATAAGTGTATATTAGATTTATGTTTGTGAATGTATGTAAACGACATAGAATGTTTGAATAGTATGCACATAGTTATATATATTTAAATACTTATGAGTAATAAAGATATGTAACGAACGTATGTAGGGTACGTGGAAGGGCACCAGACCCTAATAATATCCGAGGTACATAGGGTGCCGGACCCTTATGATTTCCGAGGTATGTAGGGTGTCGGACCCTTATAATTTTCGAGGTATGCAGGGTGTCTATGCCTTATAATTTCTGAGGTATGTAGGGTGTTGGACCTTTATAATTTCCGAGGTATATATGGTTTCGGACCCTTATAATATCCAAGGTATGTAGGGCGAAATGCTCTTTAAAATAAAGAAGTAATATGAAAGTAATATAAGTATAGAGACGATAAAAGAAGACGTTATATATATAATATGAAAGAAAGTAATGTAAGTATGCATGAATGCACGTAAGTATGTATGAAAGACATATTAGTAAGTAAAGTACAAAATACGTATCTCCGGATTCGTATAAGGTTATGAATGTAATGTATGTTAATTAATTAACTAGAACTCACTCAGCGTAGCTGACTTTTAGTATGCACGCGGGTGAATAGAACGAGACAGGTTGCTTGATGGAGACACGTGGCAATAAAGTGATGACTGGAATCAATAAGAAGATTCACTTGTTATTTATGTTAAACGTTAAGACTTATGTTGTTTTGTTTTAAAACCAGTACCTGATGTTTGTATGAATGATTGACGTTTATGTTCCGCGAATGGTTTTAATTAACTCTGATTTCCGAATTGTGTAAATGAGTAAATCTAACACGTGCAAATGTAGGGCATCCGGGACCGGGGCCTTACAGATATACTAAAAATTAATGTCTGATTTTAAAAAAAATTAACTAGATAATAACACAATAAAAACAATGTGCTGATATGTTTTATATTTTTTTCCATGCTTGATGTGTTATTTAATAAATCAACATAACTGAGCTTTTTTATTTTATGGCCTTCAGTCTTATTGTTATATTCATCTCTAGTTGTATTTCAAGTTAATAAATAAAAAAATCATGATTGCAATTTGTAAGCAAATGGACATGCAAGATTAACTTAGTTCAATTAATAATCAGTCGATAACTATTTCTTTGAGCTAAAATATTTTGGTTACACTAGTTAACAAATTCTTATAAAATACTTGAAATTCAAAACCTATTTTCATTAATAAGCATTTACTAAAAACTTCATCATAAAATGAACTTTTCATGATTTTTGAGTCAAGTTCAGACGAGTCAAATCGAGTCCATTCTAATCGAGTCGAGTTTTCTTGATTCTATTTGATTCAAATCCAGTCAAATCGAATTCCTATTTGATTCGATTCATTTCCAGTCGAGTCGAGTCGAGTTCCTATTCAATTTGATTCGTTTCCAGTCGAGTAGAATTCCCATTCGATTCAAACATGTTTTTCATGCTTTTCAGCTCTTTTGTTTTGTGTCGTCTCTTGAAGGCCCGTTTTACTATTACAACGAGTCCTGGGTCATAACAACCTCACCTTCTCGCTTTAAAAAGGTCTGAACGTCACCCATTCGACCCGTTTCGCACCAGTTAAGTCGTTTACTATAAAGTTTATGTTTTTCTAATACTATAAGACCCGATTTGCCTTAGTATCAAATCTTAAAACAAACTGATGTCTAAAACCTAACCTTTATATCAAAGCATAGCTTTTTGGGGTTTCAGTTCAGTTCAGATCTGGACCAACACGTGGATCTAGACGTAATTCTTGTTTGATGATGATTCTAGAACACGAAATCACCTTGGTTCCTCTTGGATCGATGAGAGAAGGGAGTGCCTGTGTGTGTTTTTGAGTGTATGTATGGAGGCTAGGTGATGGGAATGAGAAAGTTAGGGTTTAAAGGAGGTTTAAGAAGTTTAAATACTCCAAGCCCTTGGACCTTAGGCCCGTAACCATCTCTAAGTCCATGTACTATTTATACGCCTACCATCCAATCCCAATATTGTTTGTGTGTGTGTTTGAGTGTGTGTATGGAGGCTAGGTGATGGGAATGAGAAAGTTACGTTTAAAGGAGGTTTAAGAAGTTCAAATACTCCAAGCCCATGGATGTTAGGCCCTAACGATCTCCAAGTCCATGTATTATTTCTATGCTTACCATCCAATCTCATTATTGTTTAACATACTTAAATAACAACACACAATTTAATAATATAGCTTCCTTTATCTTTTTTATCATTTTCAAAAAACGGATATTACACAAAAGGGTATAGTTGAAATAATTATTTACTAAATTGGTGTAGTTGAAAAAATATTTACCAAACTTGATACTTTTTTCTAGTCTAATTTAACTAGATAATAACACAATAAAAACAATGTGCTGATGTGTTTTCTATTTGTTTTTTTCTGTGTGATGTGTTATTTAATAAATCAATATAACTAAGCTTTCTATTTTATAGCCTTCAGTCATATTGATATATTCATCTCTAGTTGTAATTCAAGTTGATAGATAAAAAAAATCGTGATTGCAACTTGTAAGCAAACGGACATGCAAGAGTAACTTCATTCAGTTAATAATCAGTCGATGACTATTTCTTTGAGCTAAAATATTTTTGTTACACTTGTTAATAAATTCTTATAAAATGCTTGAAATTCAAAACTTGAATGAAAATACTATCGTCGGAAGCATAATCGGCTCGTCACGCGTTCCCGAGTCGACGCATAACCGGAACCGAATGTGTGATCGGACGCGTAATCAAATCTTGGAATAACCATATGGAAAATATATAAATTTTGAAATAAGAATATGGATTTAATACAAACTGATATAAGTAGTGAAATTGAATTGAAAATCGAGTATTCATGTATCACCATAACTTTTCGAATTTTCAATTAGAACCAAAATAATAAATGAATTATATACAAATAAAGAAAACGAATTGAAAATTGACTATTCATGCATCACCATGAATTTTCAAATTATCAATTATAAATTATAAATGAATATATAAAGCAAATGAATTGAAGCTCCACTATTCATGTATCACCGTGACTTTTTGAATTTTCAATTTTAAACCATAATAGTAAATATAAATAAAGAAAATGAATTGAAACTCTGCTATTAATAGCACGAATTTTCAAAATTTCAATTTAAACCATAATAATAAATGAATATATAAATAAAGAAAACAAATTGAAACTCGACAATTTATGTAATAGCATGACTTTTATATTCCAACACAAAATCAACATGCGTAGTTAAATCGAACCGAGAGCTGAGTGTTCGTGTATCACCACGACTTGTCATACTTTTAGTTAAAACACATTGTAAAAAATTGAAGGTCGGAGTCACACGTCGCTTGAACCACAATGACTTATATGACATCATTATGAGTGTAACCATATTCTTTTCACAAAAAGAACATGGTCACGTTTGAAAGCTTAAAGTTGTGATTCATATGGCGTTTAGTGTGGTACGTTTTGGCTTAATAGGTTTCATGCCCTTTCTGAACTTTCCAGGTAAGCCCTCGGGTCCCGCGTCTGATTGGGATTTATACTCATTGCTTATCCTTAGGTTTCAATAACCTTGGTGTCAAGAGTTCGGAAAACAAGAACTCCCCCCTTCCAGTTACTACATACATGTAACGCCCTAGTTCCAATAAATAATAAATAAAGTGTTACGAGTTTATTTTAATTGTCGTGTCAAGAGATGCCAGTTAAATTAATTAAATAATATGTAGTGTATGGTTAATATTAATAGAGTTATTGGACCTAAGAGCGATTTGGGCCTAAAAGCCTTTGGGCTTTGCCAATTTAAACCCTAAAACCCTAAATCCATCCTTATCCTTACTATTTCATCATCTTCCAACCATTGGCCCACATACACACACAACATAAATCTCCTGTACACAAACATTTCAAATCCAATCTCATTCATTCAAGTTATTCAAGGTTCATCCAATCTAAAAGGTAAACTTTATATTTATTTATTTCGATTCCCTTCTCGTTAAGGTTGTTAACTCGTAAACGGAGCCAACCCGACATAAAACGAACCGGGCTAAGCAAGTTCAAACAGATCTAATAACAACAATAGCATAAAACTTGATAAACGGAACTCGGATCCTAAATTTCCCGGCCAGGTTAAGGAACCCGCACCAGGTTTACGACGTCGAGGCTCGGACCGAGAACCCAAAATGAACCCCCAACCTGTTCTCTGTCCTACGCTGGTAAGAACTACCAAACAGTTCGAATCTCAGGTGGAATCTGAACTTGTGTGAACCCACCTGAACCCTATGTGAAACCAGAACCTTGTGCGAAACCCGTTATGTGAAACCACTAATTCGCACGCCGTGCGAAATCCCCGTGCGATGCGAATTTTTGGCCGTGCGAACTTGGCTTGCGAATCCCACTGTGCGAACTTTCGGGTTCGCATGATGTTTGAAGTTGAGGGGTTCGCATGATGTGCGAAGTTGAGGGGTCCGCATCCAGTGCAAATTCCAGGTGTGCGAAAAGACCCGAGCAAATCCTTGTAGGAGAATGGATTTGGTGGGAGTTGAGAACGAATATCACCATGGAGGCTGGAGATAGGGAGGCCGGTAGCAGCCGGTGAAGGGGGAGGGAAGAAGGAGGTGGCGGTGGTGTTGCCGTTGGTATTATGGCCGGCGGGTGGAGGCCGGGAATGAGGGAAGAATGAGGAGAGGTGAGAGGGAGGAAGGATAGGGTTTAGGTGGGGTTGGAGTCTTGGGTGTTTATAGTAAGTAATATAATAATAATAATAATAATAATAATAATAATAATAATAATAATAATAATAATAATAATAATAATAATAATAATAAAAGTAATTGTAAAAGAAAGATGGCAAGAAAGTAAATGAGACCCGAAACCCGACTCGTCTAACAACCCGTGACCCGCCTCAAGTAAATAAATATAAGATGAAAATGAGCCAAACACGAACTCGCTTAAGGACGTTAACTCATAAACGCATTAAGGACATGAGTTAATAATAATGAAGTGGATATGATATAAATATATACTAACAATAAATGAGGATTTAAGGTATATTAAATTAATATGAACGGTTAAAGATGAATACATGTCGGTTCCGTTAACTTGAAAGTTAACCCCGTTAGCTTTAGAAATGAATGACAAGAGATTATAGAGGATTAATACGTGTACTTATTAAACAGTTAGCCGTGCACAACTCAGGAAGGGAATTACTATTAACGGTGAACGTAAAAGGATCCAGGTGAGTTATAGCCCCTTTTGTGTGTTATGTTTACGGGGCTGTGTGCACACTACGATGTGTTTAGATTTATACACTTAACTTAAATGGTAAGTGTATATTAGATATATGTTTGCGTATGAATGTGAATGTTATGGATTGTTTAACTAGTATGCACGTGGTTGTCATATTAGTTATGATTGAAAGAAGTAGAAAGAAAAAAAAATGTAATGAAGGTAGAATGGAATGGTATGTTAGAGGGCACCGGGCTCTAATAATAACTGAGGTATTTAGGGTACTGGACCCTAATATCCAAGGTAAGTTGGGACTGGATTATGAGGATATCCAAGATATGTAGGACCCCAGATCCTTATTAATCCCGAGGAATGTAGGGTCTGGACCCTTATAATATCCAAGGTATTTGAGGACCGGATCTTATTGTATCCGAGGTATGTAGTCAGTAAGAAGAATAAATGTATGAATGTATGTTTGAGTAATAGATGAACAGTTAAGCATTAATACGTATCTTCTAACGCGTATAAGTAAGTAAGTGAATGCAATGTATGTTAATTAACTAGACTTAGCGTGGCTGACTTTTAGTAGGCACGCAGGCAAGTAGAATGAGACAAGTTGCTTGATGAGGACTGATGTTTGGTTTATTTGTACATATTTAATTGTGTTAACGTACTTGTTTTACGTGTTTAGTTTAGGAACTTTGGTACTTCATACGTGTTTGTTGTGTTTCAGGTCACAGGTACTTAACGCGTTTAATTTGGACCTGTACGAGCATGGAATGAAGATCCGGGATGTCCAGCACGCTTACCGAGGAAATCATGTGAAGTTGCTGAGAAAGGATACCCATCGTGTAGCGCGATGGGTGTTGAAGGTGGGGCATCGCGCTACGCGATGCCCCGTAAATGTCTGCGTTGACTTTTGGTCCATCGCATAGCGCGATGGACCAGGAGAGGAGGCCATCGCGCTACGTGATGGTACCCAGAATCGTGAAAGTTAGGGTTTTGTTTTATATTACGTTTTGACGACCCTAGACGACATTCTTCACCTTCGAGGAGATTTCCAGAGCAGAAGAGCAAGTCCCGATCATCCCCAATCGTCTCTAAGTGTCCTACATGGCCTACCAGATCATAACCGAGGGCCGAGAGATGCCAATGCGCGGCTAGTTTCTTCGAGTCATACCCGGATGTATAGTTTGTAATCTTTCAGTTTATTTCTCATGTACTAGAGCAACTAATTGTAATTGTTTTGATGTTAATCTATGAGTATTGATGTTTAGTATGTTCGTACAATCTTTCGGTTTAGGTTTATTTAGATCAGAACGATTAGTTTGTCGATTGCTATAATAATTGCTCATAGGATTGTTTGACCTGTTAATTGCAATAAAGCATAGGTTTGCCCTTAGTTGAGTCACACTGGCAGGGACCGTTTGATAACCAGTGCTGTGTGTTAGCGAGCGTGGATGCCTAAGGTTTAACCGGTTAGTCAGTCTGTAGTTGACACAAGATAGTTAATCTGTTAAGTTGCATGAGTTTGCTGTTAGGTTAACTACTTGGATTCCCGGGTGTGATTTGTCTTTGTTAATTGATTGAACACGTGATTACTTGCTTGCTTGTTACAACATATAAACCATTTGCTAGTGTGATCAGCACTTTAATTGAATTACTTCATAAGTTTTGAAATTGATTTCACTTCACACTGACCATATACTCCTGGTGGATACGATACCTGACTTACCCTAGCTACTTAGGTTAATTAGGTTTTTGCATGACTCAAACGATGGTCATCAAAATGGCGCCGTTGCCGGGGAGTTAGTGCGCTTAGTGTTTTTGTGATTAATTGATTTCTTTGTTTAGTTTAGTTTACTTTAGTTTTTGTTTTATTTTTAGTTTAGTTTTATTTTCCTATTTTACACGGGGTGTGTTATTTTTGCAGGTAACAGGTTTATGCACACCCGCTATTCAGGAAGAAATTCCCCACTGATTTACGAGCCAGAGATTGAACGTATAGCTCGGCAGAACCGAACTCAGATCAGACATCCAGACATGGATGGTCAGAACATGAACCAAAACCAAAACCCACCACCCGAAATTAATGTTTTCCAACCTGAGCCTAACCCACCACATAACCAGAACCCACCAAATAATGACCTACCACCATCAATAAACACCGATCCACACCCACAAAATTCAGCTCGACAATCCCGAAACTGAAATCGACTCCTTGATAGACCCAAACTATCAGTCCCGAACAATACCCCTCGTCACCGACAGCAGATTATCAGATATTTTGACCATGTCAGTATCCATACTAAAGACGAAGAAGAGGAAGATGAGGAGGAACAAGAACCGGGGAATGACGGGTTTGAGCTGAGAAACACAGATGATGAGGTTGAGGAACCGGTTAGGGTGAGAGGTAACAGGTGGTGGAACAGAAATCCGGATCGGGGTGGTATTGGAAGATTTCGGGAGGAACGCAGACAACACCGATTCAGGTTAATAGGGGAGGTTTTGAGGAACCGAGGGCCTGAAAAAGGAATTACAGGCCTCCGGTTCAGGGTGTTAACAGTCGGTTCAGACCGGCTATTTCAGATGGTGCCTCACCGATTGTGTAGGTCCCCCCGGGGGCGTCGCCGATCGATACGAGATCCGCACGAGGTCTAGGAGTGCGGAATCCTCCTAGACTCGTTTATTGGTGTAAAGATGAAGAACACAAACACCTACACGATCAAATACACAAACAAATACAAGAACGGGATAATCAAATCTGCAGATTCATATATAATAATCAAACACGTTACATACCGTAACATAAACAGAAAACACGACTGACCTGAGGTGAGCTCTACCTCGGGTCGTCTCACACGACTCTCCTTGTCTCTTACTCTCTCTAAACAAACAAAACAAAACACTCTAACTTTTCTGGATACAAAACCTAAACAAGACACACATATATAGACAAAACATCTTCTCGGGCTTGGGCTT